>NW_022900919.1:10869286-10919787 GCF_012274545.1 Fukomys damarensis | reverse complement strand
TTTTTTTTTTTTTTTTTTTTTTTTTTTTTTTGGTACCGGGGATCGGACTCGGGTCCTTGCGCTTGCGAGGCAGGCCACTGAACCGCTGAGCTAAATCCCCGGCCCGGATTTCTGCTTTTTTGGCTGCCATTTGCACATTCTAAGTAAAAGCAGAATGAACGTTGTTACTGCTCTGTGGATTTCATGTATTTTAAGTAGATGAAGGTTCTAGTTTTTGTTTTCATGTCTACCAAAAATGGCTAATACTACCCACATTGAATGGTTGTCTAGAGAGCTACAGAGAGTAGGTTTAAAATGGTTTTTTTTTTTTTTGCTTTTTTGTTTTTGTTTTTGAGACAGGGTCTCACTATGTAGTTGAGACGGACCTGGAACTCACTATGTAGCCCAGGCTGGTTTCGAACTCACAGCAATCCTCCTGCCTCAGCCTCCTGAGTGCTGGGATTACAGGCGTGCACCACCATTCCCAGCAAAGCACCATGCCCGGTGGTTAATACCACTCTGAATGACAGAGTAAATTCATGGTATAGATTTTACCTATTTTCTTGTGAACGCATTCCATGAATTTCTGCCAGTTTTCAAGGTATATGGGACCCCAAAGAGAAAATTAGCAATCAAAATAGTGCTATATTGATTGTTTTGAGCCTGAAAAATACCTCAGGATCCCCAAGCTGCTTTGAAAATGTACACTATTAACTGGCTTGGTGGAATAATAAAGCCTGTGGCCATGGCGTAGCACGTTCCTGCTGGAGAAGAGCACCCAGGTAGGTGAACAGCAGGGTCGGGTCAGGTGATCAAATGCAAGAATCAGCACTTTCATTAGTGTGGACAGGAATGGAAAGAACCACAAAAAAAGAATAGGCGCTGGTAATTAGGTTGCCATGTGTCACGGGGAGTTGAGGTTAAAAAGAGCAGAGAGAGTATCTTCCCCTCTCCCCCCGTGACACTACATAACCTGTGGCTTACTTTATGAAGTTTCAGAAAAGAAGAACTGACTTGTGTTCTCATTTTCCCTCTTTCTCTCCCCCGTCCCGCCTGTCCCCCCCCTCACCTGGAGATTGATCTCAAGAAGTCTCCAGGCACAGTGGCACACAGTTCTAAAACTCAGGACGATCCCTGTGAGTTTGCGGCCAGCCTGGGCTACACAGTGAGTTCGAACTCAGGTGAACTCCTGAACTACGTAGCAAGACTTTGTATCAAAAAGACAAAAACAAAACAAAACAACACAACAACAACAGCAAACCTCAAACCACACCAAAACAAACCAAACCAACCCCCTGCTCCAATTTCAGGATGTGCCTCAGCTCTTTGAATTTTTTTTTTTTTAGTTTTGAGACAGGGTCTCTCTGAATTGCTCAGACTGGTCTCAAACATTTGATTGGTCTTGGCCTGCCTCAGATTCCCAAGTAGCTGGCATCACAGATCCGTACCACCACCTCAGGCCTGTGTTAGCTTAAAATAGAGGGAAATTTCTTCATTCAAAATGTAAATTAATAGGCATAATTAGGATTCAGCTGGAATCCTTAAGCTCTGAGGACTGCGGTGCCTCATCTGCCTTAGAAGTATAGACTCAGTCTTCACCAGGATGGAGCATGTGGCTCAAAGCCAGTGTTATTTATCTTCTAAAGTGAGTTGCTCAGTGGTCAGTACTGGGCGACCGTTATGGTTATGCCTGGGTGTCCTCCAAGAGCCTCATGTATTCATAGGTGTGGCTTTGGGAAGATGCTTAGATTACAGAGGTTTATAGCTGACTTACTGTTAGGAAGTAAGGTTTGGCTGGCGAGGCCCCGAGGGGTTTAACTCTTTCTTTAGCTCCTTCCTTTGCTCTCTGCTTCATGGACACCTGGCCTTGACAACCCTCCTCTCCTTCTGCCACGCCATGCAGCCTGGGAGCCAACTGACCATGGATGGATACTTGAGCGCAATAAACCTCTTCTCTTTTATCATGTGGGTACCAGGTATTATGTCCCAGGGATGAAGAGATGATTGAGACGGAGACTCTTATTTGGATTTACTCTTAGGACAATGAATAGATTGTGGCCAGCATTTGAAGCTTTCTGTAAGGGACTAGACTTCCCATGTAATAAATAAATGAACTCGTTCAACTTATTTAACTCTAGTTATCCAATTATAAAGTGTTAAACAATCACAAGGCATTTCCTTTAGAAATGCTTTAGATTTAAATTTGTCATTTAATGACAAATTAGGTACTAAGTTGAAGTTAGATAAGAGCAAAGAGTTCTGGCCTGATATTGTACAGAA
Organism: Fukomys damarensis; assembly: GCF_012274545.1. NCBI lineage: Eukaryota > Metazoa > Chordata > Mammalia > Rodentia > Bathyergidae > Fukomys > Fukomys damarensis. The sequence goes on along the minus strand of NW_022900919.1, from coordinate 10,917,528 downwards.
CAGTGACTGTGGACAGAGATTGTGCAATATACATATCTCAAAAAGCTAGAAGAAAGGTTTTTCAATGTTTTCGTGATAAAGAGGTGGTAAATGTTTGAGGACTAGACTGATAATATATATACTTTGTGTCCATTACATGTACTTAACATCACATGGCACCTCATGAATATCTACAATTTTTGTGTTTGTATCCATTAAAAATACACTGGATTATAAAATCTTTTATATTTAAAATCATCACATCCACATCTATCTCCCAGTTCTTGTTGTTAGAGCAGTTTAAGTGTTGTGCTTTTAAAGTGCACACTTGAAATCATGCTCATACGCTTTCTCCTGTGCTGATGTTACCTCTCCTGTCCCCTTGGGTTTCTGACCGTCTAACCCCAGGCCGACCCCAGGTCCTGTTGGGTGGAAGGAGAAAGATCCTGAGAGCAAGAGGAAACTCAGCTTGCAGCTGGAAAAGTGCAGTCATCCAAATAAATAAGAAACAGCTTGGTTGAGACAAGGATAGAGGTTGAGAACGTAACTGTATCTGTGTCGGGTACACCAGGCCAGGCTAGATTCACAGCACGGACCCGCTTTCTCTGTGGTTGTGTGGAAATGAAGGCCATTGTGCAGACCTCCAGGCACTGTTTAGGGTGGGGCCAATGGAACCTGGGGCAGGGGCAGAGCGGGACAGCTGAAATACTGCCTGGATGCCTTTTGCCTGTACTTCCCCAGGCTGGTCACATTTTCCTTATTTGTGCAAGACGTCATCCAGAATGGGAGGAGGTGGAGTCGAATTAACCTAAATTTTGGTAAAAACCACTATGAGTAAATCTTGCATCATCAACAAAGAAGTGGGCCGGGGATGTAGCTCAGTGGCACTGCACCTGCCTTGTAACCACAAAGTCCTGAGTTTGATCCCCAGTACCCAGTACCAGAAAAAAGAAAGGTGAATTGTTATAGATAAAAAAGACCAGGTAATGCTTGAATTATGGTAATAGCTTATGTTAAACCTAGGTGGTAACTCCAGAAGTTCTGAAAGAAAAGTTGGCCCGCCTTCCTAAAGTGGTACTACATTAACACTATTACCATCCCGGAGGCCGATGGGCCACTGTAGCCTAGCTCCAAATGACTTTTCCTAATTTTCTCATTTGATTAACTATAAACTAACTGGTACCCTTTATTTGCACAGTAGAGTGATGTATATTGCAACATGGATATGTAAAGATTCTGAGATTCAGTGACTGAAATATCCTGACCAACTATAAAAACAGAAGCAATTAATGCTTAACCCTGTCTGGCTTTCCTGAGTGGGATGTGGAAGGGATCCTATCTTTGTTGCAGATCTGTTGTTACTGCGACTGTCCCTTGGCTCAGTTACGATCTGCCTCTAATCTTTGAAAAAGGCTCCCGATATACTTTAGTTTGGAAGCAGACAAAATAAGGTCAAACAGAAGTCAGACCAAGGTGGGCTGCTATTCTTTTTCTCATGCATTGCAAATGAAGAGGGACCTCAAGGGTTAACCGTGAAGTGTTCCACCTTGAACCCCCAGCACTCTCTTTATCTAGCACGCCATAATAAAAGATCAAGTTCCTGCTTATTATCTTATTTTTCCTGCCTGCTCCACCAGGCTAAGGCCCAGTCTGGTTATGGATTAACACAGTGATCAATAGTAAGCCTGCTGTCTCTCTCTCGGCGGGGGAAAATGAACTCAAAATGCAGTCAAACTCTTATTGATCAAGGATATAGGTCTCACTTTCATTACCTCTGTCTCCTGATAACCCACAAATAATGTGATGAGTTGCTAATCTCTCTGATTTTCAATGGACCCTTCACCCCTCCTGTCTGTGCACCGCAGCTTTTATTTTCATCTTGATATACACTCTGTAATTCACGGAGCACTAACTCTCACTCTCTTACCGTCAGACCTGGTCAGTCAGAGCTAATAATATTGCTCTTCACTGGGAACGAGGCTCCCGCGAGTTCAACACACAGCGTCTCCAAAAAACTGCAAGGAAACACACCCTGCCTGCAACTTCGGAGGACAGGGCAATACGGAACCTGCTAGGTGGAGAGTCTGGTCATCACTGGCTTCTCAGGGTCTGAGTTGCTTCTACTGAAATAATGCCGGACTCTGCAAACTGACCTGAGCATTTCACTTGCATGCACCCGTCATGTTGGCTCCATTCTCAGAGGACCTGAACTGACCTTATGCCCTGGCCTTCTACCCCAGTGGGGCTAGGAGAGTGTCCCCAACATTCGGTGTCTTTAATGATGTTAGAAAGTGTCTCTTCAGTACTGCAGAAAGCGCAGTGGGATAAACCTAAAATAAATGGGGGCATTTGAGGTATGATACTGTATTGATTTTTTTCTTTCCTTTTTCTTTTTTAATTATGATATGGGGGATCGAATCCTGAGCCTCTGCACTGAGCTGTGTCTCCCGCTCTTTTTGATTTTTAATTTTGATATGGGATCTCACTAGTAAGTTAGTTACCCAAGGGAGGCTCATTTTGATCCTTCTGTCTCAGCCTCCCAGAGGGTTGGAATAACAGGTGTGAACCATGGTGCCCAGTTTATGTTGATTTCTTTAATTAAAAGGAGTGCTGCACAATAGAAATATCATGGATAGTGGGTCAAAAGCCCCGCCTTAGAGCCTCAATCTTTTATTTACTTGGGAAGGCAATGGGTATGTTATACATAGGGAAAAAAAGTGTCTCTTCATATTTGCCTAGAAAATTCTCCCCTGCTTTAGTTTATGAGATAAAAATGGACCTCAATCAGAACTTTTGGAAAATGATGACTTTTAGAGGCATAGTTATGTTTTGGTTTGTTAATAACTTATTATGACTTTATCATCTCGTTTTTTGGGGGGCTAAGCAACCTACTACTTTTTCTGTTTTTTTGAGACAGGGTCTCACTACGTAGTTCAGACTGCTCTGGAACTCACTGTGTAGCCCATGCTGGTCTCAAACTCGTAGCGATCCTCCTGCCTCAGCTTCCCAAGTGCTGGGATTGCAGGTGTCCAAACCTACTACTTTTTAAAAGCAAAGCAGAAAACAGAATTTAATGACTCTAATGGTTAGTGTCACTAGCTCTTAGGTATCCAGCTTATAAGAGATTGTCAAGTATAAAGCAGCAGTGAGCACAGGGATGAAAAAGATGGTACCAAAATATTGTTTTCTCAGGTGTGCTGTTAGAATGGATGAAAGCGAACAACAGTAGCTGTGCCTCTGCTACAGGATCAGGGCGCGCTCACTTATTGGACAACTTTTGAAGGGACGGTCATAGTAATTTTTCTGCTGCCAATTTGGTCAAAATCAAACAATGAAATAAATAAAACTCCTTTCTTGGAAGAAGTACAAGATGACCAACAGCAACTTAGCAGATTCAGGGCTCTGCTGGAGAGTGGCCCAGAGCATGTGAACGCTGGTTTTCAGTTCCAGTCCCAACAATTTGTACACCTGTTGAAGAGAAAATAAAATATGACAGTGCTACAAAGTCCGAGGGATTAAAGCGCTTTGCACTGAGCCCTTAAAGCCGAGGTAATTGCACATCTAATTTTGTTCTTTTGTTCTGCAGAGCCACACGTGAAATTTGACGACCAAGTCCTCATCGCCTTTTTGCCAAAGGACTGGGTGGAGATTTCACAGCGCACTCCATCCCTCTCTATTCTCCGCTTATTGCTGGAAAATGATCTGGTTTCCTTTGGCTTCATGGGATAAAATAGAGAGAACGGATGGAGTACAGACTTTTGTTTGTTTGGCCGATTTTGGAAATACTCTAGAGGCATGCTCTTTTACCTATTAAGTTAAAAATCCTAAAATCCTGAGATCAAAAAGCTGAGTGAGAGCTGGGGATTTAGCTCAGTGGTTCCACCGCTTGCCTTGGAAGCACAAGGACTGGAGTTCGATCCTCTGTACCAAAAAACAAAAATAAAGCAAAATAAAAAATGTGCCGAGTGAAGCTGAGGGAGGGTTGCTTGTTAAGGCCAGAGAGAAAGCTCACCCTGCTTTTCGTAAGCACAGGAGACGCACTTTCCGGGTCCTTCTCAGGGTTTGCTGTGTTCTTGCGGTGTGCAGTGTCCTATACATTTAGATTCTGATTTGCTATACTTTGCAGCCCGAACGTGTGCTGCAGAATACCTTTGATGTTGCCATAATTGTGTGTGTGATCTTCAATCATGGATGTCATCAAATTTTATTAAACTTAAAATACGTAAAACCAAGGCATTATTGATTAGTTCTGCCATGGAAACCTCCCAGGCTTCCTCCTAGAGTGGTTTTCTTCTGGGGAGGCTGTCTTGATCCTTTCAATAACGTTCATGCCGTCGGAGCCACTGTGGCTTCTGAGTTTGCTTTTGAAGCCCACATCAGTCATATAATTAAGACATCGTAACACAACTCCAGCTATCTTGCCGTATTACCAGGCGTGCACTCGTTTGCTGCCGTAGTTGGAATTCGTGCCCCTCTTTAATGTGGGCATCATTACTGCTGTTCTTTGTGTAGGGTTCTTCCTGGCATATTTTCCATCGATCCAGATTGGACCAGAGAGACCCCTGTTAGGATTTAAACTTCTCCCCCCTTGCTAGTAAGATTAATTGGATTCTGATCTCATTGCCTCTTCTTTCTAGATATCTTTATATCTATACTTTCTATGAATGATGTCTGATCTTGTCCAGGGGATGCCAAGTGTTTGGATGAAAAATGAAAAATTCAGACAATCTCCCAAATAACTAGATGCTTAGCATCATGTAGGCAAAGTATCCGGTTCACAAACTTTTTCCTGAAATAATTTTCTATTTGTATTATGCAAACACTCAGAGTTTGAAACCTTCTTACCTTGCCCTCCTATCCTTTTCTGTCTTCTACACTATCGTCCAATTTTATTGTCACTGGCTTTCTCCTTCCCTGTACTTATGTTACAAGCCCAATCTGAACATCTAATAGGAAAGTATTGGTTGGAAGGTAGGTGGGGTGTCACTGTGGGGAACAGAAGTTTGGGAATGAGGTCGGAGCAGGGAGCAGCACTGGCTGGATTTCTAAGTATCCATGTTTCCACATTACAAGACATACAACCTTGGTACTCAACCAGACACCTGCATTTGTGGAAAGAACGAGACCTATTTTCAGATGAAAATACTGTAGTTCCCTGAATTTGGAATTTGGAATTTGGAATTTGCTTGACCAGAGTTTCTTTCCTGCTGAACTTGGGAGTGTGTGTGTGGGGGGGGATCCAAAACCAAAAGCCCCTACCTTATTCTTAAAAGTAAGTAACAGATTAGCAACATTTTTTTGCATGTCTGCTGTTTAAAGCATTTGGTTCTTGGCTTAACTAAAATCATAAACTATCTTCACTATAGGTTCTTATTTAAGAATTATTTCATGAGTTGTTGGCAATTCAGCATCTGCTAGAGGTTTGTTCAAACATCTCATACTCATCTAGAATGTTATTTATTTTTTAAACTAGCAATCCTGGAGCAATGCCTCCCATTGTGTTTCAGTGTTGTCGGCCCACTCACACAGTGTTGCGTTGATTTTTAAAAATCTATAGTTGAAGTTGGCAATTTCTTTTCATGAAAGTCTAATGAAAAGATGATGTCCTCCTTTCTGACTCCAGTGTAGTTTCTAGAAGTTTGTCACTTAAAATGAGTGCTTCCCCCTTCTTTTAGTAGAAAAGGAAAACTGTTTGCCTGCCCTCTTTGGCTTTTGCTAAGCAGGAAGCTGGCTCTAACCTTGCCATTTGTTCCTCGCGTCTCTGGGACTGGAGAGCACTGTATTCCCATTGCTGCCTTTAGAAAAGTGGTTTTCCCCCTTAGTTGCACATTAGTATTATTTGAGCAGTTTTTAAAGAGGGTCAAAGCCTGAGATTGACCTCCAGGAACTCATTTGGCTGAACTCTGACTTACAGCTTATTTAGTGAGACATTTTGGAAAGTGTAGAAAGAGATATATGCAATAAATAGATCCTGTATTAATTTTTAGTCTAAGAATAAGACAGGTTGTAAATAAATATACGCAGAATGGAAAAAGGCACGCAAAGCCACCAGCAATGGAGCCCTGGACCAGCCACTTAACCTGCCAGGCTTTGCTTCCTCGGTGTAACCACCGAGTCCCCATCTGCTCTAGGCCATCCCTGTGATCTGGGGTCCCCGCCAGCCTTCCCTAGTCCTTGGCCTCTCATCCTTCCAATTGGCCCAATCTTCTGCAGCTCAGATAATCTTTTATGCCTGCTGTTTCTATTCTCTCTTTCTCAAGACCCTCAAATGACTTCCCATTAGCTTCTGGGTCATATTCAAATTATTACCTATTGGTTTCAAGACCTTTAGTCAGGCAATCCCTTTTTATGTCACTTTTAATCTCTCCCCTTTCTGCTCCCTTTGTGACTGTCAGAATCATCACCAAGCAACCCTGCTCCTCCCCCTGCCTTGAGTTCTTGCTTCAGCCTATCAGGGAAAACTTTCTTGATCATGTCCACCTGACTCCGGCTACCCTTCCCAACCTCCCCCTGCTTAATCCCTACTCCCAAACCTCAGCTATTTCCTGGTCCCTCAACATCATGTGACCAGGTTTTGTTGACCAAGGAAAGCCAGTCCCCGAGTGGTTGTGGAGGGACCTTTCCCCCACACAAGCAAAGTAGAGATGACTAAACAGAGCAATATGAGCAAAACAGCAAAGGAAATATCATCTACATTGGTTGCAGACTGTCCTGGTCACTTGTTCATTTCCCCATTTGTTAATTAGTAGGTCTTCTCCTTCTTCCTGCATATGTTTCCTTAGCTCTACTCGGTAAGTCCTTAAAATGGAAATAAAACCCCATATCCTAGACATGGGCCTCATGTGATTAATTTCTTCTTGCAAAATATGTCAAGAAGGAATGAAGAGCCAAATTGCTAGATTTAACATCAATTCAGATCTCCCGAGGTGGATTTTTCTACCTTCCAAGTGCAATTTACAGTGGGTCACCGAGTCTTTCATTTTCAGTTAATTTTCTAATTGTCCTTTAGAGAAAAGGGGAAAAAAGGAATTTATCTTACACATCTTGTACCCTGCAGACATTTTCTGTTACACACACTAACCATCGAATATGTTTTCTAGGTGAAGTAAAACCAGCCTCAAAGTTAAAAAAATTTTGGGGGGCTTTATGCAACATAATTGTGGGGAGATGTGTGTGTGTGCATGCTCGTGTGCGTGCCCGCGCACACATGGGTGTAAAAAGATGCCTATTGAAATTCAGGGGAATCATACTAATTACATGGAAGCAAATTCCCAGGGGACTTTTGTGCTCACTAAAGTTTAAAAACCACTGTGCTATGACGGTAACATTCAGAAGTTTTCCACTATAAATTTTATCAAGCCCCAGAATATATCTGTGTGGGTTGAAGAAATTCCAGGAAAGTTTTTCTTTACATCTTCCACATACACCAATGTCCTGCAATAGGCAGCTACTGAAGATCCAAGAAATCAATCTGATACCTGAATCTTGTTCTAAAAAGTCATCAAATTATGGAAATAAATTACGATTCAGTTTCACAAATTTCGGCTTGCTAATGAGCTAGTTTTTTAAGTCTAAGACTTTGTCTTTAGCCATTGAATGAAGAAGTAAAGCCACATGCTATGTCAAGTATTTTAAACTTTTTTGTTTTTCAGGTACTAAGGATCGAACTCGGGTCCTTGCGCTTGCAAGGCAGACGGGGGTGCCACTGAGGTAAATTTTGGCCCTAAATTTTTTTTTGTTTGTTTCATAGAGATTTCAGATTCTCAAAGCAGTATTTAAAGATGGCAATATATGAAAATCTGTACTGATTTGATGTTGACAACCATCAACAGCTGCAGTGCAATAAGATTGGTGCAAATAGAGAACCCACGCATCCTAACAAAATGTCCATATTCTTTGTGTTACTCAGATTCCTTGGAGCACTGGCGCATTTTGCTGGGAATTTATGTTGCCTGTTGGTGACCCAACTGGGAAATCCGTATTTACCAAGAGAATTTTACTTTATATAGTTAAGGGTTTCTCTAGGACCTTTAAGATCCTGATAAGGAAAAAAAAAAAAGCAGAACCAACTTGATTTAGCCACTTAAAATAAATGGTTTTGAAGTATCTGTGAAGCCTCATTAACTCTCTGAGTGAGGTGTCGAACACAGAATATCTGTCTCTGGACTGGTGTGCATGTCATAGGTTTATTGTGAAGATCAACTGGGGCAAGGCATTTCAAAAGACTTAGCACCTACATGCCACGTTGTAAGTGCCAGTATTCATATTGTTATCTTTAATGTCATTTCTACCATTAACTATAACTTCCTGTATAAAATACATGACATAAATTGTCCGTTGTAATTTAGAACTATGATAGATTGGAACATTAAATATTTAAAACATGTGAACAATTAGATCGCAAGGCAGTCCTGGCTTGGAATCTACTGTTCCAGGACTGTGGTCCACCTCACAGGGCCCAGCTGCCCTTTATAGAATTGAAGAAGATTAGGAACTTGCTATAGATACAGTTGGGGCCTGGCTCCATCCAACGTAGGTGTGATTAGACCCCTTGGTGTGGACGCTGGGCCACTGGAGGGGAAATTATTCCTTTCTCTCCAAACAACAACCTGGGTGTAGAATGGCTTTCCAATTCCAAAGAATCCTTTATAGTCTTCTTTTATATATTTTTTCAATGAATTGCTTTTATTTTTGTCAACAAACTGTGTCATTTACCATAGTAAGAAAACTCCTGTTGTTCAAGGTCTTTATCAGAGTTCCTACAAATCAGGTTAATTGGTGATCAACAGAGCTTTTTCCCCTTTAATGAGGCTTAGTAGCCCAAGGCAAGGCCTACCTCTTGATAAGGGACTTTCTTTTTTCTTATTTTAAACTCTTTGATCACTTAAAAAAAAAAAAATAACCAGGAAGAACAACCACCGGGAATGTCATTGTTTTTTAATTGCCTGATTACCAAATGTTGGAGATAAAAGATAGATGTTCTCAATTAATAACATTTACATAGATTAGCATCACTAACAAGCCTCATTAGTAGCTGCTGATTTTTGTTTAGATGGTGTCCCCTGTCATTTGCTCTCTCTCTGATTGTACAATCCAATGCACCTTTAGTATGAGAAAACACTGCCTTCTAATCTATTTCCATTAATCAAACTCTAAGGCATTATATATACACAGCCAGGTTTTTAATTAATTAAAAGCTAATATTACCTAGTGGGGATTTAACGAAAGGTTTAATGTGTTAATAAAGTTTCAGAAACTGTTTCTAAACTCTGGTTATATTTTATGTGGCTTAAATACCCTCATTGGATCAATCACCTCACAAACACCTCTCTGCACACACAGGCCACCATCCCAGAAACATGGTCCATTTACTGAGTGCCTGTCATGTGCCTTGAATTTGACATCTATCATCTCATCAATCTGCCAACAGTCCCGTGAAAAAGGCAATATTACCACTGTCCACATAAAGAACATAAAGGTTCGGAGAGTTTAAGGGAAATATTCAAGAGAACGCAGTCCCAGCTCTGTGTTCAAAGCCAGGTTGGTTTCCTCGAGTGAAGCCTACTGATTTCCATGTAGACCTAGAAGGAAAATTTACTAGTGTTCTCAGCAGAAGCAAGGGTTTGGGATAATCCACAGCTAACCGTGAGTCATATTTTGAATCTCATAATTCATTAAAAAAATTTTAAAAGCAAACAACTAACAACCAACTGCAACCATGCAAAACATTCTGTAAAGAGAAGGATTTAAACAATAACTTACAAGCGAAAAATCTGAGTTCACAGGTTTTCCAAATATTTAAAAGTTTCATATCATGGTAAGTAGAGGGAAATGCTATCTGTTGAGAGGGCTTTTCCCCACATATTTGGAAAAAAAATTATTGTCTTTTACACCCTACAGGAGAAAGTATATGTCTATCTAATATGATATTTTAGGCAAGAACAAAATGTTCTCAGACTCTAAGAAATTAATTTAAATTTCTTACAGATGTGACTATGGAAGCCACAGGGTGGATTACAAATAGTAACCGATTAAAATTTCAAGAGAGAGAGACATTTCAAAAGATCAACGAAAGATACCCTAGTATATTACAATTATTTGAAAAAGTCAATATTAGTGGTGCAAAAATAAATGGGATATAGGTTTTTCCAACACTATTTTAAGAAGACTCTGATATAAATCACCTGTGTATAAATAAAATAGATAAAATTTCAGAAGAGACGTCTAGGGGAAAGTTTTCTAAAAGAAATGAAATCTTTTCATTCTACTTGGACTGAGACATGTTTCTTCGCAATTACACGAGGTGAAATAACAAGTCTAGAATCATACAGCAAAATCTTATCAAAATTTTTCTATTACATTTATGAAACCGTGAATGAGTAGCATAAAGAAGAAAGCATCTGATTCCATGTGAGCATTCGGCCATTGCTCCTTACAGAGTTCAATGTAGGCAGCTAAAACAGCACAGCTGTTTTCTCTCCTGCTAGCAGAACCTCTCCAAGACCCCCTTAAACAATTTATCTCTCAGTTTTTCTGTCCTCTTGGGCTCCAGCCCCCTTTCCTACCCCTGTATCAGCTGCTCTTCTTAGGCTCACTGGTGGAGTGAAGCACAATGTTTCACTTCCCCTCTCCCCATCTTTCTCAACATCCTGGCGTAAAGTAGCACAACTCTTCACCCCCTCCATATGGGATCGCTGTCTTTGGCTCCCACACCCTCCCAGTTCTCATTTTCAGTCTCTTTTTCTTCATTTCTCCTCCTAACCTCTAAGAGCTAGTGCGCTCAGGGCTCGGCCTGTGCCCTTTCTTTTGCGAACTTTCTCCCTAGGTGATCTCATTGCCGTCCCTGCCTCTGGGTACTGGCAAACCATTGTCAGTCCCAGTTTTTTTGTTCCAGCCTTGACCTTCCCTCAGAGCTCAAGGCTGCTTAGCTTACATCTCCTCTTGCCCGTTAAATGTGAATTTCAAACTTCATGTTTCTAAGACATGAGTCTTGAATTTGTGCCTCTTGCCTAAATGACTCTCCACCCACCCTGTCTTCTTTGGATGGTTCCTGCTCTAATAAATGCCACCATCTTACACACAACAGGTTGGGCAAAAAGTGTTAATCATCTTTCCTCTCTCATTTTCTCACATGCAATGCAATCAGCTAGTCCTGTCCAGTCTGCTGGAAAAGACGCCCGGAATGGGACTACTTCTTATTACCCCAATTTCTACCTCCCCCAGCAGGGCCATGGCTGACCTGCAGTGGCTCTCTGACCTCGTCTTCCTCCTTCTCTCCTGGTCCTTTCATAATCTCGTCTCTGCATAGAAGTGTGAACTCTTAAATATGTAAATTGGTTTTAGTTACCTCAAATATCAAGCCGTTGCTAGATTACGGGATTTAAAAACAAAGATTTGAATAATTTTCAGGAATTATTATATATTTTAAACATGTAAAGGAAAAATCTATGGGGTATTTTAAGGCACGAGTTAGGCCACTTACACATTTGTATTCTCTAACCCAAGCTCCATTCAACATGTATTTAATGAAATGAGTAAGTCAAACAACATACCTTTTGTAAAGTATCTTCCGTATATTTTTGTCTTCTAAAATGGTAAAATTAAATAATACTGGTTGTAAAATTTTAAGCTGTGCAGACACACTTAACTCTACAATTTAACTCTGCAGTTGACTACTGTGAATGGATTTGTTTCATTTCTTTCATTTCAGCTCCACTGTTGCTAGCAGAATGCATGGGCTCCAGGGTTCATCCCCCTTCAGGCTCTCTGGGCAGTGGGGCGGCCACAGGTACCCAAGTTCATAGCCTTTCCAGTCCACATTCCTGGCTTCCAGTTGGAGAAGAGACCACGGTCAAGGCAATCAGGAAGCTCCTGGCTCTGTCCTGTGGTCCAAAGACAGAATGTGAACCCTTCATTTGTTTTTTAAAATTATATTTAAAATTATATATGCATTATATATATACATATATATATATATATAATGTATGCATATATATATGAAACCAATGTGCTTCTCTGGAAAGAACAGAATAATCTAAAAAAAAGACACAAATATCCATTTAATACAATCAATTATGTGGGTCCAGGATTTTATATAAGTACTTTTGTTAAATGAAACATGTATTTCTTTTGATAGAAATTATACTCATTATGTATATTAGCTCACTGGTTTATTATAATAAATATATCAGTCTTTCCTTTTAGACTGTCATGTCAGAGATGGATATACAAAAATTTTTCTCATTTCTCTTTTATTAAATGATGATCAGTAGCTAAAAATACTGCTTCATAAAGAAACAGACTTCTGGAAACTAGTACCATACAATCTTCTAGATCTTTATAGCACTAGTTGATTTGCTTAAGGTTTTCCACTGTAGACTTGGACCCACTCCCCTTAGCTCCCAGACAATTGCATAATTGATCTCATGATGGCACTGTTTGCATTGGGGAATTAATAACCGAGTCTTGGAAATTATTGGACCCATCATCAAATTTTCCAGTAAAGGCTGTGATCTTCAAGCTAAGCATCCTCACAGAAACATCTGGAGGAAGAATTAAACTGCTGAGAAATTTCGTGCTGTTAAAAAATGTCATTTTGGGTGTTTGTTTTTGGTACCGGGGATTGAACTCAGGTTCTTGTGCTTTCAAGACAAGCGACAGAACCATTGAGCTAAATCCCCAGCCCCCAAAATGTCATCATTGTTAAATACATTCTAAATTTGAGTTTGTCTCAGTATTCAGTGAGATGTCCTTAGTAGGTACAGTTGAGCAATCTTATGAACATTCTTTCATTATCCTGCTCTACTTCTTTGGGATTCCCAAATCAATCATATTCAAATAAATAGTATATAATATTATATAAGTCATTAATCTATATTTGTAGACTCAAATAAAAAAATCAATTCAAAAGGAATAGAAAAACCAAATGGCATACACAGCTCTGAGAAAATGGTTGTCACAAGGTGCTCAGTGAACCTTTGCTTATATCCATACCGGTCATTTGCTCATGGTTAGTTGGAGAGACAGTTTTGCACTTGGAGTTGAGTTTGACCCTCCAATTTCTTTATCTGTGAGACATGTTCCCCAAAGGGTGAGCTTCCTCATGTGCCATCTGGGAGGATAATAATATTCATCTCAAAGCATTGTGGTATTAGTGAGATACAATGGATAAAACACTTAGCCTGTTCCTTCCATGCTTTCTTACCCTGTGAGCAGTGGCTATAGACGGATGAGACAATGGAGCTGATGACTATTGTTTATATAATTAGGTATTTGGATGTGTGAAGCAGTTTAGGCTACACTATTATAAATGTGCTTTAGTCTGAGATCTGATCACAGGGACCAGTTTCCTGCATGATTATGATGAGATTTATGAGGTGAATGGATTGCTGCTCCCTCTGGTATGGAATATTGAAGATCCACCACTCTCTATTACCCATTTTTGGTGTTTGAAACTTACAGAAGCAAAGTTATTTATGATTACAAATAGCCAAAATAACTCTTACTATTTTCTGGGCCCAACGGCTCCCTGGTCTGCTCCGTTTTCAGATTGTTAAAGCCTAGATCATCAGGGGGTCTCCTGGTACACGTTTCTATCCTTCTGCTCAACAAGGGTGTCAGTGTTAACTCAGGATTCATTGTTTGGAAGTGTTGCCTCAGGCCTTGCAGCTAGGTGCATCAAAGTCACTTGGGCACGAAATTCCTTACAATCCATCACTCTCGCTATGGGTTCACTTTAGATGTTTGGGAAAAACAATCACTCATTTGGCAAGTTTTCTTAAAATCAGCTGCTCTTATAAACATGGCTCTGAGTACTCAGCAATTAAAAGAGCAGCATCACTCAGAATGTTGAGAAATGAGCCCACCAAAATACAAAGGTTTAATTTCATCAGGGAATTTCTAATTAATGATGTCTGAGTGTGTTTTAAACTCCCCAACCACATTCCCCACTATCCATGCCGATCACTTGGGGAAAGCTTAAGCTGGAGGGCATCTTTTAGATGAGCACTGGACGCTGCATGTGTGCTGAATGGAATGGTCCTGGTAAATGCAATTAGAGCGGGAAAGAACCCTTGTGTTCCCAGGATACGCACTCAACTCTATTAGAGCCTTGCCCAATATTTCTTTGTTTCACAGCGTTAAAGCATCAAACGGCTAACACAAAGTATTAAAAAAAAAAGGATTTCTCTTAATATTTCCTTTGGACAACCCAAGAGGCACACCCCTGCTTCTAAGTGTGGGTATTGTGAGTAGGATGGAAAACTGCAGTTCCAACCGATGATTTTAACACTGGAGTGGGGAGGAGGCTGTCTTGCCTCCAAAACTGTATCAGGCTGATGCTACATGGGCGAAGACACATTCAGTTCACTTTAGATTCCACTGCGGGGTAGAAGAGGTCTTAGTGTCCTGGGGAGAGGAATGTACTCCAGCGGGTCAAGCAGCTCACATTCAAAGGTCAATTTTCCCACTGTACAATTAGATTTCTAGTTTGGTTGCCAACTGTATCCAATTCCTCTCACTAAACTGATGCATTAGGGAGTTCTCCTTAAGTTACATGAAGATTCAGTAGGAAAGAAGATGTAAAAAAAAAGATCAAAGAGGATGCAAGGATACCTGGCATTTCAAAGGGTTACATCCAATAAGAAACGGGTCCGCATGTTATTCAAAGCCCCAAATATCTCTTATAGAAGTGTATTTTCGGAAATTGTTGCATCTGTTAGATTAAGCACATGTAATTTCTAAGTCATAAACTCTGGCTTTATAACAAAATTGTTATTCTTCGCAAGGATGCTGTGAAATGGGTTAATTCAAGTTGACTTTTTTTTTTCTTGGTACTTGGGATTAATTTCTGAATTTTGGCACTGAGCTACATTTCAGCCCTTAAATTAAAAAAAAAACAAACTATTTTTTTTTTTCAGACAGGGTCTTGCTAAGTCATTAATTTATATGGGTTTGGCTGGAAATTCTGGTTCTTCTACCTCACCTCCTCCACCCCGAGTGCTGAGATTATAGTAATGTGGCACCAAGCCCAGCTTCTAGTTGGCTTTAACTAATTATATAAGTAATTATGTACGTAAATGGGCCAGGATTATAGCAGGTCAGTATAGCTTTCAGGGCTCTATGACTATGAGAATATAAATATGGAGTAAAAAGATACTATGAGTGGAAAAATACTTTGACCTATTATATACGCATATATTTGTGTGCTATGAAAAAAAATCTCTTGATGATGATGATGATGATGATGTTTATTATTATTGGTACTGGGGATCAAACTCAGGACCATATGCTTGAGAGACAGGCAGCAGAACCACTAAGCTAAATCCCTGGCCCCTCTTAGATTATTTCTTGATAGGGCAGTTAGTAATGAAAAATTCTTCAGCATTTGTAAAATCTACCATAGCTCATTTGCTTGATGTTACACTTCAATCATGATACTTTACAATATCAATAATTCCCCAAATTACTCAAGTTCTGGAATTACCAGGGACAAAATTCTGAAGATTCAGTCACAACCATTGCCTGTTTTAGATGTCCCGACTTGGTAAAAAGGTTAAAGATGGGAATAGAAAATCTGAAAAAAAGAAAGAAAAAAAGGTGCAGTTGAGTTGAGTAATTCTGGGCCTTGTCTTTTGCCATAAAATTGTTAAAAAGAATGCAAGCCATGTAGTTCAATAAGAAAAATGAGTAGTTATGTTTGTTTAGCAAAACACTGTAGAGTTTAGCAAATCCACTTCAAAAGATCTTGGATCAGCAGAATAACAGTCAATGCTGGCCAGCCAAGGTGACATTTAGGTGTGACATCATTTATCTGGGTAACTGCTTGGCTAAATCATTCAGAGCTTTGAGCCCTTGTTTCCTTATCTGTGAGAAGGTTGTTATCTTCTTATATCAACTAGAAATGATTTTAGAAGTCTATAAAATATTTAACACATAAAAAAGGTCAGGTATGGGAGGGAATCTCAGTATAAGGCAAGAGGATCCCAAGGTTAACTGGGTAATTTAATGATTTAGGGAGAATTTGTCCAAAAGTAAACAACAATAAAAACAAAAAAGGAGTCCTTATCCTTATTTCTCAAAGAAAGTAGCTCTAAAAAGAAGTAGGAGGAGCCAGGGATTTAGCTCAGCCTCACAAGCATAAGGTCCTGAGTTTGATTCCCGGTACCAGACCAAAAGAATAAAAAATAAAAAATAAAAAAAATAAAGGAGGAGGAGAAGAAGGAGAAAGCTATCAATGTAGCCAGCACTATTTAGGTTCCAGACCCAATGTTCAACATTTTGTATAAATTAGTTAATTTTAATCTTCATACAAACCTCAAGAGGTTACTCAGGTCTATAAAGCAAGAAAACTAAGAGATTCCAAGGTTAAGGTAAGTTCCTAAGGACACGTGCTAATGTGCAGCAGGATGGGAATCTGAACAAGAAAGACACACACACACACACACACACATACATATATGCACACATTATTATCTAGTGCTCTTTCAATAACACTGCTGATTTTGAAAGAACTTCTTGATTATTTGTCCTATGATTTCTCCTCTCCCACTTCCTCTCCTGTATCTCTCTAATACGCTACGCTCCTGGTGAGAGTGATGTCACTTGACATAGCTATGGGAGGGAGATGATAAGATCCTCAAACTGTGCCTTAGTTCTAAGCTCCCAGGGCCACTCAAATGCCCATTTTGTGATGGTGCATCTTGCCTCCTGTGACTTAATGACTTACATTTTTGCCCCACTTGTGACGTATTCATCACCGTCAGACCAGGGGCTTGTTAAAAGTTTCCCAACTTTCCGCTTGACAAGTAGGCTGAAATTATAGCCCAAATGATTGAAGAAGTCAAGATAGTAATGAACGTGGACATCGTTAAAGAGGAAAAAAATTATTATTTAATTAGATGACTGGCCATTCTATTGTTACTTTATTTTCAAGTTCTGTGGAAGTAGGCTCCCTGCTGTTTGCAGTTTCTGGTCATCTTTATTCCCCTCATTATAAATTCCTTTTTACCACTCTCCCAGCTAATCAGCCCCATGTCACATGTTTAGAAGCAAGGTTTTATTGTGCATTCCCTTTTGGAATCCAAGCGAAGACTCAGCCAGTAGCCAAGGTCAAGTGTACACCTTGTGAACACCACAGCCGCCTCTCACTCACAGTTTTATGCAACGGTTACATTTCAGGGTCAAGGTTCGTTGAGAATTTCCATAAATCTGATGGGTAATGTGCCAAATATGATTAGAGAGGGCTTCGCATGATCACGGTCAAATGAAAATATCCTATGTTAATTTCCTAGTACAAGCTTGAGGCAGGTAGTTAATACTCCTTTGTGAAGAGGCAGAGTCACACACAAGTCCACACGGGGAAGAAGCACAAGCCCTTGTCTGCATAGAAAGAAAAAGCATGGGGAGCTTGAGAGAGAAGTGTAGATGCCAGGAGGGCAGAATTCTGTTGCTGGCTTGAGTCTTTTTCTTTATGTATTTTATATTGTCTGTTAACTCTTCCCCCAATTATTCCCTTAAAACACTTTTTCCCCCTTAAATCGATTTTATCCGCGTATTTGAATAGTTAGACATCAGTGCTTTCTCCATTTTATCTTTTTGCAAAATAGAAGAGAGGGACAAGAGAGTGTTAGCAAATGGAGATTTAATCTCTAGTACCCATACACATATTTTTTTCTTTTAAGCTTTGACCTGAATTAACCAAAATCAGAATAGTGCGCTTTCAACATTCCATTTGGAATTGATACAAAAAACACTGGCTCTACATATATTTGCAAATAAAACAGCCTTAATATGTTAAAGCAATTGTAAGGAGAGGACTTAAGAAAACAGACTCACCTATCTCCAGCCTTCTGGAACACAAGGAACACAAAGGCCTTAGATGTATGTCATCAGTGAATGTACTAAGAAAACCTCGGGTGTAAATACAGTTGAAAAAATAAATGCAGGCATGAGATTTACTTATTGAGGGTGGTTTATTAATGTTGCAGAAATTCACCTCAGTTTAACAACCTCTTGTTGAACATCCATCTCTTTTCCTCAGGAGACCTCTAGGATCAGTGATATTGGAGGACTCTCCAGAAAAATCATAGGGTGTCTGCAGAAAGCCTGTAAAATGTCATGAGGGGGACGAGAAACTATATCTGCAATCCCAGCACTCTGGGAGGCTGGGGCAGGAGGATCATATGTTGAGCCCAGTTTGTATAATTTAGCAACTTCACAGGACCCTGTCTCAAAAAAAAAAAAAAAAAAAAAAAAAAAAAAAAAAAAAAAAAAAAAAGGCTGAAAATTTTTAAAAAAAAAAAAAAAAAAAAAAAAAAAGTAAATAAATAAATAAATAAAGGGCTGAGAATGTAGCTTAGAGCAAAAACAGACAACAATACCAGAAATATGAATAAACAGTGATGTAGAAAAACAGATAAGATCACTAAAGACCAAACCAAGAACTGGCAGAGTTCAGTTCACTCTGGGAATGAAGTTCTAGGACAGTTTCTGAGGAAGGGGAAGTTTAGTTTCCATCATGTGCAACTACAAAGAGTGTAGTTAACCCGCTTCCTCCTTGGAAGGATGCAAGTCTAAGATTGGCCTCTTCTAGGATTTGGGGTCTAGAGGGAGACTCCTGTGGTCTAGTCCTGGATTTAAATGATTGTGAGAACAATTTAGTTACTCTTAATTACTTACTATTCTTAACTACTGGAAGTCTCAATATGTCATCTATAAAATGGAGATCATGAGAGTGACAGAAAGGGGTTGGTATACTTGGCTCATCAGCTCTTAGAACAGGTTAGTGACTTCGAAAATTCTATGAAGAATAACTTCTCCCCTCCCCTTCCCACCCGTCCCCTCTTCTCCCCTCTCCCCACCCCCATGAAACATCACTGGAGCTTTTAGATGAAATTCTTTCATTTCTATGAACCAAGTCAATTATTGCTTGATAGATGTGGGTTACTTGTAGGTTGAGTAGGATCACATTTTTTAATACTATGAAGACCTTGGCTCCTAGGACCAGGAATTTGGACTTTATACAAAGGAAAACGAGAGCTCCTGAGGGATTAACAGTAGCAGTTATTGAAAGGAAACCAAGTTTTAGGAAGACCAGACTGCAGTTGTGGGTGTTTCTACATAGATTCCCCTCTGTGGGATGGTAAACTTATAGGCAAACTCTAGGGGTGACTTAGATGTGGCATGTGGCGTGGAAGAGTGAGATGGAATTGGAGAGAAGTGACAAACGGCCAGGTTGGTGATGCTGTAGGTGACAGGGAGAGCTCTGGTAGCCAGGGAGTGGGGCGGGGACGAGGACATTTGGAGAAGAACCCACCATGCCTCAGGTCGGATCAAAGAGGAAATAAACCTAGATGTAAAAGCACTGAATTTATTAATGAAAGAATTTCTCCAGGAACTAGACATTGTAATGCAGACATTATGATGATATAACTTATTATAACATTGATATAATTTATTTGTAAAGCAAGGCACTGAAGATGTCTAGGTGACTTTTTGAACGCCATAAACATGTAAGTTTGCTAAGCTGGTGTTTTGATTACATTCAGGTGACAAAATATGGGCCTGATTAACACTACGCAGACAGGGAGCCAGAGAAGGGAATCTTAGGCCTCCATCCACAGGTGCTTAAGGAACCAGTGGGAAGGGATGAAGGAGTGAGGAGCCATCATCTGGGTAGCGTTACAGATCCATGCGTCGTTTCCTTCTCAGGGGTTCTGATGTACTTGGTCTGAGGAGCAGTCTGGCCATGGGGATTTGACAGCACCCAACATGAACCCACTGTACTCTCACAGAGAAAGAAAAAGACCAGGCAAGACTGTAAGCTTGGCCCACTATTAAGGGAATGGAGCCAAGAAGTACGTTGCATAATTCACCTTGCACCAGACTCCTGGGCTGGGCACTCCTGTGCATGTTGTCCTAGGTTTTTCCCAGCTCTTCCCTGGGCCTCCGATGATGATGAAGTCTTAATTCCAGCCTGAGATTCAGAAAGGAGGTGCAGTGCACTGGAGGCCTCGCAGCTCTAACACTTCACTCATCAGTCTCAGAGGAAACCGGCTCATCTTTCATGCACAGAACTTAATAGTGCAAGGAACCTCTCCAAAAATAAGACAAGGATGTGTATACGTATTTGACAAGTTAGTGTCTGATTTCATTTATTCAGTGTATTTAATCTTTACGTGTCTTACTCAGAGTTTAGGTCTTTTGGTTTACACACATCTCTAACCAATTTAGTAATCCAGTTGGATCACTTAGTACATGGGAAATAGCAGCAGGACTGTGGGAGATGGTCAGAGTCAGGAAGCCAAGGAAAAGGCTGGGAAGTGGACATGTATCGAGCACCTATCATGTGCCAGGTGCAACAGAGATGATGAGCATCCCTTTCATTTAGTTCTATAGTGGATTTATAATCTGCCCAGCATCTGAACTCATTCTTCTTTTTTTTTTTTGAGACATAGAACCTTGCTGTCCATGTGAGGTTCTGAAAGGAGTAATTTTCTCCAATGTCTGTCAGCTGGTGACATCTGAATGTCCAAGGAGTAACTTGATGGCAGAGATACGAATAGCAAGTCTCGGTGTGGACGTCACCCGTGTGCCAGGTACTGACTTCGAAGGCCTGACCACCGTGCTCTCCCTGGAATTACTGGCTGCTCCCCAGGTCACCCACCGTCACCTCTTCATTCCTATTCATGTCCTTTGCCCAGCTTTCCATGACTTCTTCTTTGAATCCCATGAGCCACCTGGCATCTTTCCAAACATTTCTTTTCCACTTAAATTAGCCGAGGTCTCTGTCTCTTATTGGCACTGAAGAATCTTAATGGGCACAAATTTGGGTTGCAATCCTGAGATGGTTATATACCTGTTTGTATCATAGAAGCAAGGAAAAAAGTTCAGAGAGGTTGAGTAACTTCCCTGAGGGTCACAGTAACAGAGATGGTGGAGCCAGGGTCCCACCCAGGTTTTTCCTGTCACACTGGAAGCAGTGAGCAGTCCTATGACTGCAGAATTCTTGGGGACACCACCAAACCTTTTTCACCAAGAGAAATGTGGCTCCCGAGGGACTGTTTATTAAGAGTACATTTATTTTAAAGAAAAGAGGGGGGTTATGATAAAATCCTTAAGTAACAATTGAATGCTGTTTTAAAATACATGCTATTTAATTCATTTAAAGCATGGTTATAATTCTGAGGTAGAAAGATTGCAAATTCAAGGCCACCCCAAACAACTTAATGAGACTGTCTCAGACTAAGAAAATAAAGAGGAGAAAAGAAAAAGAGAGAGAGAGAAAAAAAGATGAGGATGAACTTCAGGACAAGACAGTTAGTTTCCTTTCCAGTACTAGGAGAAAAGAAATAAATGTACTAAAGACAAATCATTTGAAATCTTAAAGGTGAATTCTTGAGTTGTCGGAAGAACGCAAGTACACAAAACAACTTTGGTGAAAGGAAGTGAAAACCGTCCACCAAGTGAAGGAGAAAAGGTCCTGAAGCTCGCGGGGTTAGCACAGAGGAGCGCTTGGAAGAGGCCCGCAGCCACAGCGGCCTGGGCCCCCCCGAACCCCGGGAGACGACGCAGCCGTCACCACCGGCGCCACCACCCCAGCAGCTGCATGCGTCGTGTGTTCGCCAGGCCCTCAGACGGTGATTACGACCGATTACGTGAGATGCCATGTTCCCTAATCATATCACTCGCTTTCCTGTGAACGGCGGTGACAAGAGTTTGAAGGAGATCGCAGCTGTCTAATAGAAAAGAAAAAAGAAATCAGATGGAGCAGACTGTGCAGCGGGCAGGAGAACAAACTGCAGGCTTCCGAGGTCTGGGTGTCCGGGTCTCCGTCGCTCTCGAACCCACCTGGGCCTCAGCCCGTCCACGTCCAGGACCCCAAGCCACAGAAAGCAGATGCACCACGCGGACACGGCTCTGCACCCGGCTCGCTTATTCCTCTGTTCATTCCAGGAGCCCTTGCTCCCCGCTCTGCGAAGTGAACATTGTCACTGTGGTAAATTTGGATCTTGTCACTGCTGGAGGAGACAGCTCTCGAGAATCAAAGAAAAACATCATGAACGCCCCCGCCCTGCTCGGCTCGGAAGTGTTCTAAACTTCAGACGCCGCCACTCCGTTTTTAATCTGTCTTCAAAGAGAGAACCAACTGTCTTGAATTAAACACCAGGCGGTTCTTGAAGTCATGTGTGATGAAAGTGATTAAATAATTAATTCAAACAAAGGTGATTTCTGAGTCAGGTTGGAGGGTCGGTATGAAAAAAAAAGTCTCGATTTAAAGCAGCATTTACTCTGTTTGCTGTGGAAAAAGTATTTAATATAATATGAAATCATCACGCTGGAGACAGTGAACCTATTCCCTTGATTCCTGGACTCTCGACATTGTGACTTCTGACTGATTCTTGAACAGACCTGACCTGCGGCCTTCTGCCACTGGCCCCTGGCACTTCGAGCTCCCTTACCCAAAGACTCTTTTCCCTCATTTTACCTGGGTTGCTCTTTTCAGGCTGGGTAGATTTTTGTCAACTGTCATTTTGCCATAGCCGATCTGTTATAGTTCAGATCTAAAACGCCCCCTAAGTCTCACGCATTCAGAGGTAGGGCTTTTGGAAAGTGATTGTATCACGGGAGTACAATACACATCCGTGATTAATCCATACCCGAACGTACTGTTAAGAATGGGGCCCGGTGGGAAGAGTGGGTTACTAGGAGTGTGCCCTGCAGGGGCAGATTCCTGTCCCTTGTCTCTCTACTTCCTGGATACCATGGGTTGAACAGCTTTCCTTTCCAGTGCCCCTTCCAACATGCCCTTTTTGCTGTGGCATCACCTGTCTTGGTTACTTTCTTGTTGCGACAAAATACCTGACACCCTCAAGGTTAAAGGAGAGATTTATTTTAGCTCACAGCTTATAGAAGTTTCAGTCCATAATCAACTGGATCCCAGGCAGGGTGGCATGTCAGAGGGGCATCACAGAGGAGAAACAGTCTATAGTAAGGCAGGCAGGAAGCAAGAAGCAGGAGACTTCCTTCTTTCACTTTTCATTCGATTGGTCAGTGCCCCTACACCCAGGGTGTTTCCTCTCACTTCAGTTAATTCATCATCCACACCCAGAACTATATTAAACCAGTCAGTGGACGAATCCAGTATCACACAACTATGACCCATTATCACACACCCATGATACAGTCACGCAAAAGCTCCACCTATGAGCACTGAGGCCTTGGGCGGACATTAAGATATAAGCCATAACACCATCTGACCAGGGACTGCACTCTCAGAGACCCTAAGTCAAATACATCTCTCCTTCTTTAAATCTTAGGTGCCGAGTATTGTGTCCTAAGGAAGAGAAAGTGAATAATACCCCATCCCTGATTGCCCTAGCTCCTCTCCTCTCATTCTCTTGCTTGTTCTCTTTTTATTCCTTGGTGATACCTATCATCTCCTGTTTCTTAGTCATATATTCATTCTTTCTTGTATTACCAGTTTTTCCCACTAAATATAAGTACCTCGAAGACGGAGTTTTATCTTCTTTTCTCCCTGCAGGAGCCCCCATCCTTAGTACCCTCTGACTCAGAGTTTGTAGTTTGAACAATTGTTCAATGAACAAACAAGTGAGTGAGTGAAACTCAAAGCTTAAATTCTTCCACTTTTTTCTTTTTTTCTCTCTCTTTTACATGCTGGAGATTGAACCCAGGGCTTGCACATGTTCAGCAAGCTGTTCATCAAATGAATTATATTCCCAACTCTTTCTACCTTTTCTATGATTAGAGTCATCTCTCAGAAATGCTTTTAATAATGAAAGGCCCGGCACATACCTCTAAATAATACCACTTGTCCACTGGAATGAGACATTCACATGTAGGCACAAATCGAATTCTTCCAGAACAAAACGATACTAATTAGCTCAACTGGCTGCTTGCTCTATCTTGAAACAAAGTATTGACCTTTTGAGATTCCTTTCCCAGGAAGTCAAGAAATGTTGACTGGAAGGAGGGATAGCTCCCATTTTGTGATGCATCTCCCTGGCTCTGCATAAATGATTTCTAGCAGCTGATCCAAAGCAGACAGATCTCGAGCCAGTGCCGTGAGGGTGACAGCCAACCCTCAGTGTTGCAGGTGAGCCTGGCTATGTCCAGCTGTCTGGCTGCACTGGCTGTGGTTGTTTGGTGACCCCTTGATCCTTCCCTGTCCAGAGTGGCAAGTGGATCAGTGAGCTCATTGTGGTAATTCCTAGGAATATCTCAACACAACTGTCTAAACTTTCTCATTTCTAGACAACCTGTTAGGTTTTTCTAAGGGTTTGACTCTGATGTTAAAAATCAGAGTCCCAAGCTTTTTTAAAATAAGATATCCTGATTAGGTGAAGGTGGGATACAGAGCTAGGAGATATTGATCCTTCTAATGAAGTCATCTCGGTGACATTTTATTCATGATGCAAAACAGCAGAGCAAGTATGGAAAAGAATCTTGAGTAAAAGAGTAACTCCTTTTGTTTACAAGGTAGTTGCTGCTAGGAAGATGAAAATACAGAGCAGTATTTTGTATCAAAATCATTGTCCAAATTAGGGTGGCTTTAAGAGCAAGAGACTTTAAGAGAAGCAGGAAGCTTGGACCAGACTGTGAAGTCGCAAAGGCACGAGTGTGAAGTGTCCGGAGGGCACTGCGAATTCGGATGAGGATGGAAAGGTGTCAGGAAGGAGGAGTTTGGAACCAGTGCAGAAGAAAAAGGATGGGCATTGTTGTCATAGCTGTTGAGGGCAGATGAACAGCTGTCCAGAGTTACAGCCCAGCTCAGAGAGAGGTAGGAAAAGCTAGGCTTAGAGTCACAGCACCATTTACCAAGAGGGTGCTGGGCTGAGGCTGTAGTCCATGAATACCTGAAGTGCAAATCAAAGAAACTAAGGCTAGAAGTTTTTCAGATGTGCCCGTAACTAGAATGGAGTGAAGTTGGAACAAGCGAGTTAGAGGCCACAATCCAGAAAAAGTGACCATGTCTGGCTTCTAGGAATCCATGGCTCTGAGTATTGGGGTAATTTTATTCTCCACCAGCTGTCAAACCCTTTAAATTTAAGGCAAAGGTAATATATGTATAGAGAAAAGAATCTAGTAATCAAGAGAGCTGAACAATTTATTAGTCAACATTGTTTAAATTAAATCTATAAGTGACTATTTCCTGGGATGATTTAAAATGTTCAGCGAATATTTTATGATTTTTAGTGTAAGATGGCATATAATAATTAAATAATTAGGTTTAGAGATTATACTTTGGTTGTAACCACAAATGCAATTAAGAGAATAATTACAAGTTTCAAAAACAATGAGTAAACTTTGTTTCAAAATCTTCTGTTCCTGGGAGAATTTTAAGGGGAAATATTATGGTTGGATGAGACCAGAAATTGTATGAATGTTATGATATATAGAGATATAATTGCTGTCAATGTAAGTAATGTGGCTTTGCTGATGAAAATAAGATGATTGCTTAGGGTTTTCCAAAACCCCTTAAACATGTTTCTATACCACATGTAACCACATGTGGTATAAATAAAACGAGAGTCAAAGGAATGAGGAAAGATAAACATATAATTAAAAGCAGCTCAGTATCTATCTACTTGGGCTCATTCATTTCAGTGATGGCATGTGTGCAGTTTATGGCGGGTTATAGACCCACAATATATCCGCGTTGACTGCATGCCATAAAACACATCAGTTCAGCTTGGGCCTCAGCTATTACACACAAACAATAAATCTATCCTGTTAACAGAATAAATATTATAACTGTTGATAAACCCGGAGAGTGGTAGAATGCGATCCTTGAGTAAATACTTTTGCGTCAAGACACAAAGATCACTTTAGCTTTCAGTGCCTCCTGTGACTTCCGGTCTCTTATCCGTAGTTTGAATTAAAAGCCAGGCTGTGGCCTTGAAAACATCTATGCTAATCACTGTTTGTGAGTCCAATAAAAACCATTTATTCATGAAAATGAAATCTTTGTATATACAAGGTCAGTTTTAGTTGAAATAGTATAATAAACAGAAGTCAAGGTTCTTTTGCCATTAAAACTTGCTCATGGAGCAAATATTTGGTATTCTTCCCTTAACCTTGAATCCTGCTCTGTCTCTTGTAAGAAAAATAATAAATTCAAGTACAATACAATGATGTAATCACTATGGTTTTAAGTTTTTCTTTAGGAGACTGTTATCCAAATAGATGGGAAATCTTTTTCAAATGTTGTTAGATGAAATAGCCTGATACATGATCTCTGAATATGAATGGGGAGTTAGTATTTTATCATCCATAGTCTCATTTTGCTTTCTAAAAAATGGATTTAAAAAAACTACAGTTTTCATTAAGACATAGAGTTAATGATTTATGGGATGGGCTATCTGAGAAACTAATTTTAGGCACTATTTCTGTATGGGTGTACAGAAAACATATGGGATCATATTATCTGTGCTCCAAGTTATTATGTGCTATTGTGTGTCAGGGGAAGAAAGCAGACAAATATACATTTTTTTTTTGGTACCAGAGATCGAACTCGGGACTTTGTGCTTGCAAGGCAGGTGGTGGAACCACTGAGCTAAATCCCTGGCCCAAATATACACATATTTTAAATCAAAGATTAGTCTTATGGCTGTTATCTTATTTTGGATAATTGACACTCTATTCTTTAGGGATTTGGAAGTTTAATTCAAGAAATCTCCAGAGGGCATGTGTGTGGTGTGTGTATATAGGGCTATATCATTTTTCTCTATGGAGACTTTTACTAAATATAATTTACACATTTACATATAATTTTTGTATTCATTTATGTAAATGTGTAAATTATATTTGTTTATCTATTTATTTCTTTTGTGGCATTGGGGATGGAACACAAGGGATGGAACACTGTCATATATGCTAGACAAATGTTCCTGAGCTACATCTCCAGGTTTTTCTCTTATATTTCAATTTCCAATTATTTATTCACAGTAAATGAAAATATGATTAATTTTTAATATCAGCCATGTAGTTTATAACCTTGCTAAACTTACTATGAGTTCTAGTAGAATTTTAAGAATTCAGATTCTTTTTGGAATATTCTACATAGATGATTATGTTGTTTGTGTTTTAAAAAGTTTGCATCTCCTTGGTCAGAGTGAATGCTTTTCATTTTTTTTACCTTACTGCACCAGCTGGGAACTCTGCTAGAATGGTGGTTAGATGTGGTGAGAATGAACCTGCAGACTCATTTCTGTTTGAAGAAGCAAAGCATTCGGACTTTCCTCTCTAGGTGTGTTGGTAGTTGCAGCGCCGTTTTGTTTTTGGTAGATAGCTTCCTTCAGGTGAGGATGTTTCCTCTGTGATGAATGGATGTTAGCTTTTCTCAAAATATTTTTTTTTGGATGCTCTTGAGGTAATTGTGTGACTTTTCGTTAGCCTGCTAGTTCAGTGACTTACGTTGCCTAACTTTCAGATGTTAAACCAACCTTGTATTCACATGGCCATGATCTAATATCCTAGTTATGTAGTTCTGGGTTGACTTCCTAAATGAGGAATATTGTACTTCAAATAATTTTTCTTTTCATTTTTTGGGGACTAGTTTTCATAATAATAGTAATAATATAATAATAACAAAATTATTATTATTGCCATATAAAATGAGGCAAGGGTGGTGTTGAAGTCCCTGGCAAATACATCATCTTGGTGTCCATTCTGTGTCTGGTCATGCAGTTTAGCTGTCCCTCTGGTTGAAACCAGACAATGCTTATCCCGGGTACACTCTCATTCCTGGACACTGGATGGATTCAGAGATAGATCTTCCTCATGGGAAAGGGTTTTGCATAGATTTTTCCCCCAGATTTTGTGCCTTCTGGCTTTACATTGTCAATGTAATACCCTGTTCACCTGGAGCTTATGTTTTCCCCAAAGGCCCCAAAGAAGCAAGTACCCTCCACTTCATTCCCATCTTCCTCCGTGTTTGTGTGTGGACTTCAGCCAG
Organism: Fukomys damarensis; assembly: GCF_012274545.1. NCBI lineage: Eukaryota > Metazoa > Chordata > Mammalia > Rodentia > Bathyergidae > Fukomys > Fukomys damarensis. Next base: position 10,889,573 of record NW_022900919.1, on the reverse strand, counting down.
GCCACATTCTCTTCACCTGTAAATAATAAAGTCTTTATTTCCATCTCATGTCTTTCTTAATTATTGAAGGGATGCTCTCCATCTTAAAGTTTCTATGCTGAGATCATGATGTTTTCTTTTTATTTTCTAGGAAGGTATTTATAAATTACTGGCATTTATTACTCAAACAGTAGACATCACCAATAAAGATCTCTGGTTCTGTGTTTTCCCTTTGTGGAAAGCTTTTATAACCTTAAGTTTAATTGTAGCAATAAATAATATTTTGCAGCACGGGGGGTTAAACCCATTGTTTCTCTACCATTGAGCCATGGCCTCAGCCCTTGTGACTTTTTAAGATTTCATCTTGTTAAGTTGCACAGGTGTAACTTGAACTTGTGATCCTCCTGCCACATACTCCCTCAGCACTATGATTATAGGCAATCATCATTTAACTTCTCCTTATTTACACTATAGTTTACCTGTTTCTGAATCTTATGTTAGTGTACCATCTCACGCATATGTTTTAGTGTCTGGACTCTTTGGCTAAGTACAGTTCTCCTAAGTTTTTTTCATGTTGCTTTGTGTACTTCTAGATCATTCAAGTTCCTTGTGGTACAAAATACTCTGGAGTGCGTTTCTATTACTGTTAGGGTTTGGCGGCAATAGCTACCATAACACTGTAGGTAATACATGTTGGTGACCGTGTGTGCACATTACTGGTGAACACATATGTATTTCAACTGTTGGATCATAGGATATGCATATATTTAGCTTCAGTGGACACTATCAAAGAGATTCCAAAATACTGTATCCACTTAGCCTTTCACTGATAGTGGTAGGGTTTCTGGTTGTTCTGGAAAGATTTTATTGAAGTCGGTTTATATCCTCTGGGAAAGTGTGATCTTATTAGAAGATCAGACAAAAGATACAAAAATCACACATCAAATTGTGAAGTATAAATGATTAAAAGTTGCATAGATCAACAGTAAGAAAGTTTCCTAACAAAATCTTCACAGAGGATCTGGAAACTCTAGCTGAGTTTTGAAGGATGAGATTATATGTAGAGGCAAGAGGGAAGCCCTCAGAATGGTGCGCAGGAAAACTGGCAAAGTGGCTGGGATGTGATCCGTGAAGAACACTGTGGCTCAGTCATGTTTAATCCTATGATCCTGTTGTTAATTTATACTCCATTTTTGGATTTCCTTTGGAGTGGTGTTTTTTCTCCCCGCCGGATTCAAAGTGGTGTAAGACACAGCCACTGCCTCCAAGCTGCTTTCTGCTTACTGGGAGTCTGCTCGATGTGTCACAGGGCCGGGTGCAGTGCTGTGACATGGGTGACTTGAATGTAACACAAGACCAGGGGACAATTGTAAAGTCCCGGGACTGTCTGGAGGTCACTACAATGCGCAAGAAGTATGAGATGCTGGTTTTGATTCTGGGACCTCACTGCCCACTGTCTTATGTTCTCCTTCCCATTAGAAAAAGGCAATTGTCCCTTCTGGTTTCTGGAGTACATCATGTTAAACTGATCCCAGTTTCCTTTTTCTGCTTACCCCAGGCAGCTCAGGAAGCCATTATGTTAGTGATTTCCTTCCAAAACCACTGACCAGGCTCTCCCCGCAGCAGGTCTTCCCTGGGGTTGTCTAAAACCTCCACCTTCTCTTCTGCACAAGAGCTTTCAATGGTGCGGAAAAGAGCTTTCAAAAAATGACATTTTTGTGAACAGACAATAGAGCCAGGTTGAACCTACATTCACAGCCCACATCTGTCCCTCATTAGCTATGCAATTTTGGTCTAATTCCTCAAGCTTGCTTAGTTTCGGATTTCTCATCTGTAAAGGGAGATGTTATAACCTTCTGGGACTGTTGTGGGGATCGACTAAAGTAATAAATTCAAAATTGCCTGATCATGGTCATAGAGTAAGAATTTCACAAAATTGTCAATATTCAGCTTTTGAATTTAGAACAGTCTAAGTGGCATCAAAGTATTGGCTTGTTACTGATTCAGAAGTGCACATGCCTCCCATGTATCTTATATGAGATTCTGCAAAAGGAAAATTGCTCCCTTGCTGGCTACTGAGAATATTTGATGTATCTAAGAGCAAGAAGACTCGATAGCGTCAATGCCCATGGAAACACCTTGCTTCCTCATTGAAAGACCCAAAGAAGAATTGGTTGAGCTGAAAATGTATTGACCAGATGAAATGGGAGCCAGGTACAGACTTTACAGAGCCTAGTACAGAAATCAACAGAGAGGATGTCTGTGTGTCATGTGTATACCGGTAATCACAGCTCAGGTCTCATACTGAGAGCCTTGCCCAAGGTAGATCCATGATGTAGGCAAGGGTCATGTAGTTCATGTTCCAGACTGCGATGTGTGCTCTGTAGTTAGGTGACACTATGAGTACCCACCACCAGATGTCTGAACTGCGAACTTCTGGAAATATTACACTGCTGAATCCACAAAGTTTTATTGACATGTTTATTTATTTTTAGTGTCTGAAACTTCCATGGGGATAAAGTAAATTCTCATCTCTAGTTTTATTCCCTCTAGTAAGTAATTAGAATAAGTGGCAATACAGAAAAATATGTCAAAGGGGGCACTATTTGTAGTTTAGTGGATGTATCAATCAAAGGCAAGCAATCCCTGCCACCCAAAACAGGACTTATGAAATTCAGACATCTTTTCTCACAATCCGTTAACAGTAGGTATTGCAGCTCTTGTGTACCTCTGAAATACTGATGCTTCTTAAAGAAACTGGGTTGCATATTCAGTCCAGAGGGTCCATTTTAGAATAACACTCATAAATCGCTCTGTAGAGTCACAGATTGTTCCTGTTAGAGAAAACCCATCAGACTAAGAATAGAAATAGACACGGTGGCTATGTGGAGTGTAGACACTGTAATCCCAGGCCCTCTGGAGGCCAAGGCAGCGAGATCATGTGCTGAAGACCAGACTGGGGAAATAACTGACACTTTCGCAAAACAAAGCATAAAAAAGGCTGGGCTTGTAACACACCATGAAGCCTTGGGTTCAATCTCTGTTTAAACAACAACAACAACAACAACAACAACAGCAACAAAGACCCGATACATTTTTGACTTTCAAGGTCTATAATTTTCAGGGGAAAAAAATAAAATTAATGAGAATAAACTTTCAAGATAGGAAATTTGCCAAATGCCTGCATTTCTGTAATAAGAGACCATGCAAAATGCTACAGAACTACTAAAAGTGATCTCATTTAAAGTAAGGAATCATTGAAGTAATTAAGTGAAATATCATTTCAAGTAAGGGAATAGCTTTATCCCCTTGGTTATGACAAGCAGTTGTAGCAGAAACGGACAGTCATTGAGTATCCATGGCCTCAGGTGTGTGCTAAGTGTCTGAAGTATGCTGTTGTCTTTTAGCTCTCACACAAACCCAGGAAGTGTGCTAATGATATGATCTGGGAGGAAACTGAGTCAAGGAGCTGTCAGCAGCAGAGTGCAAACCCAAGTCTGGTCCCCCTCACCCCAAATCTCCATCACCTTGGCTGGTGGGGAGCGAGAGGTCAGTAGAGCCCCTGCGATCTTTCCTTGACTTCCCTTTTAGTCCCTGCTTCTCGCAACCTCTCTTAGAGCATCCAGAGGGAACGGGAAATGTGTTCTCTGTCGAATCCAGCACAGTGGCTTCTGACCAACAGCCATGGGTGAGGTTGTCAGCTTTGACTTATTGTCTTCCCATCTCAGCCGGTCGAGCACTTCAGCTGAGTATCCCTTCCACCTAAAGCTGCAGAGAAGTCCCCAAGAGCCTCTGCCCTTAGACACTATGGCCTGTTACTTGGGGGAGAGGGAGCCTGAGGTGCAGGATGAACTCAGTAACTCTGGAGAACTTATTTTGATTTAACTTTATCTTCAGCGATGGAGTCTCACTGTGTTGCTTGGGTTGGCTTTGAACTTGTGGACTCAAATGATCCTCCTGCCACAAGCTACCTGAGTGGCCAGGGCCACAGGTGCCTGCCACCATGCCTGGCTTGCTGTGGTGTATTTAACATTTTGACAAAAAATCTCCCTCCTTAAAATTTGAATGGGCTTTGATTTTAGAAATCATAGTAACGACATTTATCAAATACAAATTGTAATGTTACTCCCCAAACTTAACCAATTTAACATATTAAATAGTTAAGGACAGGCATACGTAAATTCCTGGTTTTTATTTTTTACTTGATAGTGTGTTGTGGGTATACGTTTCTGGTAATTTTTTTCTTCTAAAAAAATCCACATAGGATCCCAATTATGGCTGTGAAGTTGCCAGTAACAACTAACATTTTGTGGAGAATCTGCTTTGTCCCGGGACTGTACTAACTTTTTAATATCATCATGACTTAGTCAGTGCTCTGTGTCTGATGCCTTCTTTGCCTTTTCCTGGGAGTCTGGGTCCTATTATGAAGCACCATGGAAGTGCCCAAAAGTTTAGCTAGAAGAATGTCCACTATAATTTTTCTTTGGTTTTTCTGAAATAAATTTTTCGGGGTGGATTTGCTTTCTGGAAGGCAAGCTGGTTCTGGAAATCAGAAGTGGAGCAGACTCTTTAGGGAAGGGCCTCAAAATGTTTTCCTTAATGATAAAGCTAGTCAGTGGCCACTGGGAGATGCGGGGCACTCTGTAGTCCGTCACCTTGGGGATGGATCTGTGACATTTCACGGTAGGGAAAGCAGCAGAGCACCCAGTTTCCCTCTGAGGAAGGCAAAGTCCCTCCTTCCATTCCCACCCTCGGCGGGAGTGAGAAGGCACCAGTGCTCAGATGGGTCCTCCGGTGGAAGCCGTAGCAGCCCTGCTTGTTGTTCACAGTCCTTCCAGGAACACTCAGCCTTTAAAAACACTTTGAGGCTGAAATGGCAGCCAGTGCGGCAGGGCCCTCATGAAGGGCTGTTACTTTGCCTACGGTGGACAGAGCTGGTTGGGAGAAATGGAAAGCACCTTGAGCTCAGTGCTTAGCCCAGAACAGAAGTGCAGTCTACACAAAACCCGAGGGTCTTCCAGTGCATTGTGATCCTGGATGTTCAACTCTGGGTCCTGGAGAAGCGTTTGGTTACCATGAAGGATTTAGGCACCAGCGATTTTGCTTTGCTGTTTATTCTTCTTTGGATCTGATAGATGGGGAATTTTGCTTAACAAGTCTGTGCTTAAGTAAATAGCTGTGAAGAGGAAAGAAAGTCAGTAAATGTTTTTGGTATAGATCATAGTTTAGAGATGTAAAAACCCGGATGTAGAAGATAAGGAGAGTCTGAGGTAAGTCAAAGATCTGGGTGGGGCTGGATGAAGGGGGATCCAGTCTGCTACTGTGACCCAGAGTGTGGGTTCTCATAGAGAACCGCCCAGTGCTGCATCGGCCTGCTGGCTGCATTTATCTTCTTTAAGCCCGAAATTCTTCTACTGACTCCTCTACCTTAATGAGTTGTTTTGAGGGCTCAAAAGCATAGGGCTGGGCATTTACCTCAGTGCCACTGAGCCTGCCTGACAAGTACAAGATCCTGAGTTCAATTCCTGGTACCAGGAAATAGACAAACAAACAAAAAACCGCCCAATAGCTTCGTATTGATCGAGCTTTCAAAAAGGGTCCTAAAGGTATTTTAGATTTTGACTACTAATCTTTTTCAAAATTTCCACAACTTAAAGGGATATTTTATGAAAATCTATTACGTATGATGGTTGGCATAATCTGGCTTTCGTAGTTGTTAATCTCTTATAATTTGTTGCCTTTAGTTCTCAATTGAGAGAATATTGTGCTAATATTATGTACCATAATATCTACCCAGCCCCATCCTTCCTTCATTTTAAGAGGCAACCACTATCATATTATGTCAACTATTCTTTATACCTTTTTATATTTATGAATTAACAGATAGTTTTTCTTTTTCTTTCTTTTTTTTTTTTAGCATTTCACATTTACCTAAATGATACCTACTAGAAGTACCATTTAGTATCTGGATTTTTCATTTTTCTTAGTGTATTTGGCATATATACCTGCTGATATCTAGAGATATAATTAATTCATGAAAATTGATACACCGTATTTCAGTATGCCAGTGTAAATAAAGTATGGTTTATTTTTCTTTTCTTCTTTTTATGGACATTATTTTTCCCACTGTTTTGTTTTTTTTTTTTTTAAGGAAATCTATAACAAATACCTTAGTTTATTTCTTCAGGCATTCACATATTAGGTTTCCCCTAGAGGGAATAGTATATGTGTATATTCAGCTCCACTATCTAATACCATAGTTCCTCCTTTAGTTGTATAAATTTGTTCTTCCACCAGTAAGGTACTCTTATTTTTCTTCATCTTTTCTAATACTTAATATTGTCAGAATACAAATTTTGCCATTATGATGAATATTATTTAAATTTTTATCTCTTGAGACTACTCTTTTATACCCTTTAGTTGTCATAAACATGGGTTGGAGCTGTGGGTATAAAACAGGGACTGTCTTAGTTACTTCCTCTCACTGCTGAGACAAAATACCCAACACCCAAAGTTAAAGGGGAAAGGTTTATTTAGCTGACAGTGTGTAGAGGTTTCAGTCCATAATCATCTGGCTTCAAGGCAGGGTGGCTTGGCAGAGGGAGGTTGCAGAGGAGAAACAGTTCATAGCGCCCACACAGTAGCAAAAACAAGGAGGGAAACCAACCAGTGCCTTTCTGCCCCCCTTATCCGGATCACCAGGATTAGGGTGGTGCCAAACCAATCAGTACTGGTTTAGTAACCACACACCCTCAATTCCAGCATCACACACTCTAGATCCAGCCACGTCTGAAAAAGCCATCTCTGCCCACATGAGGCCTTGGGGGGACATCTAGACACAAGCCACAACAGGGGGCACTGGAACTGGACCAAGGATAGAGGGTTTCTATAAATACTGACAGACATCACCTAAGTAAACAACTTGTCCCAGTACTTAATTTTTTTAAAAAGTGTGATGGAATTATGATTCTAAAAAGCCTGGAACTCTCTGATCTAATAAAAAGAGGTTTGGACATGACTGGTCGGTTCTTGGTGGCAGGAGGTTGGGACCCTCTTGTTGAGGTTTTTCCTGCTTATCTCTACTATAACCAAGAGCTACAGGTTTTCTATGGGAAAATGGGGAGTTTACCAGCAGCCCAAACTTTCTCTGCAATGCTTTCTATGGCCTGTAGTGTTTTTTCTTCTCTTTTCATAACTGATTTTTAAAATTTTTTAGAGACAAGTTCTCATCATGTTTTCCTGGCTATCTTCCAACTTCTGGGCCCAAGTGATGCTTCTGCCTCAACCTCCTGAAGTGTTTGCCTCCACACCAGACGTACTTCTCTTGAAGAAGAGTTGTGGTACCCCCAAGTCAGACATTACTGCTTGCCAACCAATAACTCCTAGGTCCTCTGGCAATGTCAGACACTTGCTTTCCCAGGCTCCCTTGAATGGGCCAGTCCTAAAAACTGAGGCCTGAGGGAAAGGTTTTTGACCTGTTTTTCTCTTTTCTTTTGGGGGTTGGGAGCTGGCAGGAAGAGGCATGGGCATGTTGGATAGCTTCTGAGAAAGATTTTTTCTTCTTGTATCAGTCAGGGTCCCAGCAGGAAACAGATGGCTCCCTCAGTCAGGGTAATTAAGGAGAATTTAATAAAATGACTATTTACAAAGGTCTGGGCAGGGTTAGGCAAGGCCTTATCAGGGGTGGTTAAAGGAGTCCGCTGTGAGGCTAGAATCGGTGGGGAGCCATTACCATTCTAGAGGGAGTAGGGAATGGGGACCTGAGCCAGAGAAACCAGCTGTAACTGTGGCAGGGGCTTCCCAAGGGAGCTGCAGCCTTTTCCACTGGAGAGGGGCACCAGCAGGGAGGGAGCCAAAGGCCCTGGGAAGTCAGAGGCCAAGGGAGGCTACTTAGGTGGAGATAATATCAGGTAAGTCCACCCAGGGCTTCTGATTACTCACATCATCTTCTCGGACCTCATGTCCAGTGGTAGGAAGGGGGAGAAATACCTGTTATTTGAACCATTTTAGGGGTTCCCTTGAAGCCAAATGCATCTTAAATGACATAATCCCTTGAAAGGAAATGAGACTATTACTTCCTGAGTACATATTATGTACATATCATGTGTGCAGTAGCTGAATAGATCTTGAGTCTATATTAAGAATTTTTTCCTTTGTTCCCTGGTGGCTAAGAGCCAGGATTATCATAAAATGGATTTAGTGCTTTCCCTAAGCATGGCCATCATTATTGCCACTATATTCGTGTCACAGCAAAGGAGCCCAAGACAGAGAGTGACAGTCCAGTGGTTAAGCCTAAGCTACTTCCCACCCATGGCTAGCTCTTGATTCTCTTCGTATTCACCGCATTCAGTTCCTTTGGGAACCCGAGTCTTTCCTTTTCTTGGGCGAGAAAGTCACTCCAACATTTTGGGGTTTGTGTGTTGATCTCAGTGAAGTCTGCCCAGACCCCACTTTTCCCTCTCAGAACGCTCTGGCATCTCCACTCTCCTCATGAGGTAGAGATACCCTGTGTTATAATTTTACTTTGTTCTCCCAGAGATAATGCAGACCTGACCACTCAAAGGGCCACCGGGAGAGTCACTTTCCCTGAGTCTGAGCCAGTCAAGTCTAGCATTGCCAGCTCCCCTCATTTAGCTGACAGTTACCTATTGGACATCTGCTATATTCCAGGCAATATTCTAGTTGCCGGGGATCTATCAGGATCCTGGACAGAACTTTTGTGCACAAGTGCTGGGTAACAAACAAATAGGCAAACAAGCAAGACCATTTTGAATAGATAGGAGGTCTAAAAAATGTGAGACAGCAGAAGCTGAAGGTGGAGAAGCGGGTGCTTCAGACACACAGCCTTCTGAGCTGAGGCCCAACAGTATGGCAGAATGTCTGGTAGAGAAAAAGAGGCAAAAAGAATGGAGGAATGAATTCAGCGTGACTAAGCCCCAAAGAAGCCCAGTGTGACTATAGCACAGAGATCTGGAGGTTGGAGACCAGGGGAGGAGTAAGAAGTCCCGGGCTAAAGGCTGTAGGGTTTAGGGACCATGGAAGGCTTGGGAATGTACTATACGAATAAGAAGACTCTGGGTCATGAACGTGGGGATGATCGGACTTTTATTTCATACTGATCATTCTGGTTGCTGGGTGCAGTTCTGCTTGGGATGGGGCTAGAGTGAAATGAGAAAAGCCAGTTACAAGGCCCTGCCATGCAAGGGTGGGAGGGGCAAACTTAGGCCAGGGTGGTTGCCTTGGAGATGGAGAGGAATGGACAGGTTGGGGTATGTGTTGGAGATCAAGTGTAGGGAATAGAAAAGAGAAGGAAAAAATCAATCACGCCTCAGAGAACCACTCTGGATTGAACACGTCGCTGAGATAGTGTCTGTGGGTGTCCCTGGAACCAAGGGTACCCCCAAAACAGACTTCATCTGTACTCTGGGCTAAGTTCCTGCAGGGGCTCTTTCTAATTTGAGCAGGAATTAGGTTAAGATCATATAATTTTATTTTTAATCTGCAAAGGATTTCTAAGCCAACTCTCCTTCCAGCTGAAGACAAGAAGGCTCAGAAAGATTCAGAGGTGTTCTTTTCAGGAGGACAAATCAGTCATAATTAAACAGTATCTCAGGGTTGCTATTGCCTGCCTAGAATATACTTTTTGTTTTGTTTTTGGTACGGGGGATTGAACTGAGGTCCTTGCACTCGCAAGGCAGGCAGCAGAACCACTGAGCTAAATCCTCAGCCCTGCCTAGAATATTCTATAGGGATTCCTCTTTTCTTAAAGATGCATTTCTTAAACTGATACTTTGTTCCCAAGCAGGCAATATCATAAAGTTGAAAAACATGGAAAAATACAAGTTCACAAAAATGCAGGTTCTGAACCTAGTAATGCCTTGCTGGGTGTACCTGACAGACATTCCAAACACCTTAACTATCTGCGTGGCCTCCTTGGTTTAACATTATAATTTTTAACATCCTCACCAGCAGACTAAGAAAGGGCAGCAGAGCGCTCTTACCTGTCCAGGTAGCATGGGAAGTAGAAACATGATGATTTCACTTGAAACCAACCTGTGCCAATTCTGGATACACTCCCTAGCTTGCCTCTTGGGCACATCCTGGGTAACTGTATGTACGACTTCAAATGGACAAAACGCCTCTTTGGCAAAGATTTACGTCCTTTATGGCTGTCAAGTGATTATAATGCCCCTCAGCAGAGAGGGTTGGGAAATGTGCTGGTGATTTTAAGATCTCTTAATCAAATAGCCAATCATAGTGATTATATTTTGAGTGAGTATTAGGTGCTTGCTACCTTCTTTATTCATATTACTATGGTTATTAATGTTTTAGGTGGGGCTGGGTGTGTCTTAGTCACTTTCTTGCACTGGGACACAATACCTGAAACCCACACATATTTTTTTTTTTCATACTGGGGATCAAGCTCAGGGCATTGCACTTACAAGGCAGTCAGTGGAATCACTAAGCTAAATCCCCAGCCCCCTGACACCCACAGATTAAGTGAAGAAAAGCTTATTTGGGCTCACAGTTAGCAGAGGTTTCAGTTCAGAGTCCAGTGGCTCCAAGGCAGGACAGCATGGCCAGGGACCCACTTCTTCTGACCAACCCCATCCCCTAACACAAGTCAGCCATGGCTCCTATATTCCAGTCATCTTTCAAAAGCCCTACCTATGAGCACATGAGGCTTCGGGGTCATTTTAGATCTAAATAGTACTGGAGCTCAAATTCAGGACCTTGCATATGGTCGGCAAGCTCTCTATTACTGAGCTACAATCCAGCCCTGTGTGGCCCTTTATTTTGCTTAAGTCATCTGAACCTTCTTATGACAGCCACATGACATACATTGGAGTGGTTGGCGTGCTTATATTTACTTTCCGTCATGTCTTTTCATGCTCATTACGGAGCGGGACACACTCTTTCAAGTAACTGGCTTTGGTCAGTGGGATGTGGATGGAATTGTGGTCATTATCCTTAGGAACAAGGCTGGAGGGGGCTTTGGATGTTTCTTCGCACGCTTGAGTTTCTGGCTTCTGTGAGGAGGGAGTGCTGCACATAGCTCTTCCAACCTCGTGAACCTTGGGGAAAATCACTACTGGACCCGTGGACTGCAGTGTAGCCGAGCCCAGTCAAGGCCACACGAGAGCAGCTGAACCTCAATCCATCTGTCACAAGTGTGAAATAGATTATTGTGTTGTGAGCCACTGAGATTTAGGGGCTGCTTGTTACAGGACACAATAGAAGCAACTGCTGACAAAGACATGAAGTGTTTATTAGTCCCATGCTCTACAGGATAAAAACAGAGATATTCGTGGTCTAACTCAGCTCACAATGTTGGGAGGTGGCTCAAGCAACTCATACCTTTACATCTTGCACCCTCTTTCCTCAACAAACTGTTCATCCATCCCTCTCTCACAAGAGGAAGGGCAGAAAATTTACCATTCGATCTGCTGCTTTTCTTTGTTGTTGCAGTTGATAATTAAAACGTACGCATTTTCTTGCAAAAGCCATACCGTAGCACGAAGTAAAGGAAATGTTAAGTATCCAGATTGAGATAAAAGTCACCTACACATTTTATGTGTCATTTCTGCAACCAATTGCATTGAGAGGCAGGAGGGAAAAACAATCCTTCTGTTTGGTGAAAATACTGAATTTGGTCCTCAAGAATTAGTGCAGTACCTATCATGATGTAAAATATTCAGAGAGGTGAATACTATTCTTTTCTGTTCTTGTAATAAATTAAGACAGATTGGTGATTCACTTACTTTCATTTCATATCAAGGTAATATATTGATTCCATCTCTTTAAATCTAAGGAAAAACTTCAAATAAAACCTAATTACATCACTTTCAGTCTGAACTCTTCTGGAAATTACAGAGTTATCAATATTAAGTACACTTTACACCAATTTGGAAATCTGCTTTGTTCAGACAGATCCCAACACTGGAGTTATTTTTCTGTAATTGAGCCCTGAAAGGTGGAATGACGTGGATTTAGCTAGCAGCTCATTATAAGTTAATTGAGATTTTAAAATGTAACATAGAAATTGGACTGATTCTTAAAGGTGAAGATAACCACCTAAGAAAATGCAAAGAGAGAAAGGATAAAGGGAGGCAAGCTTTGCCCAAATACACCAAATCGCAAGGTACAGATTTTCAGATAAATGGGTGTGCTCACATGGCTAGAATTATGGGGAATTTCCAACCTGCCACCTGCAGAGAAAGCTGACCTTCAGTCTCGAAGGGAAGTTGCCTCATCATTCAGTAATGAACAGGAGCAACCCTGGGGCCTTGCAGCAAGGACAACAATGTAGACACCCTACCTGGCATTTTAGGACTTCTGTGTACACAAAGGCCTCAGCCACAGCGGTACCCGTTCCCATAGCCTGTTCCAATGCCCTAGGAGGGCAGTTGGAGGCATGTAAAGATGAAAGATGGCCTGCTTCTATATGCTGTGCTCTTATTACAAGGAAAAAGAGGGTGGAGAGATGATCTTGGCTGTAGAGGAGAAGCAAAAGGCTGGACCCTCATGGTCTACCGATTTCTAATCCTGACTGCACCGTCTCATTAGAGGACATTAGGCAAATCCTCCCTTAGCTGTCTCTCACACACAGGAAGAGGCCCCGAGAGACAGAAGGCTGACAGGCATAGCCTCAGCTTTTGTAAAGGGGCAAAAGGGATTTTGCAAACTATAGATCTGTGATCTTAGTGTCAGTCCTGAGTGAAATTCTAGAATGGGTTTTTAAGAGGTTGGTTGTGAGCCTTTGACAAAAGGAAATGGTGGTCTAAGAAGCCAGGATGGATTCACTGAGAACAAACCCTGCCATATTAATAACTCCATTTCCTTTTAGGATATGGTTTTGAGGTAGGGAGATGAATGTATATCTGCTTGGGAGCAACAATCAATGTAGTCTCTCAAGAGACCCTTGAAAATAAGATGTTGAGATGCAAATTAGATAGCAGTGGAATTTGGGGCTGAAGGATCGATTGCTTTTTAAAGACTGTGGTGTGAAGAAGTCTCTGCTCCCCTCTATGTGGTCTCTGGGAGTAGGACACAAAGTGCATTTTAGTCTTTCATCGGCGTGAGAATATTCATCTCAGGCATAGCCTAGTCTCTGGTGCCGAGAATGGCTTGACTCAGTGGCTGTTTGATCTAGAATTGAAGGAGGGAGTTTCAGGCTGCAGATGCACTTCTAGGGTTAGAGAAGGAACAGGCGAGCAAGGGAAAGCTCATGGTAACTGAAGTTCAGATCAATCATCTTCTGTAGGGTGCCGATGAGCACAAGGGTAAGTCATGGGTAGTAGAAAGGGTCTCTCTGACTCCTTTCTGCAACTGGCCGTATTTTCATTTGAAGATCCCTATTTTACACTCATGTACCTTCCTAAAAGACCTATGTATGGCTTCAATCCACATCCTGGGACGCATAGCCAAAATCTCTCTAGAGACAGAAATTAGCTTGGAAATACACACATTCATCAGAAACAATGAGACTTGTATTATGTACTTTTGATAGAGCTACCCGGGAACCTGCAGTACTACGCCCACTGCCCTGGACCATGCTTTTAATGCTATGATAACGCGATCTGCTGCCTTCAGCATCTCGCATGTGATGCTGAAGGTGCAACCAAGTTTTGCAAAATAGAACCAAGAGCTGGAAAAAGACACATCCTGATGACATGGCATGAACTATGAATTCAGGATGAAATCTGCATCTGGATTTGTTATTCCACAAGTCAGTAAATTGCTTTGTTTTGGTTAAAATTTCTGCATGTAGACTTGTCGAGGAGTCTTAATTTAATCTGCAGCATCTTCTGAGCTAGTCAACGAGAAATTCAAGGTGAAATAATCATAAAAGCTATTGCCAGCGGGAAGAAACTGAGAAGTGGGATCCTTATGACTGTGTGGTTTGGGGAGGAATTGAGTTCCAGAAAGAATGAGGAGAGAGAAAATATAAGACAACATTTTCAGCATGGAAAGTCACTTGTGGTCCTTCAGTTCTGTGCCATTTTCCTTATCCAGGGGCCATGAAGAGTTTGCTTTGCTGATAGATGGAAACTTTTACTCAAGGTCCAACCATAAGTCCGGCAGGGAGGAAAGGTGTAACTCCTGGGAGGAAGCACTGAAGGGTAAGTGGGGTTCCCTCTCCCCTCTCTCTTAGCCTGCATTAGAGATTGTGCTGGTACTTGTTGAAATAGTAGCACTGTAAGATAGAATCAAGGCCGGAAGAGAACCCTCCACCTTTGCCTGCTACAAAGTGAACATTTATACGTTATTGATTGCATATCAGGGGTTTGCTTGCTCCTGAAGCATACTTTACCTTAACAGAACTAATATCACTCTCAGAGAACTAAAATTCTAGACTAATGATCAATCACACAGACTTGAGTATAAAGGAATACATTTGAGCTCATGTGATTGGAATGGGATGAAATAGGGTGACTCGATACTCAGGTCCTGAGTATAGAATTACTTAAAAGTCTCTTTTCAACCAGAGATGGGCGTGAGGTGGATCTATTGATAAGTCAAGACAATTTAATGGTGAGGGAAAAGAGGGCTTAAAAGTGAAAACATCTATGTTAGTTTTCCATTGCTGGAACAAAATATATGGCATACACAACTTAAAGAAAAAGAGATTTATTTTGGCTCGTAGTTTTGGGGGATTCAGTCCATGGTCAGCTGGATCCAAGACAGCAACATCATGGAGGAAAGACATGGAAGAGGTAAGCCAATACCTCATGGCAACTAGGAAACAGAACACAGGGGGAAAACCAGGAAAGGAAGGGGCCAGATGTTGTCCCTAAGGTCACATATCCAGGACCCACTCCCTTCAACTAGGCTCCATCTTCTTAGTTTCCACAACCTTCCAATAATGCCATCAGAGTGTGAGTGCATCAATGCATTAACTCCCGGATCATATTAAAGCCTCATCTGCTAAAAGCCCTACTTCACATACAGGAGGCTCTTGGAAGTCTTCCTCTCACAGCAAGTCTAAGATCATGCAAGTCTGGCCTCCCAAATTCAAGGATTAAAAATACCAGAAAGGAAAATGACTCTTGCTTAAGATAGACTTTAAGGTCCCAAAGCACCCTAGCAAATGAGACCCCAGGCTTAGTGTGACTTTACAGTTTTCTGTACCCAGCTCTGTAGTACAGCTTGGGTCAGGAGCAGCCCACACAAAAAAGACTTAGGAACTTCTTTTTCCTGATTCTGCATGTAAGCAGGGCAAAAAAATCCTAATGCCATCCTATGCTACTATGAGGAATAGAGCATTTTCCAGACAGGTATGCTACTTTTACTTAACAGCCAACTCACACCCAGGTATGGGGGTGCATGCTCACAATCCCAGCCATTTGGGAAGCTGAGGCAGGAGGACCTGGAGTTCAAGACCAGACTGAGCAATTTAGTGAGATCCTGTCTTTTTTTTTTCTCTCTCATTGAGTTTATTGGTACATTTTAGGTATACAGTACCATTACATTCATCATTGGGATTTTGTACCTTTATGACAGGTCTTGGTTCTCATTTTTTTTCCTTATCCCTGCCCTCCCTTCACCCCCTCCACCCTTCCTTATTTACAAAGACTTTATTTCCATTTTTTCATTTTCTCATATTTTTTCTTTTCCCCTATTTCCTTTCCCTTACCCTCCCCACTTCCCCTACACCTTTAGCCTTTTTCTTCCTATTTCACATTGTCAATTATACCAGTAGGATCTTATGTACAATTATAGTTTTTCATACCAGAGAAACTATTCAATGTTTACACATGTGTGACTTATTTATTTCATCAGAGTATATTTTAGCCTTTTTCTTCCTATTTCACATTGTCAATTATACCAGTAGGATCTTATGTACAATTATAGTTTTTCATACCAGAGAAACTATTCAATGTTTACACATGTGTGACTTATTTATTTCACTTAAGAGTATAACCTCAATATGCATCCATTTTCCTATGAATGACTCTAATTTCTCAATCAAGATCCTATCTTAAAATGAAATAGAAAGCTCTGGGGATATAGCTCAGGGGTAGAGTACTTGTCTATCCTTCATGAGGACTTGGATTCAATCCCCAATACTGAAAAACAACAAGAAAACACCAGATCACCACGGAGACTGTGTTTCATCTCTGGCTGCATAGTTTGTGAAGGACTCTGCCAAGATGCTTAACCTGCAAGACAAATACTCACAATGCTTTACTTTGTTGAACATCTCCAGTTGAAACCTCTTTGAGCACAGGCTATATCCTTTAGACGTTTATAGAAAATTCACTTTGCCTCGAGGCCGGCACTTGGTCCTGATGCCATGGTTCTTCCTGCCTTGGAATAGTATATGTTTAGGAGCCAACATCTCACAGCACCATTTCGAGGAAATGTTAAAGAGGACTTAAAAACAAAGTGTGTGTGTGTGGCGGGGGGATTTAGCTGGAAGGAAAGAAGACTAAAATGAAAAAGAGACTGAATCACTCTTCCCAGATGGTTTCAAGGTTTCCAAATGAAAGACAGCTTAGACCATTTCTGCAGAATCTTAGCAGGCAGATTTTTACAGAGAGGGCAAAATTTCAGTTTATTTTATAGAAGCACAAAAGAAAACTGTTTCATAATAGAAGTGGCTGCTTTAGGAGGCAGCGAGCTCCTTTTTGAATTTTTATTTTCACTAGCACTTGTTTCCAGTACACGATGAGGACATGCACCATGGAGAGTCGGTACACGGACAGAACACATCTGAATTCTTTTCCACCCGCTCCTCCCCTTCTCCTCCCGCTTCCTATGCCTCTCAAGAGGCTGTTGGGTATGTGACTAGGGAAATTAATAACAGTATTGTGGCTAAGAGCCCAGGATGAAGCACCCAAATCTTGGCTCTTCTTGATTTTTCACTTAATTCCTTAAAAGTTTCTTTATAAGTAAAATAGGCCCAAGTAGCCCAGTTATAAAGCCAATGGGATGATCAATGCTTGAAGATGGCTGAGGACAGCGGCTGCTCAGTTAATGCTGTGATACTGGTCATGATGCTTGTTTCCTGCTGGCGAAGTTGGCGATGGTGTGATGTGAAGATCTGAACATCTGAGACATGGGGAATTGGTCTACACAACTTCTGAAATCCTTTCGGTCCTGAAATGCTGGGATTATGTGATTCACTGCTAAATCCCCGGCCCTTCACTGTGCTTTTCTGCAAGAAGGAAAGAACTCCAGAAAGTCCTGAAAACTAAGGTAACTTCATCATTCTGGGTGCTCTGCGCATGTGCACCTCACCCAAGCTGTGCATTCTTCACCCCATAGCCTCTGGGATATAAGCATTCCCTTTACATGGCTTTATGCAAAGGAACCTGTGTCTGAGGGTGGACATTGGCTTCAGGGCCGAACTTACACTAAGCTTATTTCCTTCCTATAACACCCCTTAAAAAAAATCTTTAGGAAACCTTTAAAAACCAAGGACCTGGTCAGAGCCCCTATGGATTCGAATATGGAGAATCTCTCTTTCAGTCTAAAACTCTAAACTTTAGAACAGCTGCCCAGAGATAGGGACAAAGACCCCCAGATAGAATCTGAGCTCTGCCAAAGAAGCCTGGCCCATGGAGGGCAGACTTCAAATGGGGGACCTTGGGTGGTAGGAAATGATCAAAGAGAAGGCCATAGGCTGTTCTTCAACATTCAGAAGTCTCTGCCTCAGGGAGATTTTTCAAGTGATTCTGAAGCTCAGCATGAGCAGCCAGAGACGTCAAGGAACCCACGTGTGTGATACTCAGTGGAAATGGAGGGTCCATTAAAACTTCTTCTTATGTAGCATGATCCTGTAAGTTAACTCTATCATGTGACATTTGATTGCACCTCCCACCCTGCCCTGCCCCGAGTATTGACACAGCCTGAGGTTCCCTCCTCTGAAACGCTCTGGCTTCTCTTCCTGTTAAGAAGTCAGGCCAGGAGGAGCATTTCCAGAATCTGCAGTAGAAACCAGTGGAAGGTGCGAGGTGAGGAAAGTTCTTTTTCTCATATGTTGACGTTTTCTGTGGCCAACGTTGTGAAAATTCCTCTAAAACTAGAACAAGCTTGTATGTTATGAATTATTTTTGCTGATAAACATTGAGTAACCAATTTGCAATCTGCTCCTTGTGTTGGAAATGTCGCGAAGTGGTCTCAAACACCATTAGTACCTAGAATTAACAATAGATTTCATAAAGCCTCTTGTTCAGTAGAGGACTAAACATATATCATACATATAGATTTTTTTTTGTCTGGATGAATCACAGCTATGGAAAATTGACAGACAAAGAGCTGAATAATTCCCTTTCACTGTACTTTATAATTTTCCAAAGGTGATTATTAATAGGTGTCAGAACAAGGGTAACTTTTTAAGCTCACAATCCCTGCAGCAACGCCTCCTGGCCTTTGATTGTTTAGGTCTGCTGCTAATGTAACCACACTGGAAAAATGTTTTAAATGCACTAATGCGTCTAAATGACATTTTCTCATCAAAATATTTTCCCTTGTTTGGTCCATTGAGCTAATGCATTTATGTGACACCTGCATTAACATCACAGTCTCTTCGCACCTTGACCCCTTCCTTGTAGTCAAAGCACACTCCAATGGCAGAGAGTGCAGGCCTCCGAAAGAGGGAGGCAATGAGGTAACCAGTAATACCTGGGTTGGATGGGCTTTGTTTGTTGATTAAGCACAAAAGTGGTTGCTGAACTATGTGGTATATTAGGCAACAAGTAAGAAAATGAATTCCTGGACCTCATACCTACATCTATATCTAATGGTAGTCTATGTTAATCACTTCAGTCTTGTGGATAGGAGAAATTCCTTGGTCCCAGTGTTTAGCACCCTCATCATTCATAAATTCTTGGGCGCTGGATTTTACCTTGTATTTTAGTGACTTAATTGCACCAGAAAAGTAACAATGGGAAACACATGTCTAGAATCGAAATGTGATCAGGTAGCAAATATACTGGAAAATATTAAGACCCTTGATTTCCCCATTTATTTTGCGTTTGGCTTTTTGTGAATCCTATGTCGGTATGAAGTACTGAGATCTGCTTAGTTCGCCCGCTATAAGCAAAATGTCAAGTTCTCCTGAAGGCAGCAAAAGTGAAGAAGGAAAGAAATGGTTGGAGGTGACAAGGAGAGAAAGATGATGCTGGAAATCCCTCATCCTCCACCCTTCTGTATTAGCTTCTGCTGGGTTGGAAGTGCACAGGAAAGTAAGATGTAGATGCAGTGGTCAAACAAAAAGGAATCAAGTAGAACAGAGAAAATTCAAGATGGGAGTTTGGAGAGAATTGGTGAGAATGAAGACTGTGGGATCAAGTGCTCTTTGGTTGTATATTGGGATGGCGTTGCTGTATTAGGGTTGGTGTGGTTAGGGTCAGGGCGTAGGGCATGATATCTGGAGTTTAGGGGAGACGTGTTTTGTAGTATAGCAGGTGTGGGAGCCTGGAAGAATATGTTGAATGAAACACGGAGGGAAGGACCTCTAGATTGAGCAGACTCTGTTTGGGAAAGTGGCATGTATGGAAAACGGAAATGTATATTTCAATCTCAACCAAATCAGTCGATTTTTATTGAAAGCCTGTGTTGAAAGTACAAAGGGTCAAGTGTGGTACTTTCTTTCCCACATACCCTGCCGGAAAGTTAAAGGGAAAGAAGGTTCTTTTCAGAGTGCTACACTGTTAAAATTTGTGCACAGTGGACACAATGAACCATCTATGAGCCTGGATCACGGAATTATCAGAGTTTAATAGTCAACAGATCAGTTAAAAGGATGTTGGAATTCCCAACAGGAGGCAGGAATGTGGTTGCTATTTTGTTTGCTTGCACTGTATTCAGAGAGAGAATTTTTGAGCAGAAAGGGCCTGATGAGCTGAGAGCAATGCTCTCCGTACGGGAATGCTCCATGGACTTAGTCTCTCACCTAGAAATAAGAATAACAAAATTTTGATATCTGGATTATTATAAGGATTAAACAGGAAAATGCCTGGCCCATAGTAAGGGCTCAATTAGTGCAGCTACAGTGCAGTTTTCTTTTCTCTTCTTTTTCCTTCTCGTGCTATCACTGTCAACTCCATCGTCCCTTCCCAGTCCTCTCTTCTTTATTGCCATCCATGACCTGGACTTGGAGTAATGCCCTTTAACACTTTTTGCTGTTCCCCAGTGTGGGTGGTCTGTAGTGCAGGGGAAGTGGCTGTCAAGATTCCTCAGGGGTTGGATCTCTTCAGTGATTTGGGGTCTCTTTTGTATGGTGCTTTGCTCACAGCTCATAACTCCTGACATTCTTCTTTTTTAAGGTTTTTCTATTTTTTTTATGCAAGTTTTTTTT
>NW_022900919.1:10847411-10869170 GCF_012274545.1 Fukomys damarensis | reverse complement strand
ACCAAACCACATGCTGGCTTTTTTTTTTTTTTTTGCATTTATTTTGAGTCAGGGTCTTACTAAGTTACCCACGTTGGCTGGGAACTTGCAATCCTCCTTCCTTAGCCTCTTGAGTAGCTGGGATTACAGGTGTATGCCATCATACCTAGCCAATTTTTCTTTCCTTTTCTTTTTGTTAACATGACAGCATGCTGTAATTGAGGGGGAGGAGAAAGAGGAGGAGGAGGAGAAGTAGGAGGAAGACAAGGAGGAGGAGGAGCAGGTGGAAGAGGAGGATGAGGAGGAGGAAGAGGAGAAGGAGAGGGAACTATCATCTTATTAGAAGATGAAAAGTATTCCTAGTTTTTTTTTTTTTCTTCTCTTTTTGTGCCAGGGACCAAACTCAGGTCCTTGTGCTTGTGAAGCAGGCAGCAGCACCACTGAGCTAAATTCTCAGCCCCCTAGTTATTTTTTGAAGATAATGTCCTTTAAAAGGAAACCAAAGCCATGAGGAACTGTAGAGAGGTGTCCTGAGGTGAGGCAGTCTTTCTTTCTTACCTGAGGAGAGGAAGACGAAATGGGTGAACAGGAGGCCAGTGAACTGTGGATTGCGAGCAGACCGAACAGAGGTTTTCCAAGGAAAGCTTTTGAGACAGGAGATAGATTATTTTTCTTTAGAGGTAAAGTTACAAATGAGTAGACCAAGAAGTCTGTGAAGCACCAAGTCTGTAAAAAATATTTTGCCTGAAATACAAATTAAAGAAGCTGTGTTAGTTATAGTAGGTGAAAGAAACCAACATCTCTGCATTATACCATTCTTGCAGGTGTCTTTGGATATAAACTATTTTACCTCTGTCATCTCCTTTGAACTTTTAATGAGATTGGCATTGTCAGTCTTCTACAAATAGGAAAGATGAAGCTTGCAGAGCATTCATCTGGCTGAACCTGAGTCACACTGAGATAGAAATGGAGACTGGGATGAAACTGACTCTTAATTTGTTTGGCTGGTGAATTTTGTCAATGAAAGCACTTTTAAAAATTCATTGCTTATTGGCACATTTTAAGTATACAGCATGATCATATTCATAATTGGGAATTTGCACCTATATACTTTTTTTTTCCAGGGACTGGTACATACACACACTTCCATAAGCTCACACACACCTATTTATGTATTATACACATGTCAGCAACAGATACTTCTCCTGGGCATAGAAATTGATCATTTACACTCTAGAGTCCATTGACTAAAATACCACATTTGATTTTTTTTTTTTTGCCATGTGGTGTAATTCTAACCAATGCAGCCCCAAATCGTGGCAAAGCCCGTCTTACCTCCAAATGTCAGATAACAAGCTTTTATCAGGTGTACATCCTGGATCAGCCTCAGTCTTTGTTTTATGCATATTAACCCATTTGGTCCTCCAGTAACCGCATGAGATAGTGTTTTTATTATTCTGTTTCCTAGGAGGGGAAAAGGAAGTACATACAGAGAGGCTCAGCACATTGTCCAAACGCTCACAGGTGGGAATTAGAGTGGACAGTGTGTACTAACAAGCAACATTCTTCTGAGCATGTGATGAGCTCTTTTTTATTAAACCAGAGGGCTGGCAAACTTATCAGGCTAACTGGTTGGCATCTTAGTTCTGAGAGAAAGAGACTAAGACCCGTGGTGGTGTGAGCAGGTTCCAGGCAGGGACAGACTTAAGACGCAGAGGGTGTTATGAGGGTGCTGACCACAGGGTGAACATCTTGGCCAAGTGGCATGGATCACCAACCTTCAATGTCCACTTTTCTGTTATTCCTAGCACCAGGAAAAATACACATTCAGTTAGTTTTGCTTCTCCTGAGACACTGGGGTTCTACGATTCAAATGGAGGGCAGTCTTAGAAAAGCAGTCTGCTCGGAAGAAGGATTAGGGGAATTTACTGGAAGGCATGATTGCTATTCTGACTTTAAATATTTCAGGGTGGCTCTGGGGGACCCCAGGGATAACCAGGGAGCAGGTAGAACCCTCACAGCCCTCTTTGGGACCTTCCATGGTATAGACCATCAATCTCTTCCATGTTTTTTTCCTCTTTCCATAAAGTATCCCTGGCTTTGTTGGAAGAACATAGCTACGTGTTGCGTATTCTCAATAAAGAAGATTTACTTCCATTGCATACGATTTTGCAGGAGCATTTTGCGACCTTGCACAATCGGCAGCAGCATGGAATCAAGCCCTTTGTATTATCTATTTAAGTCTTTAAATTTGGTATTTAGGTGAAATACAAAATACGGTTCTTAGCATTATGCCAAGGTCACTGTTCACGATGGAAAAAAATGTTAAAAGCATAGAAGTAATGCATGAAAAATCCATTATTAAGACCGGCACCCCCTTATCTACAATAGCAGTTACTTTAACACAATTTGCTTGCATTGTGTAGCCATACCACTGCCATCAGCGCTGAAGCTCTGTTAATGTTTCCATTATAGATCTCTATTCAGCATCTCCACCCATTTATAATGTAATGTATTCCCAGGCTAAACTTTGGTTTATGGTAATCTCAGTTTTAAAACTTCCCCAAAGAAATGAGAAACACATGAATGAAAATGGGCAGACCTTCCTCTTTCCCGTCCACAGGGGAGTGAAACACCTTCTTGTTTTGGGGGGATTTGAGTGGGAAATTGATTTTTGTCTTTTAATCAGTTGTGACCAGGATTATAACGCTATTAATGCAAAGACATGCTGAATTAATTAAGGGACAGAGAACTGGAAAGGATGCTAGGCCTCCCATAGGCAAGGATTTATCACCACCTCATCCCCAGACAAATGGAGTACGATGTCCAAAGAGCCCTGGGAAATCCATTCCTCAATTGTTATTGCTAACTTGTTCCATTGTTAAACAGTCCCTACTGTCAGGAATTTTTTCCTTATGTTTAACTCGAATCTTTGCAGTTTAAGCCAATTTCCCACTGCTTTTAGGGGAAATGACAAACGGCTGTCCGACATCACAGCGATCACTTCTTTTATTTTCTATATACCACTATAGGATCCCTAGGAGGCTCAGAATTCCCAGTACAACATATTCTTCCTAATTCTGGTTCTAAAACTCTGAATCATGGTGTCTATCTTTTTAAAAATTAAAATCCTATATTGAATCCTAATCTAATAATTTCCTAGCATTAATCTGCCCTGCCCATGAATGCAGAAATACAATTAAAGTTTTCTCATTGCTTTACTGTTTTGGAAAATAAAGTATACATTGCTACGTCACTTGAAATTTCACATGAATTCCAGATCATTCTCTTTTGCTTCCTTTGTGAAAAGATACCTTATTGCAAAATGTGCAGATCAGAAAGCAGAGGATTTGAACCCAGGTCTCTGTGATTTCAGAGCCTTTCTTACTAACTAGTGCCAGGTTCCCGCTTTCTAGATAAGAGCGACAGAATATAGTTGATGAATCCATTTTAAAGATGCATTTATTTAACATGCACATGGATTTCACATATATTGAGCATTCTTAGATGGGATTGGGAAAACAACTGCAATTTCAGTCACAGAGCAGAGAGAAGTGATGTTCCTAAACTCCCTTTGATATCACCATTGCTGTTTCCCTACAAAACTACAATCCTCTGGCATCCCTGCAATGCCTAGAGGTGACAGTGATGAGTTTGGAGATAAATATCTAGCAATATTCTTGCGGTACAGAGAGGTTAGGAGACTCACCCAGGGATACAAAGCCGGTAATTGCAGCTAAGGCAGTCTGACTCAGAAGTCTGCATTCTTAGGTACTCTACAGTCCGAGGTCTCTCCCTGATAGACGCATGGGTAAAGGACGAAAGGGAAGCAAGGACGTTAGTAGCCCTCAGGGGAATTCAAGGAGTGGAGCAGTTAAGTGCCATGTCCTGAGAAATAAGCTATCGGGATAGAACTCCAAAGTAGGCCCATATCTGGAGCAAGAGTGATCTGGGGTGAGAGGGAGAGAGAGAGAGAGAGAGAGAGAGAGAGAGAGAGAGAGTGAGAGAGAGAGAGAGAGAGAGAGAGAGAGAGAGAGAGAGAGAGAGAGAGAGAGAATATGATGCTTGTCTTTGTCTTTCTGTGCCTGTCTTATTTCACTTAACATTTTTTCCAGTTCCACCTATTTTTCTGCAAATGACAAGATTTCACTCTTCTTTGTGGCTGAATATCACATACCTATATCCAGAACTGTATCTCATATTTCCCTTATCAATTAATCTGTAGATGGGTCTCCAGGTGGATTTCATATTTAACGATTGTGAAAGTGACAATAAACATATGCAAGTAGATATTCAAGGGATTTTGTTTGTATTTGATTAACATTCGCTGAGGTTTTGCTGGTCACACTTTTGCAGTAGTTTACTTGGAAGAAACAAAGCCATTTAGTCTCTGAGAACCCCAGTGATAAGCAGACACATTTGAAAGAGCTAAGGTTGTTCTTCACGCTTAGAACCTCCCATTCCTCCCTTCCTCATCCTGCCTTCCCTAAGTCAACAACCTTCTTGGCTCTTTTAAAAATTTAATTTAAATTTGTTTTAAGTGAGACATAGAAATATTCATATTTGCTTGGTGCTTTGTGATGCTTTAATACATGTGAACATGATAACCCTTTAGTAATCACCCTTCTACTCTCAATTTCTCTGAGATGAATTTTTTTTTTATTTTTTTTGGTGCTGGGGATTGAACTCAAGTCCTTGCACTTGCAAGGCAGATGGCAGAACCACTGAGCTAAATCCCCGGCCCTGAGATTAGCTTTCTGATAGTGCACTTATGAGGGAGATCATGCTGAATTTTTCTTCCTGAGCCCGGCTAATTTCACCCACCATAATGCTCACCAGTTCCATCCAAGTTGTTGCAGACGACAGGCTGCAATTATTTTTATGGGTGAATAGTATTCCACTGAATGGTACTCATCACTTGGCAAACACTTAGGTTGTTTCCATTTCTTTGCTGTTGTGAATAGTACTGCATTCATGTGTGAGGGTAAATGCCTCTTCTACGTACTGCTTTCATTGCCTTTGAATATACAGAGCAGTGAGATTGCTGGGTCTATGGTGTTTCCATTTTCAATGTTTGTAGGAATCTTCACATTGTTTTCCACAATGGCTGGACTAATTTACGTTCCCATCAACAGTGCTCTTGGATTCATTTTTCTCTGTATCTTCACTGGAATGTGTTATCATTTGTCTTTTTTGATAATAGCCATTCTCACTGGAGTGAGGTGCTGTGTCTTGCATTTGTTTTTTTTTTTGTCACTTCCCCAGATGATTAGAAATGTTGAACATATCCTCTAGTATCTTTCTGAACGCATTTTCTTTTTCTGGGAGGAAAAATATTTTTGATATCTGGCATGTCTGATAATGTTTATACTCATTCTAACACTTATTATTTGAATTTGAGTAGACATAATTCTAGGCCGATTTTTTTCCCATACTGAATGTCCATGTTCTATTGACTTCTACTTTCTAGTTCAATAGCATTCTGATTCCTCATTTTTCATGTATGATCCAGAATCTGTCATCCATAGATGGTTGAGTCTGATTTTTGTTATCAGGATTCTGAAATTTCACAGTAATATGCCCAAATATGGGTCAGTTTTTTATCTCTAAAGCTTTACGAACAATTGGACCTTTCTATCTGGAACCTGGCAAAATCTACCCAGGAAAATCTCCTGAATTACTTCATATATGCTTTCTTCCTTTCTAATTTTTCTTTACCCCTAATGAAGCTTCAATTTTTCGGATATTGAAGGTCCTAAACTGATCTTGTACATTCATACATCTTTTCTGTTTTCCATTTCTTTGTTTCTTTTTTACTCTTTAAGATTTAGCTTTAATGTTTAATCCCTTCCCTTGGATGATTTTCTTCCTGTTGTTTCAATTTTAATTTCTAAAAGACTTTTTTTAATAGTTTTTAGTTTGTTCTCTAAAACCTTACCTGAAAATTAATGCTCTCTCTCTCTTTCTCTGTTTTGCTTATCATTAGATTATGTTGTTTTTATGGGGATAGAAGTCATAGTGTATCTGAAACTTTTTCTCCTTCCAAGTTTCCTTTCCTGCTTTTGACATCTCATCTCTGCCTTTATGTTAGAGATTTTTCTAGTGTCACAATTTTCCTTTGTCTTTTCATAATCAAAAGAGGGGGATTCCCACTTCAGAAAGTGGTTTGACAGTTTCTTATATCACATAGCTCAGCACTGTACTTGGACATAATCATCCCAGAGAAGTAAAGACAAACTGCACAAAATCCTGTACACGGCTACTCCCAACAACTGTATTCATAAGAGCCCAACTTTGAAACAACCCAGATGTCCATCAGCAGATGAATAGTTAGGCAAATTTCACTATAGCCACACCATGAACTATTACTCCTCAGTATAAAGGATCAGATTCATGACACATAGAGTAAGCGACAAGTGTTGCAGAGTGAAAAAGGCAATTTCAAAAGTTTCCTTAGCACAGGATTCCAATTGTAGAATGCTGCTGAAATGACAGCAGTGTAGAAATTGAGGAGAGCGTGGTGGTTGCCAAAGACTGAGAAGGGAACGGGACACGAAGGAAGTCACCATGAATGTGTTTCAAAAACAAGGAAAAAAATAAACATTTTCCAGGTCAAGTAACAACAACAACAGCAGCAAAACAATGAGAGAGAGAGAGAGAGAGAGATAGAGAGAGAGGGTGGGGATTCTGAAAGCCAATTTCGATTAGGAGAAGGTGGCAGCTGGTAGCAAAATGTCACAGGAAAGGAGTTGAAAGCTGGGAGCTCTGTATCCTAAAGCAGCGAGGATCTGAACCCCTTGTATCCCTTTGATACCTGTCCTCAAACACACTGGGTGTCTGCCAGTGCTTCTTTTACGTCCTCAAAGATTGAAGCTCCGACAGTTTGCCAGATGGATGATGAGCATTTTACCATGGTGGTTTGGGAATTGGACTTTTTGTATGGTACTGGGGATAGAATCCAGGGTCTTTGAACTGAGCTACACTCCCACCCATTTTAAAACAGGCTATCACTAAATCGCTAAGTTGCGATTGGAATTTAGGATCCTCCTGCCTCAGCCTCAGAATGCCGGAATTATAGGCATACACCACTATATTCAACTCTGACTTCTTTTAAAACCCATTTTTTTTTTTTTTTTTTTGGTACTGGGGATTGAACTCAGGACCCGCACTTGCAAGGCAAGTGGCAGAACCACTGAGCTAAATCCCTGGCCCTAAAAAACATTTTCACTTCCTACTTAATTCTGGCCCCTTTCTTTCATTGTCATTTCCAGAGTTATGGAAGAGCTGTCAGTTTTTTCTCTCTCCATGCAACATGTAAATTCTGCTTTCCTCAGTTGGCTGAGGCATTTCCACATTTTCATCTGTCTTTCAGCTCTCAAAATGTTGCTGCTAGGAAATGGTCTTCAACTCTTTCTGTCTTAGAGAGGGAAACGTTTATAAGAATCCTTTAAAAAATTTTTTTAGCATGCATGAATGGAAACTGATACCTGTATAAATACAGCATCCCTGACCTGAAGTCCAACGTAGTTTGCACACTTTCATTGGTGAGGCCAGTGAGAGGATATGAGGTATGATAAACAATGTGGTGGATGTTAAAATAAAAAATTTATTGTAGCCAAAGATACACTGCCGTTGAGCTTCCCTCAAATTATTCCCTTTGCTTCAAACACATGCATGCCATCATTCTTGCCAGTTTCCCGGGCAGCTCTGGAAGCCCTTTTCTGTGTCTTCAGCTGCAATGCGATGGTTGCCTCGATGTCCTGAATCAACTGGAAATGTTGGACTTTCATGGTCACTTTGACTTTGGGAAAGAGCTAGAAGTCACGTGATGAACAATTTTCGTGAGGACACGCTGTGGTTCTTTTGCATGCATGCCTTTCTCTGGGATGGCCTTGGGCAGTGGCTTTGATTTTAGATCCCACCTCATAGAGACACTCACAAAGGAGGACTTCCAGAATGGCCTCAGAAAATGGCAAGGATGACTGGGCGAGTGTGCTGCAAGCCAGAGGGAGTAATGTGAGTGGATACATGGCAATGTCTTTTAGTGTAATATGTTTAAAAAATTTAAGCACACACCATAGCTTTGATCACACCTTGTAAGAGAGAGAGAGAGAGAGAGAGAGAAACTAAATCCCAAGTATTCATAGCCCATCATTTGAAGAATAGAAGGCATGATGTAAAGGAGTTGGACTGTGTGCCACTGCCCATGTTTTTCAATTTAGAGAAAACACAGTGGTCACTAGCTTTCCAGTGGCAGCTTTTTCTGAAAGTTTGTGTTTCTTGTGTATAGAAAAGCCTGCTGGTTTTATCAACAGGAAGTATTGATTTCCTGAGGCTGTCTGATTCATAACCTTGGATCTATTAACTGTTAGATATGTGCTCTTGGAAACATTAGTTTCATTCTGCTTCATTTTGTCCTCTGTAAAATGGAAATGACAGCACCTACCTCGTAGTGTTGCAGTGAAATTACATAAGTAAATAAAGATGCTTAAAGGAGTCTGGGAAATAGCAAGCCTCGTGGAATTGTGCTCAGTTATTGTCTTGTTTTCATCCTAGGCTCTTCTTCCTATTTTAATAAGGGGAATTTGGTAGCTCAGATAGGGAAACTAAAAAGTGGAAAGGACACCACGATCTTGGCCTAAATGTGCCCTGATTGGGGGTTGGGGTGGATCAGTTTATGGATATTTGTCAGATTTGTTGAGTGTGAGGAAAGTCCTATGGTTATATGGAGAATCCTGGGAAAACTCACTTCCTCATGCTTTTAGAAAAAACTCAATGCAACAGCATTTACTGCTCCAGACCACAGAGAACACTGGAGCAGAGAGCTCAAAAGCAGCTGGAGTCTCTGATAATCCCCTTAGTATAAACTTCCTGTGCACCGACTGGGAGCCATATCATTTTCCTGTCTCTCCAATTTTCTTTTCTAAACTCTAGCTTTGAGTGCCTGCTTCTGACATGCTTGTTTTGTTCCTGGGGAAGAGTCTCTTCTCTAATTTACCACCTTCCCGGCCCACATCCCCCTCCCCGAGCCCCAGCTCTTCACACTTCCTGTCCAGGACATCCTATCTGTAGGTAAGCGGACTCTTCCATCACAGACTCAGATCCGCTTACCCTTGACCCTGGCCCAGGAAAGGGAATGGGAATGGCTTGCACAGAGCCTGATGCCAATCTGGAAAGGAAGATATCTCATCTAGGCAATTCTCCAGGCGAGTGCCCACCATCACCCTCCTCACCAAGGAGCCCTGTAGCCAACTTATTGACTTGCCCCCATACCCTGCAAGATTATTAGCACAAAGCAAACCTTTCAGAAAAGAAGCACACTCCCTTGTAAGGAATAAATGGTCCATGCGTTTGGGCTGGCAACTCATGAAGGAGGTAACACCCTTCCATATGTCTTCTGCAAAGCCCTAGAAAACTTCATGCTGCTCGCATCAGGACTCTGGATATTATATGATTTGTTGTTCAGTGGGAGGACGTTTAAAATCCCTGAAAGAAAGTACTTGACATCAACAGTCTCAAGGGTGTGTGATGCGGTTGGATACAGAACTGCTTTGCTCAGGGCTCTTGTTCTGCATGGTGCGTTGTGTGTGGTTACACAGCTGCTGTCGACATTGCCTAGGCTCTGTAGAAACAAGAAATCCACAGTGGTGGCAGGGAGTGGGAGGACAGCACCCAGAGTGTCGGGATCCCTTTGCTGTAGGATGTCTTCACAGCACTCCCTGTGCTTGAAGAGCACCGAAGAGGCCACAGCATTTCTCGAAGCAGCAAGCTACATGTGGCTCCATGGCGTGGGCCTCATCCTCTGTTGGGGGATGGGTCGTGGCGATGCACACTTCCGAGTCTCCAGGAAGAAGCTAGAAATGA
The DNA here is from genome assembly GCF_012274545.1 of Fukomys damarensis. NCBI lineage: Eukaryota > Metazoa > Chordata > Mammalia > Rodentia > Bathyergidae > Fukomys > Fukomys damarensis. Next base: position 10,859,327 of record NW_022900919.1, on the reverse strand, counting down.
ATGTTCCTCTGTGATCTGCACTGCCAGAGATGTCCAGGGCCCTCAAGTGAACAGCTGATCTTCGGGCACAGCATCCAGAGGGCAAAAAGCAGAAAATCAGCAATAAGAACAGACGGCTAATACATTCCTAACCTTTCCCAGCTCAAGTCCCAGCCAGGCTCACACCCAGCCACAGTCCCCACTAAAATTCCCAGCCACTCACTTCTCTGTCCCCCACCAGGTTATACGTTCATTGAGGCCAGAATTAAGCAGATTCATGGTCACATCTCTGGAGAGTATTTGGTTGTGAGTGGGCTCAATAAATGGATTCTTAGCAATAGTCACAGTGGCGATGAGATCTTTTTGTGTTGTACAGAAAGTACTGAGCTAGGATTTCGGCCAAGAGGGTGCTTGTCCTTTAGCTAGTCACAAGCTGCTAATTTGGGCCAGCCACTTCTCCTTAGGCCTCAGTTTCCTCTGCTTTAGAAATGAAACAAGCAATACCCCTGACTTCATTTAGCCCCAAAAGTCAGCAGATTAAGGGAACTGGATCCTGGTTCCTTGTAGGCCTTGATATGAACTCTTAAATATCATAGCTGGCCCAGATTTCTGAGTGTAAAAGCAGAGAAAGAGTAAATGGTGATGATTTATGTTCTCACTGTATACCCACTGGGCAGGCACAGTGTCACACTTCTGCTGTACAAAGTCGGTAGTTGTTAAAGATAATGATGGTCGTTATTGCCTGGCTATTGGGAGCACCCTGCCCACAGTTCCCACACAGGGGTGGATGTGGGCTTCGAACTTTCCCTCCAGTTGGATTGCCTTGTCTCTTGAGTGTGACTGAGGACTATCTTTAAAATGAATTGGAAAATCACATTCTCATTCCTCTCTGCCAGAAGCAGTCAACCAAGGTTGGGTGTTCAAGATACGCTTGCTGAATAACATGTGAGCTTGATCTGCCTGACAGAATCATTTTCCCTGGGCAGAGAAACTGACTCTGTCTTCCTACAACACTTCCATCTCTCTCCCTTCAAGCCTGGATGCTTTCTTACCCTGGTATCAGAGTTCAAGACAGACAAAAGCATTTGGGTTTCCTTCCACACTCTGGCCTGTGGGGAAGGTCCCTTTCTCACGTAGGCCATCATTTCACTCAAGGCAACTTTATAAGTCTCAGTTGTATCAATTAGAGCACAACTATGTGAGCGAGGTTGCCTGCTCTTTCTGAGATCTTTTCCTGGGTGAAATATGGACTTCCCTGCAACTCTTCGCCTTCCTCTGGCTCTGGCTGCATCTGTTCTGTAACTTGTGTGTGTTCCTGTGACTGCATGCCTCGATCAGCATTTGAGTGATCTGTCGCTTTGACTGTCTTCTCTTTCCCATGGGACAGAAGACTCCAAATGAGGGAGTGAGGCTCATTTGCATAAGTGTCTTCCTGCCTGCCCCAGTACAGTGAGTGTTTATTAAACTGAGTTAACCCTCCACACCGCCCCTACCATCATCACCCAGCCCACACTGGGATTTGGGCATTTTTCATAATCACCCTAGTTTGCCTTTGCTTCCTAATAATTTGTAAGTCTGGGTGAAAAATAAATTAAAATAAAGAAAGCAAGCCAACAAGCCCTCTGGGTTGTGGAATAGACTTCCTTTTGTTTCCTTGAGTACGTTTCAAGTGCCCCAAGGTGTTTCTACATGTGGGGATATTTAAAAAAAAAAAAGTTATATATTTTCCCTAGGTTGCTCTTCATTTCTAAAAATTTAAATAGCTCTTAAAGGATTCAATCGATTACAGTTCCCATGTATGTGGCTTGCACACATTTCTCTTTGGTATTTTCGAAATACGGACTTTTATTATGAACATTTGCAAAAGTCAAAATCAATGGCACGTTTATCTTAGAGGAGTTCTTGTGTTCTGTTATTCAAGGCAACAAAGAAGAAAAGTAGCATTAGTTTGGAGAGATCTGCCGTGGACCCGGCTTCTCTGTTTTAAGGCACTGTTGGGGTGAGCCTGTGTCATCCACGTGATTAGAATCCCCCTAGAGGGTCTGATAAACTCAAGGATGCAAAGGGATCTGGTACATTTGAATCCAGAAGGCGAGAAAGAGTTAAGTGGCCATCACAAATTACAGCCTGGGAGGGGGTGATTAAGAACAAAATTGCAGGGAGGTTTTTAATTTAGCAGCCTCCAGGAGCCGCCCCCAGTCGCGGGAAGCTCATCAGATCATCCACCTGGCTCCGTCCCTTCACCCTGCACTGCCACTCAGCGCGAATGCCTCAGAAAGGGCACCAAACGGCTTGTGCGGCTCCACACCCTCTGCCTGCGTGTCTCCTGGAGCCCTCTCGTATTGTATCAGGGACCGCGAGGAGCAGCCAGTCAATTCTAAATTATACAAACCCAGAAACGACGCAGGGAGAAGTTTACAGCACAACTTCATGCCATGCATTCAATTCGGGCAATCCCTTTTTGTGGCCGAACGTATAAATTTAGCTGTGGCTGCCGTTAACACACAGACTCTGGCGCCTGGCTGTATGTTTCTGCCGCAGACTCACTGCCCATGCCTCTCTTTTCCATTTCCTCTGTAGTCCATTCACCCCGCACCGATTTTTTCCGAACCCTGTGAATAACTCTAGATGGTAATGCACATGATGCTGATAATATGTGTCGGTGATAGGAAAGGTTACTTTGAAGCTGTGTGCCTGTGTGTGAACTTCCCTTAGACTAGCGTGGCATAGTGGTGCTGTTAGGGGAAAGGCACTGCCTAGTAACAGAGCTGCAGCTCTGACTACTTACTATGTGCCTCGTACGGTGCTCAGTTTGATCACAATCTCTGATGCTGATAACATCTGGATGTGGGTTCGACTATTCCCCATGTATGGAGCAGAGGTACAATGTTTGCCTACAAACATTCTCATGAATATGGTATACTACTTCTGAGATATGGGCTCTAAGAGCCCACACTGCCATCTCTCTGTCTCTCTCTCTCTCTCTCTCTATATATATATATATATCTTTGCTATAAACGAACTTCATATTAGCATGAGCCAGAATAAATATTTATAAATTAATGCTTAATTAGCATATTGGTTTAAACAGGTTTCTGTTAGTCATAGGTAGCCAATGACATTGTAAAGTTTCAGAACTGTATATAAAATGAGCGTTTGCAAAGCTAATAAGCTTATCTTTTTATTAACTTACTTTCTTTTTTTCTTTCTTTCATTATTTTTTGGTACTGGGGATCGAACTCGGGACCTTGCGCTTGCAAGGCAGGCAGCAGAACCACTGAGCTAAATCCCTGGCCCATAAGCTTATTTTTTATTTGGAAAAAAAAAAAAAGCCAAAGTTGAAAGGAAGACCCTGGGCACTATTTTTTATGGCTTTCCTGATAATACATTCTTAAGTATGAATGTAGGTCTACAGTTAACTGTTTAAGTCTTCTTAATTAAATTAGGAATAATGAGATATTTTAAAGTTTCCTATTAAGGACATGTACTGATGGGTATAGTTTATTCTTTTTAGATGAGAGCTCGACTTAAATCAACTTCCTGATTATGTTGCCCCCCTCATAGTGGGGTGGCCTCATCAAAACAATGACAATTCTCAATTCAGCACTTTGAAATCAGCCAACTTTTCTCCTTGTTTAATAGGTGCCAAATCAGTATACTAAATTAATCAGAAAAGTGTTCTGCTCAAGTAATGGCGTGTTTTCAACTCAACTTTTTACTCTGTAAATTTATCTATTTGTCATGTTTTCCAAGAGAAAGTGTACAACAATAGATAAATTAACTCCAGCTCAAGAAAATACTCGAACAGATTTCTTATTTCATCTGGTCTCACTTCATTTGCATGTCAAATATTTTTGTTTTTTAGAAGCTAAAGATTTCAACTATTTCTGTTGAGCACACATGCATATGTCTATGTATACTTACAAAATATTAATATATGTTTTTACAAATCACTATAGTGTAACCCAAGGAAATTTTATCCTTTTTTTTTTAATCTCAGAAAACTCTTCTAGATTTCACATTTCTGGAATAGTCTATTCTATTTTCTTATTCAAGATTTTTCTCATTGTTCCTGACCTGGTGACTCAGGCCAGTTTATAATGAAGACTTCCTGCCATGAGAAAATTGGTGTTTATCAATTTTAAAAATGTATTTAACTGGAATCTGAACACATATATATGTTGTCTTCTGATAAATATGATAATGTTCATGAATCATTATTCATGCCTCTGATAACTTTTTGAATGTAAGATCTGGTGTAAAGCACCACTTAATGATGTCAGTCTGCAGTATCTTACATGTATTTCTAGGAAAAACATTAAAAGAAACAACAAGAATTACACTGAAAAAACTGATCTTCATTTTCCCTTCTTTCAGTCATCTCATTCAAAATATTAGCCAATGTTTGTACTTATTACAGGTACTCGTTATAATCTGTAATCATTTGAAAGGGCTTATAAATAGCAATACAGTACAGACCACAAATAAGAAAAAATTGTTTCAAATGTTAATATGTTGATTCTTTTTTAAATAATGAGTGATGGTTTTTTAAAGAGAGGTTTTTACATAAGCATGAAGCAATTTGCATCCAAGTAATTCAAGAATGAGAAGACAATATAGTATTTGGTATTACATTATAATTATGCCTTAAATTTTAAAAAATACAAAGCATTTCATTTCAGTTTCTATTGTAACATATGGCATAAGTAATTTTTTTCAGAATTTAATGCCTAAGATGTTTCATTCTTGAAAAAAATTGTAGTAGTATTTAGAAAGTTTTTCAATTAAAATTGAAATGACTATTATAATATTTCAATGTAAAAATGAATATTTTATTTTCATAACTTGAATTTCAAGAATGGAAATTTTTTTGTTTTTTGTGTTCTATTCCTGACATTTTTTCAAATAATTTTCTAATAAATAATAAGTCAAATATTTAAACTTAATTTTAAGAAATGCCTTTTCTTTAAATTGTGAACCTAATTCAGTAGAAGGCAGAATTTTGTGTTCCATGTTTTCATGAGTCTAAGTTCTTTTTGATTAAATATTTTTAAACCAAATTTAATTTAGTCAAAGTAATCAAATATATATATTTAAGATCTATTTTAATAGTATTCAAATAAATTATAATTAGAGTTTGACAAGAACACTGCTTATTTTAATAGACTAGAACTTTGTTTTTGGTCCTAAAATATTTTTAAAAGTATATTTTAATATTTAGAGAAAATTAATTTTAGGCACACCTGAATGTTTCTATTTGATTGTGAAGTATAAGAAAAAAATATATAGCCTTTACAGGTTTTACAGGGACTATCAAAATTATAGGTTTTAAATTGATAAGGTGCTTTTTTTCGTTCTTTATAATTTATGAAAAAAGGTCTCCTTCATTAATTATAATTCCATTTAGCAAAATGCAACTATAGCCTATATTCCAAAAGTAGTAAAAATAGGAAGGTAACTGGTACTCTTTGAGAAAGATTGTAGTATTTCAGAAATTATTTTTCTTCAATGTGTGTAGTATGACAATTTTTCTTAAGGCAATTAACAAGAAATGAAGAGAAAATTATAATTCATGGGCTTAATGTTTATTTTGTCATTTATGATTTTAAAATGTGCTCTATTTTAGAAAATTGTGATGAAATATTACTATTTCAAATTCTATAGTTGATAATAGATAATAAAATCTAGCAAAGTCATTCAAAGATATCTGAATCTATTGAATTAAAAATTAGCCAACATTTAGGATAACAACCTTAATTTACTTATGTAACCTTTTTTATGTGCTGAGCGTATATTTATACTCCAAGCGACTTATACACAGCACAGACCTGTTGTAGTTAAATAAAAGATTTAAAGACATTTTCAGAAGTATAATTATATTAAACTTCTAAGTCAACAGTTAATATTATGGCTAATAAATAAACCAGAGAAAAGTTTGGCATCTTAATTTTGTTTATTCTGAAAATATAATACTGTAGCAGAGCGCTTTCCTAGAAAGGAAGAAAACTGAGCAGAACAAAAGTGCATTTTCTGTTTCTCATTCGTTTGTGTCAATATTAGCCCATGTGTCCTCTGTTTGACTATTTATTTTCGTTAGGGAAAGTATTGCATGAAATCTGCAGGATTCAGTTTAGTTTGCTATTGCTTTTGAATACCTATTTCAGCATTCTTAGGTAAATAAAGCATAAGCGATTTCAAAGACAGGCAGCAAACATTCAATGAAGAAAGACAAAATTTTCTTTCTTCAATTTATAGAATTTTTAGTAAATATTAATTATTTTAAAGTATTTTCTTAAAAGGTAAAATTTCCAAAAATAAATTTGGAGTTTTGCTAGTCACTCGCCCTTGTTTCTTAATTTTAATTTCTTCTCATAGAAAAATCAGTTTTCCTCAGAAAAGCATATTTAATATATAAATACTTGTATTTCCTTTGATTGTTAAGATATACAAATCCCCAAATAAAAAAATAGAACCACAGGTAACTAGTTTTTTTTTGTGTAAAATATTTTGATAGTTTAACATTTAAATATGTAGTCAAATGAATACTAAGCTAATATTTCGGAATATCTTCATATCTTTCAGATAATATGAACACAATGAAAACGTGAAAATCATTGACACCCAACACAATTTTCCTTATTTCTATAATCATGTCTGTAAGCTTCAATTTATGACTTTCAGTTTAGCTTGCTCACATGGTAATTTTTTCATGAAGGTAATTAATATAATTAATTATTCAGTAATTGAAATGCAGGTTAACAAACTTCCATATGTAAAAGTTAAAAAAAACTCCTTCATTCAAACTGTGAACTCTAAGCCTATAAAACTCTTCAAAGAACCCCAAGATATCAAGCAATCTTTTATTTAGCTAAACCTACCCCCCACCTTCATTCTTATTCATACTTAAATAGTCAGTATGCTCCGAGCTTGGAAAACCGCTAGAAACCCTTAATGGATCACTGATTTTAACTAAAGAGCTAGGTGCGTATCCCTTATAAATGAATTCAAAACAATTTTTGTTTTAGCATTAATAGTTTTCATCAAATGAAAACAAGCTTCTTAGTGTAGGAGAGTAAAGTCTTGAATAGGTCACTTATTAGCATATCTTTTATTTTAAACTCAAGGACAAACATTCTAAAACAATATCTATTACATGGGAACAATGGTGCAGGTTTTTTTCCATTTTCTGATATTCCAGCAATGGACTTCCTTTGAGCAAAGGGTAACATAACCAAAGTACAAAGCGAAGGACTCAGGAAGAACAGCAGGAACACATAAAATCAATTTAAGAAAAACAATATTTAATCTTGTCATAGTTTAAAGCTAATGGAGTGAATGTGTTGTAGCCTTTTATTTTGCATGAGGTCTACATTCTCAGTGCAGGTTCTGTGCCATTGAAAGTGTATTTCTGATTAAGAATAATGAGGTGCAGATTTGAATTTTGATCTGGCCAATACAGAAGTAACATGTTTTAAAGATGTCTATACATTTTAGGTAAAGCTGTAATCAATACCAAGAACAGCATTCAGCATCATAGTAAAGCTTTCTCAAGATTAAAAAATAGGCAAACCAGGTAGCTTCTGCTGTCTCTATCTTAAGTAACTGCATCATTTTCTTTTAGAAGGATATAAACACTGTCCAATTTATGCCTTCTTCCCTAAATAATGCTGAATTGAACGCATTTTGGTTAAATCATTTTCCCCTAACTCTCTGAAAATAAATGATAATTTGGAACTTGACAATGAAATAAATGATGTATCTTGACAAAAACAGCGAGAAGGGCAATTTCCTTTTTCAGCTAAAAGAAAAACTTCAATAGAATTAAATCAGATATGATAAACATCTCTCTATTTTTATGTCAGTGATCCTCCTTTTTCCTTTTTCTGAGTAGGATACTAAAAATCTCTAATATTGGAAGCCCTAAATCAATCATAAAGCAGGATCATGGTCATTAGTACACACTGATTTTATGATCATACTTTCAAGGAAAAAAATTATCCTTTACCTTGTGAATGTGAGAGATTGTGAAATGAAAATCTGCAACAAGTGTCACTATTCTTTAAAACGAGTTTTTGGGGTTAACTATGCAAGATTGATTTGATGTTTGTATTGTGAAAAACATTATTCATGAAAAACTGTAACCCTGTTTTCTTTTACACAGAAGTATTTTTTTTAAAAGCAGTGCTATTGACTGCACTGATTAAAATAATGCTTCCCCTATTTTCCTGCCTTCTTTGTCCTCACAATTTATCTTAACATTTTTGGTTTGGAGGTTTTATTACAAGTAGTCCGTTTCCTTTTCAGTATGTTGTTTTGAGGTATTGTCAAGTCCAACCCAACTAGTAATCATACATCCAGGAGGACAATAGCAGTTTCTTTTCCTAACTTGCTCAGTGAAAACAGGTAAGGACACGAACAAGTGTATTATGTATTATGACCCCACTAGGTCAGTAGCTTTTGCATCTGACATCTGTCAGATAGGAACAAGCGGGAGATGCTCTTATCAATTACAGGAGATTACTGATAGCCCCGGGAAGGGTGGAATGATGAGAGAAGCTTCCATTTTTTTTTCTTTGAAGGGTGCCATCTCCATCTACTAGGAGGAGTTGAGAAAAGGACTTGTAAATGCTTGTAGGACAAAAAAGTAAGGCATTCTAAGAAAAATACAGTTCAAAGCATCTAGAGATTTAGGACAGAAAGCTTTCATGAACTTCTAAGGCTCTAGTGAGGTAGCATAGTGTAACATAGCATGGCAAATTGAAGTACCCGTACCAATAAAGATTAAGATCTCAGCCGTCCCCGTCACTTCATTAAATACCAACAGTTGGGATACTAAAGAATATATTGTGACAGACAAAATTCATTTCTGTATTATTTTTCTGGAGCTTAGTTTTATTTCCTAATCTTGTTACAGAAGTTGCAAGTGACAGTTTTCTTCAGGTATAAAAGCATTTCTTAATGGAAGGGAAACTTCTGCTAATGAAAAAGAGAAAATTGTGTAGTCCGTCTTTCTCTCTAATTTACATGATTTCTTTTAAATAAAATCATTTACTCAGTGACAGTAAATGCCGTCAGCAGATGCTTGGTTATTTGCTGAGGCAAGACAGTACATTAACTGACGGAAGTACAATTGCAGTTATTAAAATAGATGCTATTTAGGAGAACTGTGGGACTCAGAAATAATTATTCATATAATTAGAAATTGGAAATGAGTCAACAGGAATTGTTTTGGCATAAAAAAGACATTTGAAGTGACTTTAAGTAGGGTTCTACCAAAGTATGTCCAGCGCATATAACAAAAATATTAAATTTGCCATTGTGTTTCTAGATCATACTTTAATATTTGAGATAGACTGGATTTAGTGCAAAGAAAATCCTGATACATTACATGTATCTTGGCAACAGTTTACTTAAGTAGCTCCAAGGCTGGATATATTTCAAAATTTATTTTTTTCCTTGATTAATATATTTCATGTCCACTGGGTCAAACTATGGTTATTAGTTGGCTATTAGACAGGAGTAAAATATAGAGAAGATATTTAGCATTTGCTTATTGTGGTCAATTATATAACTCCCTCTTGCCTATGAAAATACAGCAGAGAAGAAAATATCAGAATAAGTAGTCATATGCAAATAAATTATTATACAACACGAAAATAGGAACTCCTCTGTGAACATACTGTGTCAAAATTAGCATCACCACAGAACGGTTATTTGGATTTGGCCCATCTAAAAGACTTGAAAACTACTTAGAATGTACGAACACTATTTTAAAAAAGCCGCCTACAACCCCTGAAAATTGAAACAGTTTTGATAGTCAAGGATTTCATCTCCACATTAAACCAAGACCAAATTAGGACGGCTATGATCCTAAGGCTCACAACAACATTTGTTAAAGTCAAAATTAATGACAAACAAAATCAAATTTTCTTTGTGGTTGATTTTCAGGCAGCTGCATCCAAATATAAAAGAGCCATCAAAGAAAGATATTCATTAATTATTAACTCCAGACAACTTCAGAAAGCAGAGCCCTTAAACCTCCCCTTCCTTGACATCTTTCTGCCAGTCTCCTAATCTCGGCAAGTTGTTGGTAAGAGTTGCATTATACACAGCATGTCATCAATCCTTCCTTTAACAACTGCAGCGACAGAGCTGTGCACTGCAGCCCTGAAGACCACACGAGAGAAGCTATAATTTCTGCAAAGACAACCTTAAGAAACATTTACAGTCTCATGTTTGGAATAATCTCCTGGGTTACTGTACCTCTCTCAAGCATACAATAGGGTGTCAACAGTCTAATGGCAACGTGCATGATGCAGAAATTTACCTTTTTTTTTTTTTTTTTTTGGTTGAGGTACAGAACAACTATCAAGATTAAAATGCTGTGCTACTCTATAGCTTAACTCAGTTAAGTCTATAGATTATTCCCGGGCCTTTTCATTACAGAATGGAAGAAAAGGCTCTCGTATAAGTAACTTTGATAAAACGCGGATGTATGTGATGTTGCTAAGTAGGCTAGTGAGATAATTTAGGTTTTTCTGAATTATTAGTAGCATTTTCATGGAAGGTAGTCCTTTTCTAATTTGTAACATACTTTTAACCGCATTGCAAATATTGAGTGAAATCCAATTTTGATGCAAATATCCTTTAAAATATATGTTAATATTTACTGTTGTAAGTTCTGGATTTTACTCTGTACTTACAGAATTCTGAGACCAAAGTACAGAGAAATAAAAATTTTTTTTTGTTCACTCTGTCTTTTCATAATTTGGAATCATCACAGTAGGCTAATTCACTATTGCAGAAAGTACAAAGAAATAAAATGGTCATGTAGAGTGTCTCCAGTATCAGTGTTAATCGTGGGGGGGGGTGACAATTTTTCTAAAATGCCTTAAAATGGAAGTCAAAATGAACATCCATCCTATCGTGTAAACTTTTGATTTTTGAGATTACTTTCTGCAGATGTACTGCCATAGAAGGAAAACAGCTGTAATATGACAGAAGACTGTTATGCACAGATCTTCTTGGGAGTACTTCCCTTATCCTATCTCTAATTCACTTTTTCTCATTTTCTCTGTCTTTTAAAAATCTTATTAGAGCACAGAGGAGGAATATTCACCCAAAGTAAGTGTCACAATCATTATTATTCCTCATAGAAAATGCCAGCACATTTGAATACAAATATAATAGCGATCCATGACAGTGAGAACCAATAACAAATATCTATCAGAAGATCAAATTGACTTATCATAAACTTTCTAACCTTTTAGTTACAATCCATCCGACCACCCACCATTCTTCAGGCCATCTCTTTATATCACAGAGCTAGAATGATTTGAAATTAAAATGTTAACTTTTCAAACCAATCTAAAAAGGACAGGATGAGGAAAAGTGTGTATCTGTGTGATGATTCATATTTAAAGGTTTTATCTCTTTACTCTATTTGATTAAAGGCCTTGTATTGAGTTAAGCAGCAAATCCTGCAGAATAATTAGTGGCTGTTAGTTCCCCCCCTCCGACCCCCCCCTTTTAAATGAAAGCTTAAATGGGGGAAAATGGAATGTCAGTCAGAAACTGGTTCGTACCAATCATAATAATTATAATCTATTAGAATTAAGCCATAATCATTAGAATTTTTTCTTTTCTCCTACCTTTGATGGCCTGTTTCATCTGTTTCATTAAAGCCGTAATTTTTACAGATGTTCTTGATGTCCCTATGTTTGCATCAGAGTCTAAGGCAGCCTAAAGGGAAAAATAGCTCTTTGCCTATAGAAATATACGTTAATACCTTAGTTACTTGAAGCAAGCAACTTTTGCAATATGTGTGTCTGGATGTCTATAGTTGTCTTTATTTAGGCCTGTCCAGCATTTTGTTGTGTTCTTCCCTTGCCCGGCAGCTGGACCCTGACCTTCAAGTTCTTTTTTTTTTTTTTTTTT
>NW_022900919.1:10801166-10847356 GCF_012274545.1 Fukomys damarensis | reverse complement strand
AAATTTTTTTTTTTTTTTTTTTTTTAAGAAAAAGAAAAAAAAAGAATTCTTTTCAGATTCCAAGTTCCCCCCTTCTTACCCTCCCACTGACACCATCCTATTCAGCACCAGAGATAACTTTATTCATCTACACATCATTGTATCAAATTCAATAGGCAAACTGCTTCCACATGCCTCAGAGCTGGGCAGGACAGTTATGTCTTCATCCCCCCAGCCTCCCAATCAGCCCCCGCGGCAATGAGATTTTCCTGCCGTCTTTTCAGGCATGAAATGAGCACAGTTACAAAAAATAATTCCAAACAAGTGTTTTACTACTCTGTCGGGTCACTGTAGATATATTTTCCTGCAGACTCTTCAATTAGATGGAATATAGTACCACCAGGCTGGGTTGCTCAGAATCCTCTGTAGGCAAAGCATGCTGGAAAGGAGGAAGGGGATCTATTTATTCATTAAGTTCCATAAACTGCCGCTGTAGATTTTGATGAAAAATGTGCTTGTATTGCAAGTGTTTGTGTTAGTATGAAATTAAGAGGCTCAAACCTTATAAAGTGACACTATAACACACATCACACAAAGAACCAAGCAGAGGAATTCTCTTATGCAAGCAACCTAAAACAAATATCCTCTTCTCAGAAAGCAAAATATTATGTCTGACTCTGATTGATTTTTGGGAGAGTGAAATTTGTCCTTTTTTTCTTTTTTGTTCTTCTCCTAGATTCTAAAACACTTTGATTTCACTTTTGGGAGTTTGGAATTCTTAAAGAGAAAAATAGAATTTGCTTCATGTCTGGAACATCAAATAAATGTTTGATGTTGGACCTCCTTGCTACCAAATCAGCCTACTGTCTTTCGTCAGGAGAGCTGGGTACAGAGTGGGAACTGATTTTCATATGTGGATTCCCAATGAAGTAGACAGCAGGCTTTAATGGGCAAAAACAGTTCTATTCTTGCAGAAGTGGATTTCTTTTTGAAACTTTCATAAGGATTCCTTCTAAAATATAAAGATCATTCAGGACTCTGATGTTAAAAAAAAAAACCCAAAACAAGAAAAATCCTGGTGAAAAGAGTTCTAAACTTAAACACCCCCCACCCATTCTTGGGAAGCTCCCCTCCCCCATATCAGAATGCAAAGCTTGAAAGAAAGTTGAATGATTAAAATTAAATAGAGCATCGAAAGTCTTTAAACCAGCTAACCATTATAAAACATTCTAGATTCTGAAGATAGAAAAGGTAAAAGATCTTTTTAAAAGCAGACTTACATCAATGACTAGGTGTTTTCTACTCTAGCTTCTATATGTTTATGTAACGGGTGTTACAGACATTTGGAAGGATTTGAGAGTTTCAAAAGGGAGAAGTTTATACATTAGTGCTGCAAGTTGCAAAACACTGTTCATATTCAAATGTTTATTGTGCAAAATCTGGGATAAGCTTCGGCATGAGGGCCCCTTTAAGTGCCTACAACTCTTGCTAATTCCTCTCAGCATTGAGACGTGCACAAAGGCCTTAATCCAATTCCACTTTTTTTCAGAAAGCCTATGCTATTTTCTCTCACATAAACTAACAACACTACCCCATCACACAGCAGAGTGGGTCAAAGAAAAAGCGCTCTCTGTTTATACTTCACCAACACTTTGTGTTTCTTGGGCAAGCATGGCATGGAACTTTAAGTGGTTCCCCAGGCCCCATGACATCTTTAGGGGAAAAAACCTTCAGGCACAAAAGTGGTAACTTTTAAGGAGGAGAAATGTACTGGGATGTTACAGCTTCTCCTCATCCGTTATCTGTGAACAGTAATGGATTGACTTAGCCACATTCCTGGGCTTCTGATTCAAACGATAGAAGCCAAGTTTTCTTTGATAAGGTAGCATGCACATTTTGATAAGGTGGTATTATTTTTTCCTCTAGAGACTCATAGTTCTCCTTCTCTCCCTCCCCCTTCTCTCCCCTAGTACCTTTCATTGCTTTTCATTATTTCCTGCAGGAATTCATTGAGGTCACATGCACAATACTCATTATTTTCTCTTCATTACCAGTTCCCTTTGTTAAAGAAGAAGTTGATTCACCCCAAAATCGAGGCCTCTTTTTTGGCACCTTTAACTTTGGTAAGGATTTTTAATTTCAGGGGGACATATTGCTCATAAATAACAAATCCTGTGTTTGGCGGTGGAAATCAGGCATTTGCCTCTGATTGTGAGTCTACAAGTGACCAATTACACTAGTAATTAAGTAACTGTGGATACAATTAGAAATGGCCACGGTTTTGCTCCAGAAGTGAATTATGGGGGTGGGAATAGGCAGCCAAAATGAAAATGAGTGTGAGTGCATTTCAAAGTTGTACTTTGGAAACTGGTGTCACCCAAGATCTAATAACATAGAATTCTGTGTCCTAATTAGAGAAAAAGATGTCTTGTTTCTATTGATTTCTATTCATGATGTCAAACTGAAGCACATATTGGCTACTTCTGAATGTTTCTGTATTTCCATAAAGCCCACGAGAAGAAATTCTGATGGACATATTTGAAATTCCTGTGTTTGGAATGGAGGCAGCCAATCTCTGTCTTTGTTCTGAGAGATTATTCTGTGTTCAATAAGTGTCTACAATACAAAACAAATTACATCTGATACAGGACATAAGATATCAGAGAAATCTGATTTTTGCAGCATGAAAAAAATTTACACATGGCAAGATTAGCCTATCTATGGCAATATTTGGTAATTTTTCTAATGCCAATAATTTAAAATGGTGCCCCTCCTGAGCTGCATTACAGTAGCATGAGTCAGTTGTCTATAAGGCTCTCAAAGTAAATCCTAAATAGTTAGAAGAAGACATTTCTATAATGAGCCTGTAAGAATAAACAAGAAGGATCAAGTCAATCTCGGACTTTAAATCAATCACATGTTAAAGTCTGGTATAAATCCTCTGTCTTCTGAGACCATATACTTATCTGAGCACAAGAACCATGGTATACTTTCCTCTTGTAAGATTCCCTGATGGTTTTTTTAATACTTGAAATTATTTAAAAATACTTGAACTAGTGAGAAAAAACGTCTGGATAAAGCAGCCATTGGTGAACAATTCAGACATCACAAAGCAGAGCAAATCCCACTTGAATTAGGTCTGGTATCTCATGGTCAGCTATTACATTATCAAAATTAAATCACTTATGTAATTAGAATGTCTCCACCCTCGCAGGACTTTTCAGTGACAGGCCAAAGGCTTGAATGAACACAGAAATGGATTTCTCTGTTTGCTCTGGAGGTCACTACCCGAGGTGAATCTGCGGTGTGAGTGCCGGATCACCTGTGCTAGGAAGGGGTGTGTGAGAAGATCACAATTTCTCCTAACGGTAGTGGTAATGTAACTAAACCCAGAAAACAGAGCATGATACTCTTTCAGTAGTTCAGCAGTCATGCTGAAAGAACAAGTCTTTTTTAACGTAAGTAATATGCACCTAAATGGTGTACAATTTTAAGCAAGAAGAACGAAGCAGCACAGATTACACTTGACTCCTGTCTCTGTTCTACTGGTCAGTCACTGGATCGTGTGGGTGACTAATAGCAATGTATTTTTGTTATTTACTCCAGTTGGGAATGTATGTGAGAGTTGAATGAACTAAAAGTGAAACATTTAGTTTTAGGGGAAGCAAAAAGGGAGGAAAGAAAAGAGAAGGAAAAGAAGAGAAAGTGAAGGAAGGGAACAAGGAAACACAGGTGAAAATGAAGTTAGAGTCAAATATTCCAAAACCTACTGTAGAGATTATTTGGAAGCCCAGTGTGTGATTTTGAACCTCGTTTGTTAAAGCCTTTCCCCTAAGTGAAGCTCACTAATTCTGCTTACAGTGTGGAGGTTCTATTTTAGGCTCATGTTGAAGCCAAGTTAGCCATGCAGAGTGAAGATGGACTTGCACACAGGGAATTAGGGTGCGTGAATGGATTACCATTTTGTGCCCTGAACCTGAGACTCCAGCGCTTTCCTTCCTGGCTGGTGTCAACAGAATGTGGGGCTTCTGATTGGGCATGCGGTCATCTAGAGAATGCATGTTCTCATTGAACAATGTGCACATTTTGTTTTTATTTTAGTTAAAGTAAAGCAACTGCACTAATGGGCCAGAGGACACCACCTGTAAGTAGGGAGAACCCTTGGTTCAGATGTTTAGGTTTGAAGTGGTCTCTGACACTCCCCTCCCCACAACACATTCACACTCATATTAAAATAGTAGCATGATGACAACAACAGCTCATTGAAATGTAGCATTTATTTTCTTTAATTCAGTACACAAAAGCTCACATTAGAAAGGTAGTGATGGAGTGTGGGTTCATCTGACCTCAATCGTTAGGAATTTCCACTATCACTCAGCTGCTAACCTGAGCATCCAAAACCAATAGTGTTTATAGGCTTAGATTCCATTTTTCAAAATTCAGGATGATGTGAGAATCTGCAAGAGAGCTCTTTGCCCAAGAGTATGTTGATATGAAGGCAAAAATTCATTTGTCTAGACTCTGGATTGGAAACAGCTGGAAGCCCCAGGTGGCTGCCAAAGCAACTCAAGAAAGATGCTCCCTGGTATCCTCTTGCTTTCCACCAAGCCACTCTCTCTAAATGAAACACATCAGTTCTATTTAAGGTGCACCAACCAGCAAAAGCTCAGTGAAGCTCTCCTCTCAATTGCCTTACCTCACCTTACAAACTCAAAAGGGAACAGGCAGAAAGGGGCTCACAAAAGCCTCTTCTCCCCACAGCCATTGTAATAGGCTCATTAAGGACCCGCCTGGGCTTGTTTTAAAATACTGTGCAAGCAGCCTGTAAGTAGTTGACTGTTTGTAACAGATAACATCAAATTGGAGAAACACGTAAAAGCACCTACGAAAACAGTAAAGGGATGTGCTCTCATGATACCAGTCAAACAAGTGGGGCAATAATTAGTCACTCCATGTAAGAAGTTTAGGGTTTGTAGCAGAGCTAATTTTATTTGAGTTCAACTTTTAACTTTGGTGTTTTGTGTATGGGGTAAATAAAAGATGTTCTATAAGGAAGTCTGCATCACAGAATACTACATGATGTTGCTGTTTCATTATGGCAGTTGTGGTATTTATTAAACAATGTTTTTAAACGTTTTGTAAGGCATGTAGTGCAGTATTTTGGTTATTTTTTTTAAATGTTGTCAGACATGAGTCTGTTATGTAATTAGTCTAATTTTAGTATGTTTTTATTCATAGCAGAACAATATCATTTACTTTTGCGAATGTTAATGCTAAAATCCAGTTGCTTGATTTATAGCTGATACTCAGGATCTGTTGTGTTTTCTGTAGGACACTGAAATGGGTGCCAATGCAAGTATCTGACTGCTGTTCACTTCCATCTGAGAAACTGTGCTTCAAAAATGCAGAGAATTCAGTTTTCTGTTGATATCTGTGAAATAAACCATAGCTTATGCAAAAGCATTATTATATTCATTACATTGGTTTTTGCTCAAGAAAAATATTTCATTTACCAGAAAACTGCATGTACAACCTCTCTGTCAATGAAGCAGTTTCTGTGTCTAAAAATATGAAAGCTGGGCTGGTTTTAGCTCAGTGGTACTGGTGCCTGCCTAGCAAGCGAAAGGTCCCAAGTTCTGTCCCCAGTGCCAGGGAAAAAATATGAAAGCTATGAACACATATTTTTGCATCCTTAATCAGGAAAAGGATGACATTATTGACCATTTTTTGATATCCTGAATATTTCTCATCAGGCACAATTTACATAGGCCCCTGTTTAGTTCATCCATTTGTCGGTTAAATAGACAGACATGTGAACCTCTGTCTTTTCCAGAGCCACTCCTTCAAACACCAAAATAAGCTATTAAAATTATTCTTATTTAAATTTAAGTTTGCTTGTTGACCTTTGACTTGAGCTTCATGGCGTTCATTCCAAGTTTCAAAAGTTGCAGAAGAGGCAGTGAAGTGTGAAGGGAGAGACCTAACTTTGAATGAGGTGCTCCAAATTCTAGGCTTTGCCACAAATACTCACAGGTTATCCTCTAAACTGTATGCCCTGTATGTTTTCATCTGTCACACGGGAGGAATGGAAAAAGAGCTCCAATGTTGACTCCGAGACTCAAATTCCATTTTTATCACCCTACTAGGTTCAATCATACAGAGACTTGATCTATCATAGATATTTTGGCTGAGTAAGTATAACTCATCTCTCCATAGCTTTGGAGAACATGATGCTCATATCTAAGTGCCCGCTTTATGATGGCTGTGAAGTAGAGTAGATTGCAAAGAGGGCCAGGGGAGAAAGGATTAAGAACTAGGTATAGTCCAGGTTTAGTCCGATCTTTTTTAGATGTCTCCTAATCCAGACAAGTTGGCAATCATGAGTAAGTAAGAGGCAACTTACTTTTCACTGTGTGCTAATTTATATCTTTTAGAATTTATACCATATGCATCTACTACCAATTTTTCAAATAGAACCAATACAAGCAAATACTCTAATGCTTTGTATGTACCAAATATTGTTCCAGTGCCTACAATTATGATTTCAGTGAACCTTTCCAACAGCCCTATGAGATTAAAACTTTTACTATATCCTCCAACTAGTAGATCAGCACAATGAGGCTGGAGAAGGTCTAAGGTCACGAAGGCAACAAAGTGGCTTTTGAGCTCAGGGTCCATTTTCTAGACTTCTCCATTTAAAGTTCTAGAGGTTATGAACATACACACATGTACATATTTCTACATGTAATCATATACACACCCATACACTATGTTTTTGCATGACTATGTTTTCTTACTGAAAATGCCTCTCTGCTAAATTATGATAATATTGTTTATCACATTGTAGTGGACCTTTGTAGCTTTAGATCCTCCTACTTATGTGCAAGGCTTAGTACATCCTTTTGGCCCATCCAAGAACAGCTAACTCTTCATGGGAATGTGTCTGTCCCTGATCTAGCTCCGTCATGCTTAGAGTAAATGGTATAGTTTTCTTCCAAAATTTGCACTGGACACAATTTTTTTCACAGTATTATCCAAGATATATATTAGCTTGAGCACCAGGAAATTCTATGGACAACTTGCTTTCTCAGCAACAAGCAAATTTAGTCTAGTTATAAAAACTATTAAGATCTGTCATGTAAAGGTACAAGAGCCCAACGATAAATGTAACTGTACTCTATACTTACAAAGTATCAATAACCTAAAAAAAGTACCAATAAACTCAATGAAAAAATAAATATAAACAATTATATTTAAAAGCTAACTCCTCCCACCAAAACCAGTTTTTCATTCATTCATTCATTCTCAGAGCTACTGCTACAGAGAACATCTCATTATTTACAGATACACTGCTTATAGTATTAATAGATAATAAAAATTGATTTTGTTTACAGATGAACTTAGAGATCAGTGCATTTCATAGCAGCAGGGGAAGAAGGAACAGTTAAATTGTTTAACAACTAGGAAAGATGGATCTGTCTTTTGTCCTTTACAGTTTCTTATTTAGCAGCTGGCTTTACAACTGGAGACCCTTTTTTCAACCTCATTATTTGGCAGCTTTAGTTTCAGTTTGGGCTTTTCTATTAGGTAAACTTCTAAGTTCATAGATTGACTTCATGCTGCCTTCCGGACAGGGCACAACGACTGTAGTTCTTATATTCCTCACACAGTGTGTCTTTATAAGTTACCTGTAGCTCCCTTTGTCATTACAGATAATACAATTAAGCCCAACAGCCATGAAGCCGGGGTATGTCTGGAATGAGTTCAGTATCACCCTGGTGGTAGCCACAAGCCTGGGCTGAGAGAACAGGTTACAGTGATGGTGAACCTTTTAGCATTTCCAATGATACAAACAGCCCAGTGTTGCCGGGAATGGTGGCACCCACCTGTAATCCCAGCACTCGGGAGGCTGAGGCAGGAGGATTGCTGTGAGTTCGAGACCAGCCTGGGCTACATAGTGAGTTCCAGGTCAGTCTCAAGTACATAATGAGACCCTGTCTCAAACCGCCCCCCCAAAAAAGCCCAGTGTGGCATGCATGCCACAGGCTCACCACCCCTGGAATAGAAGGAGGAAGTTTCCAGAAATTAACCTCAAGTCTTCACATTCACATTCATTTGGGACAGATTTGCCTGAGAACGTTTGGGAAAGTAGAACAGAAATGTGTGTGTTTAATAACCCTTGTAGAAATGTATCTTCTTCGAAGGAACCTGGAAACCTAAATTTCTTTCCACCACCTCTACTCCACTTAAAGTATTTCTGAAACGTAGATCTCTTGAAAGGATTTATTCTTTACCAGGTGTGGCATTTGGAAGTTCCTGGCAGGAGCAGAGAGGTTTTGGATCTCATATCAAAGGGTTTAAAGTTAATGATTTTAAGTATGGTTGGATTTTATTGCTTCTCTGGTGGGCTAAAAACTTCAGCCGCTCTTTGACCTCAGCTCAGTCAATTCAATTCCATCTAATGCTCTGTGACTAATATGGTGGATATTTAATCTACTTTACCGCTGAAATTACTTTTAGAGTCACTTTTTTTTCCTTGAAAAACTTCCTCCTGAGAGAAATTGCTTATCGTAAGCTCTAAATATGTTGCATATTGCAAAATACATTTTTAAAAGCTTTTCTTCTAGAGACAATTAAACCTTATCACTTATTCTGCTATCACATTACAAATGAGATAAAAAAATGATTTTATTCTACAAGGAACAGTAGAATATAAAAGAAGAATGAACTCTACCTTCCTGGCCTTGTTATTAATGTAAATATCACAAGTATCATGTCTTAGCCAAACATTTCCTCAATGTAATTAAATCGAGAGACCAAAAAAAAAAAAAAATCAATGAAGCACTGGGTTATGCATCTTAAGGAGGCTCCTTTTATATATTTTCTTGTTAGGAACCCAAGCAGCTGCTTTATAAAGACTTATTTGAAGGTAAATATGGTCCACACACCCTACAAGCAAGAAACTAACAGTCTTAGACATAGAAGCAGATGTGTGTTGACTACGTACACGGCCATAACATTCCCCTTAAGGTCAGACTAACTGATTATAATCTAATTTTTGTCCCTAATTAGTGGTCTGACCCCAGAAAGCCTTTAAATCTTTGTGCCTGATATGAGTCTCTGGGAGGTACCTCCGGTGTTATCCTTCTGTATGTAATTTAGACCAAAGCTGTGTTCATGTCTGTACCTGAGCTCCAGAGAAAGGACCTGGGTCATCATCTAACACACCCAGGCTTTGAGGTGGTGGACAGAATGGTTTCTTTCCCAGGCACTGAAAATGCTTGCTTACTGCTTTGCACTATCAATCACAGTAAGTATCAAGGTCAGACAAAGCCCTTTCTTCCCAGCGAAATTTTGTATTTAGACAGGGATCCAAATCCTATGATAAGGAATAGTTGAAGATACTGATCAAATACCTGGCGTTCCAGAGAAAAGTTTCCAATCCCGGTTTTACTCCTTTAGTGCATTCATTTCTTTGAAATTCAATTTTCTTATCTAATGAGAAAAATGGACCATAATGATCTCTAACTTTCCCTCTGACTTTAAATTATGACCACTTGTAAGCAAAGACATTCTTCATGTAGGTTAAAGTAAAGCCAACATGTTCCCTTAAGATCAGTCTTATACTCATGCTAATTTCCCACAGGCCTTAACCACGCAAGGTCTGGCATCATCCAGCCACGAGTGGCGAGGAGGCAAGATATCTGCACTCAAATGAGTCATAGCCATAAACTTATAAAACGAATATAGCAGTGCATATGTTATCTAGGACTTACAGGGATAAAGTGAACCTAGATAATCTTGAGCATAACAGATAACTGTATTTCCTTTTGGTCCTCTCTCTGCTTTCCAACACTGTGCTCTAGAAACTTTTGTCTCTGCAACTCTCTTCCAAAAATTAAAATGGATAGTGATAGAAACTTGAATTATCTGTCCCAATTTTTCATACCCACCCATCAGTATCCCACTTGCTAGTTATGTGAAGTTTTAGTTTTTCAGGCTAAAAGCAGAGCAATTTTTTCCCTCTTGGTTTGGGTTTGGAAATGCAATTTGGCTTGGATGTTAGCAGGTGGGAAATTAGATTTTGATACTACACTGTCCTAAGAGGGACATCTCTGGTTGACCACTGGTTCCAACAGGAAGATGAGAGACACCAAGAGCAGAGCTATCCTACTGGCCCACAGAGTCATGAGCAAGAAATAAATGATAATGGTTTTATGTGAATGTTTGTTATACAATGTAGTTGTGACCAATTGAGTAAACCTAGAAAACAGTGATAACATAATAGCAATGACGATGATCAGAATGTTTGCTACAATGTATTGAATATTTCCATAATGTAACTTCAGATCCAAAGTACTTTGCCTCAAGTCATTTAACCTCTATAAAACACTGGGAGGCAAAACCTATTGATACCTCCACTGTACCAATGAGGAACCATAGGAAAGAAAGGTTACATAATTTACCCAAGTCATATAGCTAGTGAGAGGGAAAAAGGTTTGAATCCAAGTGTTCTCACTCTGTTCAAAGGTCTGCTCTTTTAGAAATGGTTTGATCACCTTTTTATTAATATTAGTACTAACAACAACAATGAAAACAGTAATAGTAATTGCTTTCATCAACACTCATTCAGTGCCTGGTGGGCATCATGATTGAGTTATACAGTTTACATGGTACTGTAGGCCTCTTATAAAGTGCTCACAGTGATGCCCTTCTACTGGTGTTCCTACCTTGTATAAGAATATGGGCTGGGCCTACTGATTGCCTCTCACAACTAGAATACTGCAAAAATGTTAGGATGTCACTTAAAATTGACTTGCAAAAGACTAAGACCTCTGCTTGCCTGTTTTCTCTCCTTGTTTTTTGTTTGTTTGTTTGTTTTTTTCCTCTGATAAAACCAATAGTCTCTGTATGAGATACTCTGTGGAGAAGCCCCTGTGGCAGTGAACCAAAGGAAAATTCCAGCCAATAGCTCATTAAGAACTGAAACCCCTGTCTAATATCTCAGGAGGAATGGAATCATCTCAACAACCATGTGAATGAGCTAGAACTAGATTCTCCCAGCCAAGCCTGGAGATGACTATCTCTAACCAAACTTGATCTGTATCTTGTGAGAGATACAGAGCCACACAACTCAACCAAACTACATACATATTTCTGACCCACAGACATTGCAAACAAATAATTGTCATTTTAAACCACTAATTTTGGGGGGGTACAATCTTCCATATTTGGTCTGAACTGTTAGCAGTATATTTTGCAGCAGAAGCAGCTGTTTTAGAATAACATGGATTTAGTCTATCAGTGTCCTGAAAGGATACAGAGGACAGGGAATGAAACAGGTAGATTTGTATCCCAAGAGAGTTTCTGCAAAATGATGAGTTAGATGTGTGTTGTGGATAAGTTACTGAATGTTTCTGAGCTTCATTGTTTTTATTATTCAAATTGGTATAGTACCTTCCTGAAAGGGCTCTTCACGGAAACAAGCAGAATATTGTATAGTGCCTGGTGCATGGTGAGGTCTTGTTACCTATGCCAGCTGTATTAACATGGTAGAAGGGGCACTAAGACAATGTGTTAGAGATCTGCTCACCTATTATCTATGTCACACTCAGCTCATAAAAAGAACACAAGAGGTTTTCTTACTGTAATCCTGAGATTAAAGAGTCTGGGTGTGTGTTGAGCTTTGGGTTTTTAGTACTGTAGAGAAAAACTGAAGAATTAATTTTATCCTGTTGGTGAGATATAAGGTTGTTGTTTGGAAGGTACATCTGTCAAGCAGGCCAAATGCTGCACCCGAGCAACTCCCAGGTCTTAGTGCTTACTCACAAAATATGTTCTTCATCATCTTGTACTCCAGTGCTCTCAGCCTTCCTTAGTTCCGAGTCTCCATCCTGCTCTGTCTACTGGAGTCCTTTACCTGCAGCCAGTGGATGAAACAGAACATGGAAGATTCCAGAGGAGCTTTCTATTAGCCAAGACTGGATAGCACAGCATCACTTCTTCCATCACTCTGTGATCTAGAATTCAGTCATACAAGCATCCTACAACTGCAAAGGAGCCTGGAAATACATAGCTTATCTTTGAACTTAGGAAGGACAGGGCAGTGGCTTGGTGAGCATATGTAACTGACATCTGAAGGGTAGGCTGTGGTCACATTTACCAAGGTCTCTATGAGAGATGAAGGCCAAGAGAATGTAGGGTGTGGGGGACCAGAGTAGGACACACGTGATAGAAGGATATGCTGATGAAGGTTGGTTATCAGATCATTCCACGATGTGGGTGATGTTGTGATACATGTACATCTTTACATTGTGTAAAGATCAAATCATAACATTTAGCAACCCATTATATCAAACATTTATTATGAAAATTCATAATTTTCTCTTCTAGATAACTTAAAATATACAATATAATATTTTAATGGGTGCTACTCTTCAATAAGACACCAGAACTTATCCTTCCCATTTGTAATTTTGTACCAGTTGACCAAATTTTCCCATCCTTATTCCCTCTCTCCCCTTTCCAAGCTCTGGTAACCATTATTATATTCTCTACTTTTTTGGGATCAGCTTTTTACAAATAAGTAAGATCATTTGGCATTTTGCCTTTTTGTGCCTGGTTCATTTCACTTAACATAATATCCTCCAGGTTTATCTATGTTAGTCCATTTCTTAAAAAGTAAAAGAATGCAAGACAAAAAGCATGTACTGTCTGTATGTGCAGTTTCCACATATCCACATTCATGTATCTGAGGATCAAAAATATTCAGAAAAATAAATTGTATCCATACCCATGTGTATGTTTTTCTTATCCTTTCCTAAATAATACAGTAGAACAACTATTAACATTGAATTATTTTCCAGGTAATCTAAAATGATGATTAAAGTTTCACTTATATTTGCAGGGCAGGTAAAAGAGGTAATAGGAGACAAATATAGAGCAGAAAGCTGTACCAGTTAACTTTTAAGAAATACTCTTAGGAACTGTTATAGTCCTTTGTATATTTTTTGTCAGATGTAGTCATGGTCAGATCTAGCTGCAAGGGAGCCTGATAAAAGTGCTCAGATTAATAGCAGAGTTTGCATTAACCTGTGAATGAGTTAGCTTTTCTAGAAAAAAAAAAAACAACCCTCTGAGATTCAGCAGATACAATACCAACAATATTATTCAGAACACAATTATCTGGGTTGGCAAGGAAATTGCTCTGACTCAGGGAGACCGGTTTTAGTTGGATTTGCTCATGTGTCACGGTCAGCTGGCAGGATAGTTTCAAACACTTGTATGGTTGGCACTGCACTTCATACACTTCATACAGATAGCATGAAGGCTGTTGGCTGTTCATCTTCACATGTGTCTCTCATCCTCTGTCAGGCTATGTAAGGCTCACTAAATAGTGGCATGAGGGTGGCAAGTGCAGCAAAAAGGGGTAGGTTTCAATGCACAGACATTCTCAAATATCTGCTTGCATCACATTTGCTAATGTTCCATTGCTCAGGTGACTAATCTTAATTCAGAAGATCAAGAAACATATTTTACCTGTGGAGAGGAAGAGAAGAATTTGTTGCCAAGTATCAAGCTTTTCTACACAATAGAATAGAATAAGAGGAGAATGAATATTACAACAGGAAGACCAGGAGTCTCATTTTTACCGTGAGAATGATTACATTATCTCCACCCTCATCTATTGTTTCAGACTGGTTATGACTAATATCCTGCATTCCATTTTACCTGGGTATGTCTCAAGACATCTAAAATTCAACACTTTCAAAACATAACATATAACCCATCTCCCACACAATCCATAACTAAACAAAAATTGCCTTCCTACATTGTGTGATATACCTTACCAGTTCTAGTTACTCAATCCAAATAGCTGTAAGTCATTCTTGACAATGCCTTTTCTCTCACTTTCTCATATTTTAACAACGACCAAGATCTACTGACTTCATTTCCTGAATATCTCTGGAATCTGCTCTCCTGTCTTCATCTCCATGGACACCACCTTTTGCCAAGGGGCTTGGCCTCCATTCTTGCTTCCTGTAATTTCTTTTTCATAGTGGAGTGAAGTGATAAAAATACAAATTTTATCATGTCACTCTCCAATTTAAAAATCTTTCGCTCTTGTCCTCTTATTATTGGGATGGAGATAAGAACGTGACATTGCCTGCAAGATCTTACATGATCTTTTCCCTACTATCCTTTTTTTGACTCTCTATACTCATTGCAACATTTAGCCTCAGAGGAAGGCAGAATAACATAGTTTTAAAATGGGAGATCATGACCCAAACTGTCCCTTAGATCAACAACATCATCACTTTTCCTCATTGAGTTTATTGGTAAATTTTAGGTATACAGTACAGTTACATTCATCATTGGGATCTGTACCTTTGCATGACAGGTCTTGGTTCTCATTTTTTCCCCTTGTCCCTGCCCTCCCTTCACCCCCTCCTACCTCCCCATTTACAAACACTCTATTTCCATTTTCTCATATTTTTTCATTTCCCTAATTACTTTTCCCCTACCCTTCCCACTTTCCCTACACCTTTAGTCCTTTTCTTCCTATTTCATATTGTCATTTATCTCATTAGTATCTTATGTACTATTATAGTTTTTCATACCAGAGAAACTATTCAGTATTTACACATGTGTGACTTATTTATTTCACTTGGGAGTATATCCTCAATATGTATCCATTTTCCTATGAATGAATCTAATTTCTCATTCTTTATGGCTGAGTAGTATTCCACTTTATAGTAAAACCTGATCTTCTTTATCCAGTCTCCAACTGATGGGCAAATGGGCTGTTTCCAAATTTTAGCTATTACAAACTGTGCTGCTATAAGCATAAGTGCACATATATCACTGTGGTATGATTCTTTTAATTCTTTTGGAAAGGTACCCAGCAGAGGGATGGCTGGGTCAAATGGAACCTCTAGTCCCAGCTCTTTGAGGTATCTCCATATTGATTTCCATAGTGGTTGCACCAGTCTGCACTCCCACCAACAATGGAGAAGGTTTCCTTTCTGCCCACAACCCTGCCAACATTTGTTATTGTTTGATTTCTTGATAGCAGCCATTCTTTGTGGGGTGAGGTGGAATCTCAGTGTTGTTTTCATCTGCATCTCTCGAATGACCAGTGATGTAAACATCATCACTTTTTAAGAATTTGGACTTTGTGCATCAAGTTTGCTATAGGCTATGTCAGATGGACAATTTGGAAATACGTTTCTTTGTGTTTCAAAAGCCCTGTCCTGTTCTTCCTCTCAGCAAGGATGTAATGGAGGCTTCCTTTGTAGGAAGGCACTTCAGGGGTCCTTATTTGTGACAGTCACTAATAGGTAATAGAATTGGCTGACATTTTTGAGTGTTTATTTTATATACACAATTTAATAAAAGTTGTACAACAATCCTGTGAGGTGGTATTATTGTCTTCCCCATCTCACACATAAGAGTGGTAAAGATATTAGTGATCATCTCAAAGATACAGGTGATATCAATCAGATTCAAATTTCAAAGGTAGGGAATTCTTACTCCAAGTATAAGTTTCAGTTTGCATGCTGTGTTTCTCTTGACTGTTGTATAGTTATAGGGAGTTGGTTCAATACAGAAGGGGGCAGATTTATGAATCTGAGCTTAGATAGAGATACTGAAAGTTGCCAAATCCAAATTAGTCCCAAAATCTAAATATCATAAATTGTATTCATGAGCCTTCTAGTATTTCACAGATAGTTGCATATCTCTAGGGAAGGTTTCTTTTAGCTTATTGTGATTGCTATTATGTCTATTTTATTGTATATATTTATTGTAGGTAATTTCACACCTTTGCAAGCACACGGGTGTACTAATAACTAGCTAGTAGCTAACTTGCAGAACAAATAACTAATCATATAAATAAACACATGGAAAAACAAAATACATGTAAAAGTTTAGAATCTAACCAACCACAGAACAGCTTTGACCATACTTATGGTATATAAGGTTTATTCATTTTCCAATGATAATTCATCAAGTATAAATAACCATTCTTGCTCATTCTGGGTCTCTTCTTAACCTGAGATTCAAGAAGATGGTCTGGGTATCCTTTCCCTGTCTAATGTCTCAAGTCTTGCCAGTATGGGGTATGACTTCTCAACTTGGAGGAGTAAAACATGTCCTATCATGCAGAGTTAAGCCGTAGTAGGCAGAATGTCACTCCAACCACAAAAGATTTATACTTGTATCAATGTAATCTATAAATAGCCTATACCACATGGCAAAGGAAAATTTCCAGATGTAATTTAATTATGGTTACAGACCTTAAAAGGGGAGATTATATTGGATTGTCTGAGGACGATCTTAGCATATGAGTACTTAAAAGTAGAGAAATTTTCCCACTAGCTACAGAGGAATGCTGCAGAATGAGAAGTCAGAAGTATCCCAAATAGGAGATCATTGCCATTTTGGAGATGGAGAATTCCACCTGTAGAGTTCCTTCCCCCAGCTGACTACAACAGAGGAAATGTGGACATGTATTTCAATGACAGGGAGGTGGATTTTGCTCCAACATGGAAGAAGCAGAGCTGGTTTTTAGATTTCTGATATGAGCTCACCTAGTGGATGGCTTTGATTTCAGCCTGTGAGATGAGCAGAGAAACTAGCTGAGGTCACGTGGATCTCCAGCTGACAGCAACATAGGATAATAAATGTGTACTTTAAGGTGCTAAATTCATTCAGCTTTGTTGTGGAAGTAATATGAAATGAATATAAATCTGCCCTTTGGACCCTCTTTCTGAATAAGCCCATTCTGGGGAAAAGGAATTTTCTGAGCACAACTCCCTCAATCGGAAACAAGCTGAAATGACTTCTTAGGGACGACTTGGTAGGGTCTGTGGCCTAAGATAAAGAAAGCCTGAGGTGGACCTTCTAGCAGCTAGACTCTCCTCATGTGACTCATCAATATCCACTTGGCCTCACTAAGAACCCAACAATTCATGAGGAAGATAGTGGGTGTCTATTAGCTGTTGGACAATGCACAAATATATCACCGAGATGGAGGGTAAGTGCCAGAGCTTGGAAAACTACATAAGGTGATATTCTTCATGAGTAAAACTCCATCTGTGTAGATAGCAGACTCCTTGGCTGCCATCTTGGAGACTTTCAGAGAAAAGTGACAGAAGAGGAGTTAGATTTAACTGTACAGTAAAGACTGCCATTTTCCACACCCTGTTCACCATGTTAGCAGTCTAGTGGATAACATGACAAGGAATTTTCTACAACATTTAAATAGCCAAGTTTAAAGAGAAACTACATTAAAAAGATGAAAGTGTGAACAGAAATAGTGACCAATGTTGGCAGCTGAAGAAGGTTAAGACATTTTCTCAACAAAGCTTCAACGAGTTGCATTTACATGGCATTAGGGAAACTCCCACATTCAACTAAGGACTTCCTGTCTTAAAAGCAGTAACCTGCAGTCTCACCTTTATGAAGCACCCAGGTTAAAATATCTGGAAATCTAAAAGTTACTCTTTACAAAGCATCAAATGGATTCTCCCTATCCTTTTTTAAAATAAAGATAATCTGTGGACTACACAGTACTCATTTCCATTAAATAGTCAACCTAAAAAGAAAGAAGAAAGAAAAAAAAGCTTTGAAAACTTTACTTGCAGCATCTTTTCATACTTTCTTTGATGTCTTTGGAGTAAAGAGAATACATTAGTGCCTTTTAGCATCGCAGCCTACTCTCTCAAAAGTACATAAATGGAAAAGGACTGACTGAAGTATTGACTTCATTTTCAGAATTCTTATATGAGGACTGTTTCCGTAAAAGCCTAAAAAAATAAACAAACAAACAAACAAAAAGAGTAGAAACGGTGCTGGAGTTTTAAAGAATGCCCTTCCTTTCGGGGTATAATCAATTTCAATTAAATGGATGGTGTCGCACAAGACATTTTCTTTGGGACAGCAGGAATTGACACCACATAGCCCATGGCCAAGATGGTAACCTCGCGGACAACTGGTGACCCTGCTGGAAACGTAACAAAAAGATTTAGTCTTGAC
Source organism: Fukomys damarensis (assembly GCF_012274545.1). Taxonomy (NCBI): domain Eukaryota; kingdom Metazoa; phylum Chordata; class Mammalia; order Rodentia; family Bathyergidae; genus Fukomys; species Fukomys damarensis. The sequence continues at coordinate 10,829,338 of NW_022900919.1, read as the reverse complement.
TCTAAAGGCAAAGACTATACCATCTTCCATAGCCTGTCTCCATCTTGTCAGTCTATTAGATATCTACCCCACCGTCCATAATCTTTTCCACAGGTTTTTGCAGGCAAATGCATTCCCCTTGAGATGAGATTTCTCAGCCTCTTGATGGTTAGGCAAGTCAGCGGATGTATGTGAATATGAATGTAATGTTGCCAAGCATTAAAACAATGAAACAGAGGCCTCCTTCCTTTCTTTCCCCTTGCTTCAGGGTAAGATGAGGACAGTGTTCACAGAAATGACCCAGTTACTGCCACCCCAGTGGCTCTGACACATCTGAAAAGGAAAGTGGCACAACAAGATGAAAGGGACCATGAAAGGGTTTCATAAAGGAGACCTGTCCCACCCTCTAAATATTCCACCTCCTGAGTTATGTGTGAGAGAAAGAAACTCTTAGGTGTTCAAATCACTATGACTTAGCATGCCCTTGTGTGCAGTGCTTAGCTCTTACCTCTCCCTGGAATCCAGCATCCTTCTGTTGCCTCAGTGACAATCACTGCAGTGCCTTTATCTAACTCTGCTTGTGTTCACTGAGTTATTAACTTAAAAATGATTATATTGTTGCGATGTTTCAGGGATCACGTTCTGCTGGGTGGAGAGTCGTGCCAGTTGTTCCTGGACTCATCTGTTCCATGAGCCATTCTCTTAGAGATGGGAGCCCTAACCTTTTAAGACAGCCACTCTTAAACCTATGCTTGCCTGCTGAGGAAAATGGTGAATCTTAATACTGGCTTTCTAGCCCAGTGGTCTCCAAGTCCTGGGCCTGTTGGAAATGAAGATGTGCAAAGGTTCAGCTGTGTTTACAGCCACTCCCCATGCCTCACACTACGGCCAAACTGTCTTGTGTTGGATCAGCTAGGGCTGTGAATGATGCAGATGAATGCAAGGAATTTAGGTTTCGAGCTCCTCTGAATCATGTCAACACCATGCTTTCCCTCCTATCTGTGGAAAAATCATCTTCCAGAAAACCAGTATAACCTGGTGCCCAAAAGCCTAGGGACTGATGTCCTAGACCATGGTCCAACTGCATTTAGGAAGCATAAGCTCTTCCAGGGTCTCCCCAAATGCTACATTCAAAGTCACTGTTTCCTATTCTTGCATTATTGCAATTGTTTTCAGCACCACCTTCACCCCTGGTTTCAGAAGAGATATAGAGGTTTTAAGGAAATTACGAGACTTTTAATTTAATTTTCATCTTTATTGATTAACTATATACAATATTTTGCTCTTTTTTTAAACAGCCAAGATTTGACTTAACATAACTTAAAAAAAAGGATTATTAAAGTTAAAGATAACATAAAGGAATACTTTTCCAAGCCTTTTCAGGCCTACTGATATTTAGAAATGGAATGCAGTGTTTAAAATAAGCACACCTCTCTAAGTTAGATGTCTACTTTTAAGTAAAAGTGTTTCATAATTTTAAAAACCTTACATATCAGGATGTACAAATAATGATATTTGATCATAAAATATATGTTTTTAATACTAGTGATGAAAGTCACTTAAGCCCCTTTTAGAATTCTTAACATTAAAAGATTCAGTCTTAGAAAGAGGGGTGACTACTATTGTTCAAGAACAGCCACATATTTTCTTTTATAGGGAGCTTATGGTATATTTAAATCTCACTGGATTTATACAAATGTAATTTATTGAAAACTCTTGGGAATATGTACAGAGGATGACAGGCTTTTTTGACTTTGTTCCTTTGGAATAGAGGATGAAGAATGGTCTATTCATAGCTCCTTAACAGCTTACAGACACACACACCCACACAAAATTTTATAGACAGGCAATTTGTTCACACAAAATTCTGCAGGGAAACAGAAGCTTTTCCTGCCAAGTTGGTATAAACAGTGACAAACCAGGAGAGCTAGACTGACCTTGTTGCTTTGTCAGTTGACCCAGTACGGTGAAAATTCACTTATCGAAAGTTCGCATATATAAATTATTCTGAGTAATATGCCCTTAATGTATATAAGCTATGTGCTGATCAATCAAGCAGTATTTACTTGTTATTAGTAAGAGAGAATTACTATTCTATATTGTGACTCTTCAGAAATTAGCTAAGCTAGCCTGCATCCTAGCTAGGTCAATAGGATTTTATGTTCTTGTACCTTCATCATAGAGATCAAGAAATAACGATGACAATGACAACAAAAATTTCAACAGTTGCAACAGCAATAAGGAATTGACCAGCTTAATAGGATCATTAATGCACAGAAAGTATGATTTCTGGATAGCTTGGTGTGTGTTCTCTCCGTGCTGCCGAATATACCTACACCTTCTATTTTTGTTCATCAGCCAATTTCTATTATATCTCCCCTGCTTCATCCTACCCTTATTGACCCCTCTTCCCACTAGCACAATGAACTTGCACAGAAATCCGAGTTCAGGTAAGTAGTTCAGTGATTAATTATGGGACACTGGACTTTAGCTCTGTTTGTCATGGACCTATGTTTCTGTGGTCTGGAAAAATGTTCCCCAAAGGCTCATATATTAAAGACTTGTTTGGAAGCCTAGACTTTAAAAGAGGCGGAGCACAAAGGGAGGGAGTTGGGTTACTGGGGCTGTTTCTGAAGGGAACATTGAGATCTTGCCCATTTCTGTCTTTACTTCCTGGCCACTGTGAAGAAAAAGAGCTTTGCCTGCCATGTGCCCCCATCCAGACGGCACAGACCCCATGCCACAGACCCAATGCCAAAAGGCCAAGTGAGCATGGGCTGAAACTGTGTGCCGAAATAAATCTGTCTTCTCTTTAAGTTGATTAATGCAGGTGTTTTGGTCATGATAGGAGAAAGCTGACTAACAAGGATGGCTGGGCTTGGTAGCACATTTAGACATTTGACGATCACCTGAACTTTTGAGGATAAAAGAGTTACACGGAACGTGAGCTGATTGCAGGGGGCTGTCAGGCCCAAACAAATGCTAGGGGTTCACAGAGCAGGTGTGAAGTTCCTCAAAAGAACAAACAATACTATCCGATTCTGTTATCTATGGGCTCAAATCCATTTATCTACAGAACTGAGGAAAACACAGCCTGAAGCTCAGGCATTTCAGTGAAAAGCCTTAGTTCAGCAAAGATAGCAGAGTGAAAATGGCTGTAAAAAGCTCATATGTGTAGCAGGAGAGCAGGCAGCAGAAGATCTCAAAATGTTGGATGAGGCCTCATTCCTTGCCTCCCATTCCAGGCACATACATCAGCTCTAGGTCTGCTGCTGGAATCCACTCTTAGGAGGAATTTAATCCAATGTACGTTATGCTTTCAAAGCCGCCTGTTTGTTAGAATGAGGATGTTTCTCATACTGAATCTGTAAAATGCTGCCAAAAACAAAACCAATATCAAGTAAGTTATTATCTTGGGGATTATAACATGTCAGCAGGTGAGGTTTTACTGATGGAAGTTTCTTGCCAACATGAGGGAGAGTAGAGAAAGCAGAGCCGCTTCTGGCACCATCTGTGATTTATCTTTGCACTGACCTGCGGAGGGGGCGTTTTTAATTTTACACAATTGTTATTTGTTTTTAAGAGGAAATTGCCCTTAAAATAGAGAGGAAGATAGACCACATTTAATGCGAATACCCTTCCGTCACATTGGTTCCGTGAAGTCTATTTTTCCTCAACACAAGAGGTAAGAGATTGCTACTTGTCAAGTGTCTGTTCTCTCCTTGACCCACAGTAATGGGCACACACCAAATGGAATGGAGACTTCATACCCAGCCCCTCTTGCAGCTGGATGTGCACTAAGTGTTGAATTTTGGCCAATGGGAGGTAAGCGCAGCGTTGGAAAAGTACTTGGGGAGTGACCTTAATGGGGGAGCTGTGCCCCTTCCCTTCTCTTTCCTGCTCCCTGAGGTCGGCCTGTGTGAGGAGCAATGGCTTGTCCTGTTGATGTGGGCCTTGGCCTGGACAGTAAGACACAGTGAGCTGGAGAGTTAAGGTTTTGTGGACCAGCCATAAAGGAACACAAACTATCCAGTGTGCCTGAGAGAAGAAGGTCTTGGGCTCCCAGGCTCGGCTAATTTGAGTCTTCAGTAACACAGTGTAATAATTAATTCTAACTAATACCAAATATATTCCAGCCTGCACCTCACACACAGAAGCTTGTCTCCTTATCCCAAGGGCAGATTTTTTTTTGGTGGGGGCAACAACTGATAAATTCAAGTTCCTATATTTAAAATACAGCAAAACCTTTAAAGTAGAGCCCAAGCTTTGGTGACCTAGCTATTTTACAAAGCCTAATTTTATGGAATCAGGGAGGTCAGATTGTCATGACAATAAAATAACCCATCTAACAGCTGTATAAATGATTAAGGCTCAAATTTTGATACGTTTTGCTTACCTAACCATTAAAAGTATATTTGCAACTTGAAAAGTATAAATCAAAAAGAAGCATCAAATTTATACAGTACCACAGAAATTAACCATCATTAATATTTTTGGTATTTTTCCAGTTATATTCATTCTTATATTTTATACATGATAAATCACATAATAACAAGTCACAGTTGGTCCCAATTCATAAATGAGTTGTTCTCTAAAGTTAGTGAGTCAGTTACATTTTGATCACATCTTCCCATGGAAACAATATTTTCGATGGAAAGACGCCTTTTACAAACAACACAACTCCAAAAACTGTGACAGAAAGGGGAGGTAGCATGTTATGGTTTTCTAAGTGTAGACTTTCTTTGGGTTTAATTGTGAATCTGCAAAATTTACTCTGACATCCACATTTAATGTCTCTTCTCTCTGAACTCCCCCCAGATCTTTGGGCTTAATGCAATCATGTGTGCAGAGAACATTTGAATTTTCACTGCTTCTGTTATGGCTTAGATTTAGAATCCGCCCCCACTCCCAAGCTTCTGTGTTCAGTGGTGGATTTTGGGGAAGGTGACTGGATCATGGAGGTGCTATCTGCATTAGTGGATTAATTCTCTAAAGAGTTCCAAGCTGAAGTACTACAAACAAGAGGTGAGATGTGTACAAAAAATGTGGGTCACCGCAGGTGTGACCTGGAAGGTGTGTATCTCCTCCCGCAGCTCCTCTCTTCTCTCTCTGCCTCCTGGCTGCCGTGACAAGAGCCAATTTCCTCTACCAGACCTTTTGACCATTCCTTTCCTGACTCGGAGGCAGTCTAAAGACTGAACTGTGAGCCGGATAAGCTGTGCGTGTTGAGTATTTTATCCTAGTGGTGGGAAAATGACCAAGATGACGTCTGTTGTTGTTATTATTATTATTATTATTATTATTATTATTATTATTATTTTAAGAATGAGAAATGCTTCTTTCCTCCGTCAGCCACGCAGGTCACTTGGGCTCTGGTAATCATGCTCTCCTGAGCCCCCCAGGGGTTCATCCTGACCTCTGCTCGGAGCAGGTGGTCTAGGCACGCACTGGCATATCAGTGTCCCGTGGATAGCAAAGCTCTTTCCTCTGGGCCACGGGCTGACCTGATGAAACCCTTCCTTGTCCTCTGCATCGGCAGTGGTGATCCCAAGCCTTTTCTCCACTCCACTCATAGCTTCTCATCTATTAGTATTTATTAGCTATAAGGCAGTGACATTTATGGCCTCCATTTGATTTTCTCCAAACCGCAATCTGGCTTTACATTTTATTCAATGGTTTTTAGCATTGTATCATTGACTTTATGATATTAACGACTTTACAGTTTTTCCGTGGCATAAAAGACATGTAGGAAATTTTGTTTTTGTTTCTTGCATGAAGCTTTCTTCCAGACTGGGTGTTTTACCTTTGCATTTGTGATGTTTGCAGTATTAGCCCAGCTCTTTCCTCTAGAATCGGTCTGTGCTCTTTGTTCTGTCTCTCTCACTAAGAAAAGGGGAGTGTATTTTCCCCCTGTCCTTGTCTTTGCACTTGGCCATGACTTTGTGTAGGTACATAAGAGACAGGAAAGATGGGGCCCCAGCTCATACTGGACCCTAAGAGGCTGTGTGTTTTGGTTTGCCTTCTATGCCTTTGCCATTACTATAAGCAGAACACTTCTGGGCCTGTCTTTTGCTTTCGATAGGGTGAGCGGTGTGGCAGGCAGAGACCCTAGTTGAGCTCACGCTGCATTCTCTGACCTCTAGCCAAAGCACAGAGGTGTGAAAAATAGTAGATATTATTTAAAGGGACCAAACTTGATGTTGGGGTGCAACTTGGAAAAAGCTAACACAGACTGCAAAGGTTTTACTTCATTTGTTTTTAAGTGACAAGTTAAAATTGCATATATTTATTGTGCTCAATGTGATGTTTCCATATACCTATACATATCCATTACCTTATGGGGTTATAGATATTTTGGTAGTAAGAATACTTAAAATGTACTTGCTTAGAGATTTTCAGCTAAATAATACATTGTAATTAGCTGTAATTACCAGATGGTGCAATAGATCTCTCGAAACCATTCTTTCCATCTAACCAAGGTTTTGTGACCCGTGACCAACATTTCTCCAAGCCCCTCCCATCCAGCCCCTGCCACCTCTCTGCTCTGAGTGTGTTTAGTTCCTTCTCTCCTTTAAAAAAGTATAATACACTTCAAACTCTCATGTCTTTGAAACTGCAGGCAGTCCTAACTTGAAGAGCTTTGTCTAGATCTCTATGCTCTGATTTGGTGTGGCTGAATCTTTCCCATTTAAGTTGAGACCTATTGATTTTTTTTTTTCTTCCAAGCTCCAAAATAATATACTTCTGTTTTTCTTTTCTTGCAGTCTGTGAGGGGGAGGGAGGGACAGGCAAGTTCATCAAAGGGTGGGAACAGCCCTTGAAGGGGGCTCCGGACTCCGCTTTTTCAATTGAATTTTTTGTTGCTGCTGCTGCTGCTTGGTTACAAGTTCAAAGCCCAGGTACATGCTAAAGGACAACCTTAGATCCAATTAGTGTGGAAGCCTGAAGGACGCTGACCCTGGCTGGTTCCCCATGCTCTTCTGAGATCCTCATACATGCAACCATACATATATGTAAATAAATAAATAATACACAAGACAATGCATACCAATCATGCATATCTACAGGGTGCAGCTGACATTTCAAACCATATATGCAATATGTAATGATTGGCCACATCAGTGTAATTAGCATATCCATCATTTTAAACATCTATCCTGTCTTCATGTTGGGCACTTACCAAATCCTCTCTGCTAGCCATTTAGAGCTATTTAAATCATTGCCAGCCTTTGTTATAGAATATTGTGATCTGGAATATTGGAAGGTATCTCTCCTACCCAACGGTACCCCTGTACTTGTTAACCGGGCTCTTTCCATCCCTCCTCCCTCGTATCCTAACCACTGTCCTACTTTCCACTTCTTTGAGATCAACTTTTTAGCCTCCATGTATGAGAACATGGGCTTTCATGCTTTCGTTTACTTTTTTCCCAGATATTTTCTCATTCCCACAATAAGGTCCTTTTGGGTTGCAGGGGAAGTGGAAGAGAAATTTCAGGGTTTTGTGTTTGTCATCCTGTGTAGCCCCGGATCAGGAGACCAAGGGTGAGGCTGAAGCCATCTATCGCTGAGTAGGGTGTTTCTTTCCTCAGGGGCCATGATTGCAGGCTATTGAATATGGCAGTGCCTCGTCTCGGTTTGTGGCTGCTGGTGAAATGCTATGGTGGTTGCTATTTTGTTCACATTGCTCATTTGATGAGATGTTAAAAGCTGATTTGGATGGGTCTTCACTCTCCACTGTTTTGGGGAGGAAATCTCTGCCTATAGTCAAAGTGAGACAGAGCTGATTTCCAAGCAGGCTGATGGCTGGTTGGAGGGATAGAACTGCTATTGTCTTTGTCTGTGGCAGATGCTGTCTTTCTGTCACCAGTCCATGGGGTCCTGTCACATGACTGCCAAATCAGACACGTATATCACACATATTTGCATGGAACTTCGTGAGCACAGGTTCCACCCAATTTACCTGTGTTATTTGGAATAAGATTTCTCCTGACTTACAATGTAGATCCATTCATTTGAATTTAGCACAGAAACAGTATAAAGCAAATATCCCTCATGTTAATGTAAGACTCCGATGACTAACATTACTAAAGTAATGGTAAAGGGTATACAAAATTTGTCTCAGGACATACTATATGGTTTCACTCTTAAATGGAATACTGTGATTTTTATTACTACTGTGGTAAGAATGTAAGTACAGCCAGGCATGGTGGTGCACGCCTGTAATCCCAGCACTCGGGAGGCTGAGGCAGGAGGATTGCTGTGAGCTTGAGAGCAGCCTGGGTTAAATAGTGAGTTCCAAGTCAGTCTCAACTACATAGTGAGACCTGTCTCCATGACCCCTCCATATAAGTATACACACACATATACACACGTACATATGAATATGCACACATACAGTTGCCCTTGGTCACCTGGAACCACAGATGCTCAAGTCCCTTATAGAGTATTTATGTATGACCTGCATTATCATTTTGCCCTCCTGTGTGATTTGTGTGTGTGTGTGTGTGTGTGTGTGTGTGCGTGTGTGTGCTAAGCTTATTGGTACTTTTTAGGTATACAGTACAGTTACATTCATCATTGGGATCTTGTACCTTTACACGATGTATCTTCGTTCTTACTTTTTTCCCCATTGCCCTGCCCTCCCTTCACCCGCTCCACCTTTCCCTATTTACTACACTTTGTTTCCATTTTTTCCTTTTCTCATATTTTTTCTTTCCCTTGCTTTCCTTCCCCACACCCTTCCCATTTCCCTTACTGTGCGCTTTAAGTAGTCTATTGGTGCCTTGTAATATCTGATACAAGTTAAATTTTTTTTCGTACCAGGGATCGAACTTAGGTCCTTGTGCTTGTGAGACAGGCATGGTACAAGGTAAATGCTATACACATAATTATACTGGATTGTTAGGGGAATAATGACAGACAAATGCAAATTTGGAGGAACATTTTCCATCCATAGTTGGTTGAATATGTAGAAGTGGAAACTGGTTATGGAGTGCTGAGCACATGTATTTATATGGTGCTCATTATACAAATAGGAAAGTTGATATCTTATTCTACTTTGAATCATTGATAGCACTTAATGCATATCACTATACTGTCTGTATAGACTATATATATATTCTATACTATTCTGTACTCTATATAATATATACTCTCTATTCTCTATCTAGAGATAGGTCTACATCTCTGTTCCATTACTGAATAACAAGCTTTCTCAAAGCTTAGGGACTTAACAACGACTGAGTACTTTGCAGGTGGTGTCACCCAGAGGGTGAGGTGACTGAAGCATGCTAGATATCCTCATCCACGTGGCAGTCAGTGGTAGTAGGGACTTCTCCATGCACTGCTATAAACAGGCTGTTCGGACTTCCTGACAGCATGGCGGTTCATGGGTAGTCAGGCTTCTTCCAGGGGAGCTAGCTTCTCCACGTGTGAAAGCCGAGGTTGCTGGGACTTCTCAAACCTTCTGTCTGAGGCATTACTAAACAGCATGAGTCTGGCGACATTTCATTAGTTGAGGTAGGTCATGGGATTAGGCATTAATACTGGGAATTGAACGCCATAGTGGGGGGCACTGAAGCAAATATAAACTTATACTTGCATTTTTATAGCTTCCTATATCTCTGTGTCTGATTGTCTATCCCTGCTTCTATCTCTGAACCTATGTGCAATCCCTTTGTATCTTCATGTAGTTCACATAATGTGGTCTTCATTTCATAAGACGAGCTTGTTCAAAATACTTAACCTTTGACTCTTGATCTTATTTGGGAATGGAGGTTGGCAGACTCCACAGAATACAGCCTTTCTGAGGAAGAGAATAACTTAGAGATCATCTTGTTAAACTTTCCTCTTTTCAGATGACAGAACAAACACTATGATGGGCTCTCCGTTGGACTGTGTGCCTTTTACCTGGCCTCCAGGACAGTGTTCTGTAACCATGTGGCACTGGTTCAGCTGTTCTGATACAGAAGCCAACAGTCTGTGATAGCAATGTCCCAGTGTCCCAGCACTTTCACAGTGTACCATTGCTTTGAGTTTTTGCTATTGATTTGCATCTAAGTTGGACTTACTATTAAGAAAAGTGCTTATTCCAGAGGCAAAGGGTTAGGATAAACTTGATGGCTGGGAAAGTTGCTGGGGGGTGGGTGGGAATGGAAGACAATCTATATGAAGAGATCTCAACTACAAGAGAAATTTCTGTTGAGATACATATAATCAAACAAAAAAATACCTATTTTAAAATTTGTCAATGAACCACGATTCCCTTAGAAATTTTGGTTGCATTTATAAGGTTGCACGTAAATGTAAATGTCTTATAGGTAGTTGACTTTCACTTAATTAACTTGTATGAGTCCACTTAGAGCTATGTTCTGTTTGGTGACCCTCGATCTTGTAAGCAGTTTACAATGATAAAGAAAAAAAGATACTTATGCCCAGCAATGGGGGATTAGATTACTTATGGTATAGTCATATCATGTACCTTGCTGCTATTATAGCACAGAGGAAAATATTGAATGCCAGAGGGAAGTGCTCAGGGAAAGTAAGTTAAAAAAGGAAAAAAAAAGAAAGAAAAAGAGTATATGCATATCATGACCTACAGAAATGCATAATTCCAATATTTGGAAAGACAATCTTTGTGCACAGCAAAAATTGAAAAGAAATGCAACTCAGGATGGTAATAGAATGGTATCTGCTTCATGAGCCTGAGGCAATTTTTCTTTTAATTTTCACCTTCTCTATCATTAACAACTATTATTTGTTATCCATATGAAAGAGACATCAAAACAACCAAAGCTATCTGTGTATTTATCAGCCTGTCTCTTTCCGCCTGGGTCTTCTCTGTTGAGATATTTATTATTTTTCTCACTTTTAATCTTTCTGTATTTACAATTGCTCCTAAAGGGCAGACATAGTCACATAAAATGTTTACTTCTAAAGAAGTTGATTATACTTTATAAAATTTCTAACAAGATGCACACTAGAAATTAAAAGTACCATTGAAGATCCCCCCCCCCGCGACAGGCACAGGTCTGAATCCTTTAGTAACGTTTCCATAGTGAGGTCAGGGGCATGTAGGGAGCCTGACCCTCAGCCTTGCTTCGTGCGTTCATATCATCTCAGCACCGTGCCTTGGGTCCCAAGCCACCTTTGATCAATGTTTAATGATCAGAGTTTAGGTAGCAATCAAAGACATTATGAAACATCAGATATTTATAGCTTATGGCCAACTGAGGCTCTGCAAAACAGCTTTTCCATGGTGTGATACAGTTCAATTGATGCCATTGGCATTCCATAGTGCACAGAGACATATCAAAGAAATTTGTTATGCTTTGAGCATGAAAACGAAGTAAAACACAGATAATTTGAGAAACTAGAAAACTTATCAGGGATGGGATCCATGGGCTGCCTGTCAGTTGGCAGACACAGTGCCACCAAGTGCTTGGCAGGACAGCATGTGCATGCAAACACAGGCCAGCCGAGCACGGCCACAGCAGGCTCTCCTCCAACTGGAGGGTGTTGCTATTCAAGGGGGCTGATGAATGAAACCAGAATTGCATCAACGGCAGTGGAAAGGCGGACAGGAGCAGGAGACAGCTGCGTGGGGGACTGCTTTACAAGCAGAAGCCATCAATCAGAAGGCGTGAAAGGCCTAAATCCAGGGAAACCAGGACCCCACCCCCTTGATACCAATCCTAATAGAGTGCCAGTCACTGATGCGAATATGGAGCTGAGTAGCATGATGACAGTGCCTGCCTTTCCTGCAGAATTAAGTCAGCAAAAAATTGCCTCTTGTTCCCATTTACAGACAGGGCTTGCGTCCCGTCTCAGCATATTTTATATAACAAAGGCTGTTGCCGCCTGTCATGGAGCAGGTTAGGTCTCTTTGGGATATTTCTTTGGGTGCTGGAGCACAGATGGATCTCGATTTATCCCTTTTGCCTCCCAGAATAAAATAAAATCTTTTTTTAAAAAGGCAATGTGGTGTTTATACATACTAAAATTCTACCCACTTCAATCAAAAGTACCTGCTTGAGATCATGGGCCAATTATTTTTAGAGTTTAAAAAATAATTTAATAGCGAACCAGACATGTGGACATACAATGGGGATATTTAAAAAGTTGGCATGAACCACAGACAAATCCTTCATCAATACAGAATGTTAAATTTCAGAGACCCAAGTACAATCATCAGAAAGACCCACCTCCTTACCCCATATGACTCTGTATTCATCACCATTAGTAACATTAATAACATTAGAAATGAAAAGTCTTCCACAAACACTAATAATGGTAATCTTGCCATCATCAAAGATTACAAGACCCAGTTACTTTGCCCAGTGGGGTGCAGATATTTCAGGGAAAATAATTAAAATATTAATTACATATTTGACAGAGCATTGCCGGTCACTATTACATTGCCATTATTGTTGTTATGGCGCAGAATATTGCTTTATGCAGATTTTGCTTTACAGAGCCTTCATCAAAAACAAAAAAATATTTTGTGATTTTCCTATTTATTAAGCGACTTGAGCTCTCTGAGACATTAATGCATGGCATGTCAGATAGAGCATCTAATCAGATTGGGCAACAGGAAGTACATTAACTTGACTTCTCTGTGGGCCTAAACTCATTAATCTAGAAGTGTTGAGCATGTAACAAATGTCCTTGAGTCAAACGGATGCCCAGATGGAAAATAGGTGGAAGATCCATTTTAAACATGCACTTGTTTAGTTAGTCACCAATAAACATTTGCATAAAGGTAGAAAACACTGTAAAGCCTGGTTTCACTTTACTTATTTCTGCCACTGCAAATCTCTGAGTTGGAAGACGCGGTGACCAAAGGGACAATCGTAGTTGAGGCTATTACGAAAAATGTGGTCGAGTTTAGTAAAGATGGTGCCCTGGTGCTTCGGTCCCACTTCTCACCTAGTAAAAGGCAAGGCAGGCCTTTGACTGTTCTGACTGCAAGGTTAGACCCCTGCGGGATCAGAAGGATGAGTTGGTACACGGATAATAAGGCAGTCCTGGAAGAAATCATACTTGTGGAGAAAGCACTTGGACATCGGACTAGAGACCCAAGGTGTAACCTGATACATTCACTTTCTAACTTTGCAGCCATAGTCACTAGACTTCCTTTGGGCCTCAACTTTGTTATCTATAAATGGGAGTCTTAACTCTTTATCAACTCGAAAGAACTCTTCCAGAATTTCACTAGAATTTCATATAAAATGAAACCCACTGAATTATCTGAGTGTATGTCATACAATCGCCCAATTTAGGAAGTTGTAGGAGAACTAAATGAGATAATATAAGCAAGACCTTGGCAAAAGTTATATTTCAAACATCTGTTTTAATTCTCCGGTGTTTTACTTGGAAGGATTCATTTTCTTGATATGATTTTCATTTATATGATGTTTTGTGAATCATATTTATTCAGTACATTCTAATCAAGTAAATACTCATTTCAAAGAAGGAGAGATGTCATTTCCAACTGGATAAATGGGGAAGGAATTGTACACCTAATGACTCTTCAGGATCCTATCAGCAACATTTGATCCTTGACAAATACCTCCTCTACGTTTAGTTTAAATTTCCTTCTTCATATTTCATTTAAGTTTTCATTCATTTTTGCTTACTATTAACGTTATACGTTGACCTTTCTCCTCTTTATATTTGACTGTTATGGAACCCTAGAAGCTCAAAAGAAAAAAAATAGTAACAGAAAGGAGTTGAAACTCAAAGTACATTTCACTCATTTTCATGTCAGATGTAGTGTTCTAGAGCAGTGACAGTTAAGAAATACTTGTGGAAATCTTTCGGCTTCAATTTCATGTTCCTTTTTCTCTTTCTAATTTTCAGGCCCTTGAAAAATTTTCAATAGCTCCTAAACTAATACTAATGTTACCTAATTTCCAAAAATATGGAACCTTCGAAAAATAATCAGCTCATACTGACAACTTCAACAGTGGACACTCCATGGAAAGAAAGGTCCCATGTAAATCAATCCTTCAATCAGGCTGTCTGGGGAGTTTCTTTTGGGAGAGGAGTTTCTGCAGTCAGGGCTACCCTGATTCAGTACCGGCCTCAGTCAGGATGAGCAGAGATGCTGATCCGAGTCTGTTTGTCTGTGATCCCTGAGTCTAAAGCCAAGGAGAGCTGGGTTTTGATTAACCTATAGAGCGAGTCCAATGTAAATGCTATTAAAAACTCATTGAATGGTATAGGAACTGATTACTTACCCAGGGAGTTCTAAGTAAATCAAAGCAAATTGCCCGAGATTTAATTTCACAAACGTTTACTAAGCATCTGCTCTGCTCACAGCCCTGTGCTTGGAGCTCTGGGAGATGGAAAGAGGAAGCAGATGCAGGCTGCCCTCCAGGAGCTCACGTTCTGGCTCTGTCTGACAGACCCCTGGAAGAGCATGTGTCTCCAGTGGTAGCTTCAGAACATTTTGCCCACTGATCAAAATCTGGAGCAACTGCTAAGGATCTGTGGCATACAGGCAGCCATACGAATGCCAGAACATCTTAGATGTCTATGGGATACAGAGAACGTTCCAATTCTAACTGGTCCTTCTACTAGGGGAAAGCTCTGGGAGACATGGGTCCCAAGGAGCACCAGGTCTTTTGAGAATCAGACTTTGCAGACAAGGGAAGAGTGGCTGGAGTGACAAAACACTCACAAAAGTAACAACGGAGTACTTACTCTGTGCCGGACACTGTTTGAACCCTTTACCTATCCAAACCTGCTGTGTCTCTTACCAGCCTTGGAGTAGGTAGGGATGCTTGTCTCCACTTTGCAGATGGGGAAATTGAGGTCCGCAGAGATAAATTTCCTGTGGTCGCCAAGCTAGGAAGAGGAAGTGAGGATGCTGGTCTGCTTTTTATCACATGGGGGTGCTGACTCTCAGAAAATTGAGGTAGGGGCATGCAGAGTGTATTTAAGTTTCTGTGCATGTATTGCCAGGGTTGGATGAGTGTTTTATGGAGGTGAATGAGTGCTGAGGCTTGAAAGGTGAGTGGGGCACAGGTGTAAAGTTATTTTATAGGAAATGGGAATCATAGGCCATAACGTAAAGGTAGTCTGTATTTTAGGAAGAAAATAGTGTTGGCTGAATATGGATTGCAACATACATAAAAAAACACTAATTGAAGGGATATAGGTAAAGAGGGACTCAGACATGTGGCAGTGGGGACAAAGAAGAGGAACCAGGAAAGAGACATCATAAAGATAGTGTTGTATGATCATAGAAACCTTTGCTTGCTCCATGAAAAGTGTTTCTACTGGTTACCTATGGGAGGAAAAGACTTACAGTTACCAAACATGTGCCTGATCAGCAGTTCTAAGACCTACATCTCAGACAAGGTGCCCGATCTGGGACTGGCCCTTGGCAGCACAGTCTGAAGAAATTGGGGAACGTATCTGTGAGCAGCTCTGAACGTACCCCCACTGATGCTGTGGTACACTCACGGGTAACACTGACTACTTGAGGTTCTGCCCCTTCTTGGGTCCTTTGGAGTTACACTTAGTGGTTTGTGAGACAGAGAGACAGAGACAGAGAGCCAGTGAGACACACACTGAGCAAGCTTTATTTTAGCAGCTTAATATTTTATATTTCACGATCCTTCAACTCTCAGGTAATTCCAAGATTCTAACTTTTCCAAATCTTGTGTTTAGATTGGCACCCAAGGCTTGGGCTGTAGGTCAGTGGTAGAGTCCCTGCCTCTAGAACATGTAAGGGTCTGGGTTCAATCCCGAGTACTAGAAAAACAAATAGCAGCATCAGCAACAACCAAAACAAAATACAGATTGGCATCTAATCACTTGTAATCTTAATTACATTTCCAATTTATTCAGAATCTATTCTCTTAAGTGTGGAATAGACTGTTTGGTGATGGCACATTGTTTTGGGGTTGTTTTCTCATCTCTAAAATGGCAATTACACTTAGAAAATAAAACATGAAAATGTGTATAACTTCTTCCCAATCAAAGGAAGGTTTTAGGCCTGTGTGATACAGCTTTAAGCAGAAGTTCTGCTACACTTATTTAAAAGAGAAACTTATTTAGCTAAGCTTGTATATTGGTATTATTCTGACAAGATGTTAGAACAATAATTTTGAAGCAGTGGCCATCTGAAACCATCACTGGAGAGGAAAATAAAGGTTGTGGAAAGGGAACGGGCTTTATGGATTCTAGAATCCCAAAGTTGCCTGAATGGCTTCCTCAGGCCAAAGCTGCCATCACAGATCCTGAATTATTCAGACCTGTGCTCTGGAGTAACAAGGCTTTAGTATGCTGAAGATGTTGTTTAAGGCTTCCAAAGTCACCGCAGATATTAAAAATTGGTGCCAAGGCTCTGGATTACTAATCAGACAATGGCAGAAGGACTCAGGCGCACTGTGGAATTCCTAATAATATAAACAGGGTCTGGTCAGTAGCGTTTCTTAAATACAGAAGCCACACATCCACTTCTAATTAGTGATACATTTGTAAGGAAAATTCTCCAGCGTCCACCACACATTTCTGTAAGCCACAAGGAAGCAGAGCTTCAGTGCACGCAAGAAAAAAGCATCCTAATGGCTAGCCTGATGGTAAAGTAACCCCTACAGTGAAGTTATAATTACAATTTTGTCAAGAGAGTAGTGAAGTCAAAGTTTCACCGGGAAAAAAAAACCTATTTACGGAAAAATATTATGCTTTTCATTTGATAGAAAAGTAATTATTGCAAAGGGACTCCTGGAAGATCTTGGAGACAGTCACCCCCTCTTTAATAAGTCCTTGTGGCAGCTAAGTGGGGATCAGGAGTATTCTTTATCAGGTTTGCATTCAAGGAGCACTAAATCTATGCAGGTAGGAATTAAATAGTATCTGAGTTTAATTAAAATTATAAAAAAGGAGAAGAATGGTTGGTAGACTGCTCGACTGCATTTTAACCAGTAACCTCAGACCCTAATTAGAAATGCTTTTCATATCTTCTCTGTGCAAGGGCTTAATCTGACGTGAGTCTGTGAGCAGGGCTTGGGGACTGGTGTTAATTCTGCATTCGATCTCAGTTTGTATGGAGGCGGGCAGTGCTGATTGACCGCTCGGAAGCCCGGATCCCATGACCTCGCAGGGATTTTCATGTGAGGTGTTAATTGAGAGGGTGGGTTAATCTTTGAACATCATTGTCTCCAAGCTCTGGGCAAAGTTTGTGCTTGGTTTCCTTACTCGACAGTACATTTGATCTCCACCTTGTCCCTCCATGACAGTTTCATAAGCCCACCACAAACTCCCTCTTGATAAATTTGTTGGGGGAAGATAAGCTCTTGCCCTCTTGTTTGATTTCACGAGCTTGTTTGTGTGCCCAGCTCAAAAGGGAAAAGAGTGTCTCACCAAATTATATTCAAGTCCAACTTATTGACACATAAATGCGCACACATTGAAGATCTCAGGCTCTCCTGCCTGCTCCGCTCTCTGCTTCTGCCCCTCCTCTTCCTTGAATGGTTTTATCTTCCAGGGAAGAAAAGAAAAGACTCATCCACTGGGACATGAGCAGTGTCAACCCTGGAAGGGAGCAGGAGGCAAATCTGAAGGAAAGACTTCAACAGTAATCATTTGAGCACTGCAGAAAAATGTTATTTTTTGCTTCCTTCCATGCAGAAAGCCTAGACTAATCAGAAAGGCAAGGAGGCATTGCAGGGGTTGCATTTCTGTCATAGTACACAAGCACATACACACACACACATGCACACATGCCAGTGTTTTTATAGCACTTGTGCAAGGTGAAGAAAGACAGCCCATTCCCTTTGCTTTTTAAAAATAATGAATGGCTTTTTCATGTGTTATTGTATAGGCCTGTCATTCCTATCATGAGGGGTAAATTCGTACTCGGGGTTGGACTCACGCGTACTGGCCGACCTTAAAAATGGCTCCCAAGTGAGCGGGATGGTAGTTAAAAGAAGCAGAAGTCATAGTGTTCACACGGGAAACACAGGGGAAACGACAAGGATGGAGAGAAAAAGGGGATTAGAAAAAGCCACACACGTTAGCTGTCCTTGACACGCAGCACATTTCTCGGATTTGTTTCGTTGCAGCAGCTGTAGATGAGTTTAATTACAACGCGACAGGACCCTTTCCAGTGCCATTGCCGAGTACTAGGTGGAGCAGGGCGGGGGGTGGGGCAAGGGGCCTGAGAGGAGCCCCAGGGTTGTCACACCCGGGTCTCCGCGCCCCCTGGGGGTAGCTTCTTCTCCTGCCTACTCTGGCTCGGCAAGGCAGGGATGCAGAAAGAGGCTGAGGCCAATGGGCAGAGACTTTGTCATTTTCCTGGTGGTCACCAGAACGGGCAGCAGCGACTGCTCCGGGAAGGGTGGGTGGCAGCCCCCTTTCCCCAACGCCTGCCTGCTCTGCGCTCCTATTTTCCAGTCTGGCTCTTAATTATTTTGAAGGGCCCAGTTAATTAACATGTGACAAAAAATTCTGTTATTTGCACTGAGTTCATCTCAAAGAATATTGATAAAGTAATATGCACCCTCATCCTCCTATTAATAAGTTAATGGCTTTAACATTTAAAGACATTTCATGGTTCTAATAATAAAAGTAACCTTTGGCCAGCAGTTACAGTCTTTTGTACACACTGACTGATTCAATATACTGAAATCTAATCATTTCCTTAATAAATTCCTTGATATTCAGATTCTTTCCAAATCACATTGTTTTGTGGCCAGAGAAACAGAAACTCCATCTGATTTGCCAAATATAAAATGATTTGTGCCTTTGTCTGGAATGATTTGTTTTGTGTTTATTTATTTTTTTCTCCTGAAGAACCTGTTGGTTCTTCAAATGCAGTATCCCTTCCCTTTATTTGATTGTCTGACTCCTTGGAAACTGCAATATGCAGAAATGCATGGTGTTTAAATCCATTTAGCTGGGGTTAAAATACAGCAGAGCAGTTCTCAAGACACTTTTATTTCAGTCTCGTCCTGCGTTTGCCTTGGTAAAACACACCCACACCGGCGGCTTCATTAGTGTTGCAATCAGCTCCCCCGTCTGTCAGCCTAGGGTCTCTGTGAGTTAGGTAAAAGCCACAAGGAAATCTGAAGTCTTGAAGCCATTTCCACCACTGGCTCTAAATTCAAGAAGGTGGTGATGGCAGCCCACCATCTAGTGCCCTGTCCCTGCTTAGTCCTGATCCCACACTTCAAATTAAAGTTTTACCTTGACTTCTTGAAGGAAAAGGTCCAGGAGTCGGGTAAACAGCCCCAACCTGTGCAAAGGAGATTAAGAGGTAGGGCCAAGAGTGGAGGGAAATTGAGGATATGACAGAGGCCACCATGAGTTCAAACAAAATTTGGCCTGCAGGATGCAGGCAGAATACCCTGGTGACAGATGCCATCTTGTGGGTCACTCTGCCACTCTGCCTCCTGCCACTTTTTATAACAAGAACAGATAAAGCAGGACTGGACTCTCAGAGGTTTAGAATTGGAAAAGTAATTCAAAGAGATGTGAGCAGAGTTGGCTCCAGGCTTTCCATGCTACTGCAAACATGAATATTTTGCTTCCCAGCTTGGAGGGCTATTAAAACATTTAAAGAAGTGTGTGGAAAAAAAAAGAAAGGGATGCATAACACAAACTTTCAAGAATAGAAAATAATAACTTCTAAACATCTTTACATGTTTGCTTTTGGAGTGATGTGCAAAGTAGGTCCTGGCTCAGGCTAGACTCGCACCTCAAAACTTTTCAGTTAAAACATCTCCGTTCCAAGGAGTGAGCTACATGACATCTGTGTATGTAGTTTGGTGGAAAAAACTCTGAATAGGGTTTATCAGTTTAGAAAGCGGGATAAATTACTCTGATGTTCAACTGGGATTCTGTGGAGCAGAGATGACTTATCGAGCTGTCCACGTCACTGTGCCTTTGCTTGCTGTAAGAGTCAGGCTCTCACTGTGTCGCACAGGACAGCCTCAAACCCCAGCTCCGGTGACCCTCCCCTTCCATCTCATCTGCTCCAGTAGCTGGGAGAGCAGGCCCACACCCCTGTACCTGGCTGCTCGGATTCTCGGATTTATGTATGTATGTATGTATGTATGTATGTATGTATGTATGTATGTATTTTTGGAACAACTGACTTTGAACTTGTTCCCATGTCATTTATAGGGCTTCTAAAATATGACCCCCTCATCTTTTTTCTCTTGGATCAGATCATCTAACAATCAACAGAAACACATTAAGTAGCTAAGAAGTTAACATTAATTATAATAATAGAGGTGAGAGTTCATTTTTTACAAAAATTCACAAGTTTGCCTTCAGGTTTTAGCACTTTGGTAGGCTATCACACTCCATAAACAGGCAGAGACATTCCCTCAAAGGGTCAAAGCAGACAGGGCACTTCTACATCGAACCTAATGTCTGCCATGTAATTGCAAAAATGAGCTTTTTTTGATTTACAGAAAAGTGCTTTATTACATAAAAATGGGAACCCCCCAGCTCTGTGTTGTTTCAGTCAATGAAGCTTTATTGTATTTCACAAAACTGTGTCTTTACATATTCGTACAGACAGCATCTTATTGTTCTGTAGACGATTACATTTGGGCTGCAAATTTCATTGCCAAGTACTTAAGTATCCAACAGGGTCCAAGAGTCTTGTTTCTTGGGTTTCAAAGAACAATAAGCTTAATAAAGAGCTGCATTAGCTTAGTTCAGAGGCAAATTGGTAAGCATCCGGGAGGTTGGGTTCATAAGATAAGTCTCCCATTTGGTCAGTTCCTGGCCTATATGGAGCTGGGGATGACTGGGATTTAAAAGTTACTCTTCATAAGGAGAATATGCTGAATCATTCCGTGCACTTCTGCCAAACAGGCTGGGACTCCTTTGGAACCCTCAGTTTTTTGATGTTTGGAAATTGGATACTGGTTTCCACTTCTCAATGATAAATCTTAACACTTTAATAAGAGACCCATGAAAACTTTATTAAAGGTCATAAAATAGGTTACTGTTCAACGTGGGTCTTTCTTGGCATCTTGATCTTGTGGGCTGAATCCCCATAAGAGAAATCTCTGACAGAGCAAGAGAGCCTGTGTGTTCTGTTAGGAGCCAGCTTTGTGATCTCAGCCCAAGGCTTTCACCGGAGCACAAACCATCTGGCTTTGTGTGGGGCGAGCTCCCCCAGAATCTCAGCGTCAGTCTGCTAGTCTCTGCCCTTTGAACTCCCCACCTTCCCTGCCAGTTCCCCCAAAACAACTCTGCGAAAGACAGGAGTCAGCCCCTGAAAAGCATACCAGGCATTTTAAAACACAACCCTGACATTTCTTCCGCATTTTCATTGCCAGGATTCTTCCCGCCAGTCAACCTGTCCCCCACCTCCCCCTTCAATCAAATAAGACACCCACTCTCTCTCCTGCTACTGCAAAGAAGGAAGGAAAAAAAAAGTTGGCAATTTAATTCAAACAAAAGAAGCTTGAAATCTATAAGCACAGCAACTCCGAGGCTTCTGGCAAATAGAATTCTAATTAGTATGCTGCTATTTTTCTTTTAGACAGATGAGCGATGCCCCCTATTGACTCTAGCAGGCAGGCTGGTAAGGGGGAAAAGCGGGGAGGGAGTGGGGGGCTAGTCAGCAAACGCTGCAGATTGCAAATTATATTGCAAACCTTGCCAAGTCCTGGCTCTTGGCATCAGATTTTTAATGACACCCTGGAAAAGGGAAAAAGAAGCCCTCAGCAAAGGGATAAAAATGAAGGGTTTTACACTGTGATAAGTCTTCGCTTAAAACCCAAATGGCCAAGCGCACATTAGGGTTTTAAAATATTCATAGATAGAAGTGAAAATGAGGATATGAGGAGGTACATTTGTTGCTTGGTCAATTGACAGCTCGTTCTGCATATTAATACAAGATGATGATCTAATTTTAAAGGGGTAGCCCTTTTTTTTTCCTTCTGTGACTTTTGATTACTCAGAGGCTAGGGCAAAGTATCACAGCAAAGGCCGAAGAGATTGCAGAATTATGCTCTCTTTTGATGTAGACCTGGGATTTACTACTCCTTCGGCCAAGAATTCTGGGGGCTCTGCAACTGTGCTTCCTGTCTTCTGTCTCAGTACTTTGATTTTTCCCCCCTCTTCCCTCTCTGCAGTGCATGAGGCCCTTCACAGTTGTGGAATTTTATACACAAATAGACAGATCATCACAGGGAGGAAGGCCATTCCTCTTAATAATTAGACCACCTTCTGTTCTGAGGAACAATTTTTGGCACTTGCACTCTCCTGTTGAAAGTCTGAACAGCAAGAGAAAGCAAGAAAATGTTAAAGGGGAAAACATTAGCTTCTACCCAGGTGAAGATTACATTGTGGTCCAAATAATAAGAATCTTGTAGAATTGTTTTTAATTGACAGTCTTGGATAGATCATCTAAAGCGTTCATCTACAGACTACTTTGCAGCTGTTTGGAGTAGGTTGGGGGAAATTATAAATTAATTCTACTTCGTTGTACAAATGTGATTTGAAGCTGATCTTTTCAGATCATCAAAGGTGTAGATAGGAAAGGCCTTTCAAAAATTCCAAGAGCTTCTTTGACTTTCCTAGTT
Organism: Fukomys damarensis; assembly: GCF_012274545.1. Lineage (NCBI taxonomy): Eukaryota > Metazoa > Chordata > Mammalia > Rodentia > Bathyergidae > Fukomys > Fukomys damarensis. The sequence continues at coordinate 10,806,797 of NW_022900919.1, read as the reverse complement.
GAATATCATACTGTTCCCAGCTTATTTACAGACTTTTGTCTTAAGTGTGCAAAAAGATATGCGTTGATCCTATGAAATAGGTTCTCTCAAGGAGTATAAGTCCTCAAAAAATGAAGTGAGGAGATGAAAAACAAATTGCAGAGCATTGGCCAGCATGGGTTCTGCAGGTGGAATATGGAAAACAGAAATGGGTGGGGACGTTTACAGTCCCACTGCCCTACAGAGCCGGGCGAGGACCGGAGGACTGAAGGGTACTGGCTAACTAAGGAAGCAAAATTAACTCCAACTCCCCAAGAGCAAACCAAATACTTCGAAGAAGAAATCCGGCCCAGAATGAGAGAAAAATCTTTTGTTGGTGGAGGAAGAGGACAACTTGCAGTGGTCAGGGCCTAGCTGATGGTATCGTAGCTACATTAACTATAATAGTTGGAATCGTACAGAAAAAGAATGACAGTTGGTCCCATAACGCAATCTGAACTCTAGGCAAAATAAAGCCGGAAGCTACTTAACTGAAAAAAATGGATTTTTTTCATTATATGTTATTTATTTTTTTTTCTTTTTATTATTTTCTGTGCGTCTAAGCCTGTGCTTTCCTGCATGGTGAGCCAGTGTTCTACCACTGAGCTACATTCTCAGTCTTGTAAACTTATTCAAAACATTCTATTTAAAGCATCCAGTTTAAAGTTGACATAGGGAAACAAAGTTAACCTAGGGAGGGTTCAAAATATGCTGACAAGGATAATTTCATTTTTCTTAGCTGACCTGCAAAACAGTTGCTACTAAAATCTTGGGTGTTAGTGTACTGGATGGCTAGAAGTTCTGAACCAGCATTGTTGGAGGCTGTGGAAAAACACAGAACCGCTTAACATTAAAGAATGACCCCTAAATGATGCCCTGAATAATGATTTATTTTGTCCAATTCTTTAGTGTCTGAGTATTTTTTAGGATGGTGTTATATATATATTCTAACAGGTAGTGTTGAGACCTAAAGTTAGTTCTATGACACATGTTTAGGAGTTTGTTTGTTTCAGTACTGGGGATCTAGCCCATTTAGGAGCTTTTAATAATGGTGGTAGACAGAGTCTATCACTGCTTTTGGGAGAGAGGGAGATAGAGAGAGAGACAGACCCCACCACTGAAAAATGGGTCAGTGTCTTATCAATTACCAAAAGTTACAATTGCTTCTGACGGAGCTGCTTTTCAGTGCAAAACTTTTCCCACTTTCCACCTCCTCCCCGCCAACCTCACATACTGGTTGGATTCCGTTCTCAGGTGAAGGGAGGTGACAAGCAATTTTAGCACCCAATGGCTTAAAGGAGTTCAAATGACCACTGAAGTCATATTAACTTGTCAAATTGACCAGCATTTTCTGTCATTGAAACATTAGAATGAATAGCTCCAGACAATAAAATTGTTTCAATTATACTGCATTAGGCCTGGGCACAAGTAAGTAAAAGGTGCAGAAGGCAAAGGAGAAGCCGGGGTCCACGTGTTCAGGAAGCTGACAGTACAGTCTCATTGGAAGCCACTTAAACCCGCACCTGATAGGGGACAGAAAGCTGCACTCATCAATGAATTTCCCTTAACAAAAGTGGGTGGCTCCATCTTATGCCAGGATAAGAAAAGCACGCAATTGTTTATTGTTGTAATATTGGCTATGGATGTGAACTAGATTAGAAGAAATTATCCCAAGTTATTAAAGTCACAGCAAATTGGTGCTAATTATACTAATTGAGTATTAATTGAGATTTCTTTTATAAATAGCTAGGAGGTGAGGTAAAAAGGAGCAATTTTCATCCTCCAAAATGAATACAGTTCTGTTCCCCCTTCTGTTTGCACCAGAAGAGGTACTGATCCTTTGCAATCCCCGCTACTTTGTTTCTCCTAAGCCGGAAGCTGCCTGCAGCCGAGTAGACAGGAGCTGGGCTGGAGTCCTGGGCTGTTGCAGGCTGCTGCAGGCAGGGAAAGCCAACTCAGAGCTTCTCAGCAGGATGGCACATTTGTGCGCGTGCGTGTGTGTGTGTGTGTGTGTGTGTGTGTGTGCGCGCGCACACACGCCTGTATGAGTGTGTGATGTTTTCTAGACCCCAGAGGTACTGACAGACCCGTGGGCCACGCTCAGAATCCGCCAGGACTCTGGCTTTCCTGGGGTGGCAAAGCTGAGGATGAGGGGGTATTCTCCAGCCAGGATCTTGGGGCTGGGCTGCTGAGCTGGGGGCGGAGGGGACAAGTGAGCATGGTGTGTGTGGCAGGGGCAGTGGCAGGGGCAGTGGGGGTTGCTAGCATCTCTTCTTCTGATAATAGGGACTCTGGAGTTTGAGAGATTTGTGTGTCTTTATAATAACCCTTTCTTCCACAGCAAAGGAAAAGAGGGCCACAGACAGAAAATTGTTTCGTAGGAAAATATATTCCTATATGTCTCATTGTATTCCCGTTGAGTTTACGGTATTTTTTCCAAGACATCCTTGATCTCTTCTGATGTGGCCAGGGTTCGCCAGTTCTTAATATTTTATTTCATACTCGTGACTCCTTTCTATTTCTGTTCCATTTTAGTCATCGAATTCAACACTTTTTTTTCGGTACTGGGGATTGAGCCCAAGGCCTTTGCACTGAGCAACATCCACAGCTGTTTAAAAAAATTTTTCATGTTGTGACAGAGTCTTGCCAAATTGTTCACAGTGAACTTAAACTCGCAATGCTCCTGCCTCAGCCTCCCAGCGTGTTGGGATTACAGGCACGTAGTCCACACCTCACCTTGATATTATTTCTTGAACACCTATGATGTGCGCAGTAGTGTGGTGAGAACAGTAAAGCATAGAAAGGTGATGAATCCCTTATATGTCAGGGAGTTCATGGTTAAGTGTGTCCGGGCATACTTGTGTGTGAGTGTGTGAATCTGGAGAGTGCACACGAAGTCCTTATACAAGTTAAAGTGTGATGTGCCACGCTAGTTTGCTATTCCATCCCTAACTTCCCTTTGGATAGTCCCCTTCCCTTCTCTTTATCCTCTCCAGTGTAAGGAATGGTGATGCAGGAACCACACAAAACACTTTCTTTTCAAAGTTAAACCAAGAAGTTAGGTTGGGTGCCCGTGGCAGACACTTGTGGTGGTTATATCTCTCTTCTATGGTAATTATGATCTTGGGTAAATGGCATTTATGTGTTACAATTACCTGTTTAAAAACTCATTGTAAAATTTTTATTTCTCTGACACTAAAAGTCACAGAAATGTCCTAGCATGTATCAGTCTCTTTGAGACTCCAGTCATTTTGTAGCTCTTTCCCAAACAAATTCCGTAGATATACATTATACCCCATTAAAACATCTCACACATGTAATGATTTACCTCATATTTATGCTACAATCAAATCCCAAGGTAATTCTGTCGTCAGGACGGAGCAGGCACCGCTCTCCTGTAACTACTGTCTTGATACAGTGCATTCAAAAGAGAGCATTGGGGGTTAGCAGTTGCCGCTGAAAGGGAAAATCAAGAAACAGCAGTAGCATCGCTTTTGTCTTCAGCCTGCTCTTCAAGATGTAAGAGTCTCCAGTGGGTGGGAGACCTACATTCCACCTCCCAATTCTGGTGATAACCCTGCCAGTTACACTTTACAATTACCTTTTTAAAATGCCAATTAACCCATTCAGGGCTGTCTGGCATACGGTGGGCAGTCAGTGACAGCCATATTGCCCACGAGCGCCTGAATGTAAGAAGCTCAGGCACACCTACTGGAATTAGAGGGAGGGAGAGAGGGCAGGGTGGAGACTGCACTAGCATTTCTGGTTGCTGCAGCAGCCCTCAGATGTATTATCTTGCTGCTAATGTTGCATGAAGATTTAATAATTTTTTTCCATTGATAAAAATCATGAATAAGCAGATGCAATGGGATTCCTTTGCCATTGAGAAGTATAATGAAGACCTGAATGTACAGATATTATTCACAAGAAAGAAAGCAGTAAATGAGAGTTGGCAATGTCCCCCATTTTTAATTGTATCTCACCAGCTTGAAAAGCAACCACAAGTTAATTTTAACTGTGTTGCTTTGGGTGTTATATTTAGTGTTTACTCTGAAGAAAGTAGCATTGATTTAAACTCAATATTTTCTATTTCCAAGCAATTAATAAAATTACTGTTTACTTACATGGCATCTTCTGCCTCCAGCTTCAAAGGACTTCCTAGCTCTTTCTCATTTCTTCTTAGTCGGGTCCCATTGGGAAGGGGACAGATGTGTCTATTGGAATTCCATGGGGGGAGAATCAGAGGTTTAGGATTTTGCATGTTGGTTCCAAAGGGTGTGTGGGACAAAACACCCTCACAGACTTCCTCCCCAACGTGAAGCGCATATCACACTGGCCTGGAGGTCTGCAATTCTGGCCTTCCGTTGTATCAGGCAGTCACACTGCACAGGAACTTTGACTGATTTGCCAAAGAGTAGAGTGGGGAAACTAGTAAGGAAGATAATGTCTGCTGGTGAGGGAACTTGGGGGGGGCGCTCCTTAAATCCTGTAATGTAACATTGTCAGAAATTTTAGTGCACGTTTTCCTACATTTTTCAGACAATTTTGCTAGCAATGCAGATGTGTGTGAAGACATATTTCTGCCTCAGGGAATTCATTGCATGAGGCATTTCCTAAATCCTAGAAGTTACTTCTGTGGAGGAAGATGATTTACCTATATGCATGCTAATCAATCATGGATCTGTGCTTTCTGGCTAAAGAACTGACTTGGAAGCCAGTTGGATTGGTGTAATAAGACCTACTCCCAGGGAAGAGGAAAAACAAGTAATTTCTAACCTGTGATTAAACATAAACATCCCAGAGCAAGTGAATTTGCTAAATCCAGTCACTGCCCATTAAAGTGCATTTTTAGGCTAGTCTGTATCTGAGTAGTTAAGGCAACTTCCCATTAAAATATTGACTTGAGGAATTCCCCAAGTGGAACACAAATATAGTTGCACGTTTTCCATGGTTTATTTTGGTGAATATGGTATTATGAACTGCTCTAATTTTGCTTCAGTAACTGGCAACATTTCTCTGCCTTTTCAGATGGTAGATGATAACTCTTGTCAACCAGCCCCAGAGGTTGGGTTGCTGACACATTCTTTTACACACAGAAACACACACTTAATTAGTCAGTGTTTCCAATAAACTTTTTTTTAATGCTTGTGTCAGAGTGTAGGTCTTCTCTATTTTACATATGCTGTAGAAATAAGAATAAAATAGATTTGTCAATTTACTGTATTACTAAAGAAGAGAACCACCTAAGAGTGGAATAAGGTGGTCTAAAAGTTGACAATAACTAACTAGCCATTACTAGTTATATTTTACTATTTAGCTCCCAAACCATTGTATTCCTAAAATGAAAGAAAGCAGTTTACAAGTCTCTGTCTAATAAGAAAAGTAGAATTTTACAGGGGATTGAAAAACATGTACATTCTGGCTCTGTTCTTGAGCCAAAACAAATAAAATAACTAAAATCTAATACAGATTTCACCACCGGGTCCTTATACTTCATATTTAGAAAATACCACAAAATAATACATTAAAGCCTCAGGCAGTGTGAGTGGCTTCCGCAGTTTTCAAAAGAAATGTGTGTGTGTGTGTGTGTGTGTCTCTATATATATATATAAT
>NW_022900919.1:10785707-10800996 GCF_012274545.1 Fukomys damarensis | reverse complement strand
TAATAAAATTATATATATATAATAAAATATATATATAGCTTTTTTGAAAGCTCCATAGAGTTTAATTTTAAAGTTATCCCCAAGCCTTCTCAGTGTGTGTGTGTGTGTGTGTGTGTGTGTGTGTGTATAGCTGATATGTGATTTAAACAGAGTCAAGACAAAAGAAGCTGTATCTTATCTATGCATTTTCATTCAACAGTCAGAAAAAAGTCAGAAAGGAGAAATAATTAACTATAAAAGGTTACAGTAAAAGACACATGATGCATGCTAGCTTCTTGCTGTATATCAATCTGATCTCAAATGGAGATTTATAATTCAGAATGCTCTGGATTTAGAGTTCATTCTAACATTTTCGTATTTTAGACTAATGGGTAGAAAAAAGAAGCTATCGCTTATAATTTTACTTTGCTTTCTTTCTATTCTCATTCTTTTTCTCCTTCCTTTCTAGGATAGATTACTATTTTTTTAAAGAATATTTCACCATTTCCTAGTATACATATATATATGAATAAAATGCACCAAGAGAAAGCCATCACAGAAATAGCAATTTAATATTTCTAGATTTTTTTTCAATATTTCCCTTGATACACACTGCAAATGACCAGGCTGGGTGAAGAGGGATTGTTTTATATGCAATGGTCTGCTGCATTCTCTATGAACTGGGGGGAAAAAAAAACTATTAATGTCTGGACACCGAAGCATCTGGAGTTGTAACAGATATTCTTTGGGCAGTTCAGGGAGAGGCAGTTGACACATTTAGGGTGATATGTCATAATGGAAAAGACAATATGAATTGGTGGCAATCAGGTATTAAGTAGCACTAGTACGATCATAGAGCGGTAAAGGTTTGAAGGACATGGCAACATATTTTAAATATTGTCTGTTAGATCTTCATGAAGGTTAAATAACTAAAAGCAAGGATTAATGGGGATCTGGCTTTTTGTAAAGTAATAAAGTCAACTCTATTTTATCTATAGCACTAGGTAGATTATGGATAGCTATATTTCTGCATCTGTATGTACAGTATCTAAATACATTTTTACTCTGCTTTTCTAAAGTAGCTAGGAACACATTAAATCTTCTACATAAATATTCTTGGAAAGGAATAAAAAATTTATGTGAAATTCTGAGGGAATTGCCCTTTTTATGTGAATTAATACATATAATCCTAACACATGCTATATAGTGTAAATATGCTAGAAATATATTTCAGCAGGCAACCACATTCATGCCTTCTCCCCAAAAGTTTTATTAATATCCTCTCAAAAAAGCCCATAGATTTAAGCATATGTGACTGACAGTAAGCATTTCATATCTCAAAACGTGAACTCTGTTGAAAGAACATAATGAAAATAGTAATTGGTATCAGTCCAGATGACCTATGGTAGGCACACCTATTTTTTGATCATAAAGTAGAGAGTAACCATACTATTTTCTTCATTTTATGGCAAAGTTCACATCAGGGTTTTAAAAGACAGTTTCATGGGCACACACAGACACACACACACACACACACACACACACACAGAATCCTGTTAATTCAAATTTCTCTCCTCTTTCATAGCCCAGCATACATTAGAAATCTACGTGTAGCCCTGTAGGTGGAAACTACAATAGGTGGATGGATATTTACCCAAGGAAATTTGAGCCACGGCCTTTCATTTTCAGAGAGCTGCTACCTAATCTCAGTGTAGCATCAGGACAAAGGACACCTCATTCCTCTTGCGCCTGCCCTGCGAAGCAACCCTTTGTGAACCACCTAAGCGATTAGAATAATGGGCTGGGAAAAAAAAGATAAAATACAAATTTCACTCCGATCTGCGTTGGATTACTTCCTCGTGCCCCTGCCTTTATTGAGCGATTTGGAGTTTCATTAGAATTCAGAATTCCTGTGGAAAGAGAAACCACGGTGGCACGGACTTCTCTTTCAAGGGGATTGCAGGCTGACCCATCAAAATGAAAAGGCTCAGTGTTGTGGTGACAGGTCCCCAAGCAACCCTGAGTGACAGCTTCATTTCAGGAGTTCTCAGATGAGGCTTGAATTGACGGGGGAGAGATAGTGCTGGAGATACTTTGTTCCCTAAAAGTGTCACAGTCAGCTCTGCCGATCACCGACCAGGGGCCAGGGTGTAGGAGAAAGCAGAAGCTAGCATCTGCTCGCCCATCTCCAAATTCATGATTAATGTCTCACGAATATTCGCTCAGCGCAAGATTTCATTTAGTACTTAAGAGTTCTTAGCCATAGATTCCTTTTTATTACCGCTGTGGGGAAGAAATAAAAAAGAGATAAGAAAGAAAGCTCTGTAAAGAGACTGCAGCCAAAAGGTACAACATTCTGCAGGGGCAGGTCTTCCTAAGGAATCATGATTTAACTTGAGCATTCTCTCAACAAACACTGCAGCAGAAATCCCCTAAGAAAATGAGTGCATAGCTTTGAAAAGGAAGCAAAGCTGTTTTTCTGTTGGTGTGATCGGATTTGAACCACAGTAATGATGAAAAAATAATAATAGGTGATGTTTCCTCATAATTATACGCTCACGGCAGTTGGATAAATTTTGTTCGCTTGTCCCAGAAGTGGGACAGCTAATGAGATGCAGTGGGGGTGCACAGCGCTTGCTGGTTGTTCCTATTTCCGAGGTAGTCAATTCACCGAGATCCTAGGCCCACCTTGCAGCGCCCCAGGCACAAATGAAAGGCAGCTTGAAAGAAACAGACAATGGACCAAATTCAGCTGCCCCATCAAGCATTTTTCTCATGGTGCCACCCCTTTTGTATTTTCATCTTGAGAATGACGTCCTCGGGTATCAGGGAAAATTATGAAATTTATGCAGTTTCTTAAAATGGTCATGACTTCTCTTTTGGAAAAGAATACTATACAGTTTATGCGGCGTGCAGACGAAGACGTTCCTTTTCCTCCAAGGGCATCACAAATCCATTCATGTCGTATCTTCTTGTATTTCCAAAAGTGTATTTGCTTCGCCTCTGAGGTGCACCTTAGAATCACAGCGTCACAGTTCCAGCGCGCTCCTCACGAGTTACACTCCGGGATTATTTTTTCAGTGGAGTAATGAAAGAGGAAGTGGTACAAATCTATTGAATCACCAAATTATAAACTAGGGACAATCTTAGAACACTTCCTGGGATATATTTTATTTTCACTCTGTTTTATATTTGTTTCCCTTTAACGAATGTGCTTATGTTACTCACTAGAGTCTAAAACAAAACAAAACAAAACAAAACCTTTCATCTGATCCCATCTTTACAACAAACTTCCATATTCCCGTGTGTCCCACAAAATTCAGAGGACACAGAAATTGATCTTTGCTACTGGAAAGGGAAGATCTTAAAAGCCACAAATATTTTTGATCAACCAGAATATTAGGTTTCTTTAAGAAATTCTGTTTGTGGAAAATATGAGTGTTACTTAAGTGCAGATTGTGTTTTTAAGCATTAATATTGTCAAAATTTACACATCCATGTTTCCAATGAGACTGAATCTCGAACTATTGATTTAATGGATTCTGTTAATTTTGGATTCCAAAGTTCTATCTTTTCAAAGAAGACACTAGCCAAGTGATGTAAAAGAATAAAAAAAATTTATGTCCTGCAAAATGCAAATCTTTTGTAAAATAAATTTCTTAGGGTTATCCTTATATTTATCTGTGGAATGCTGAGTTATCAAGAAAAAGTTGTTTTCTCCTTCACTTTGCCACTAAGAGGTAACTTGTTCAGTTCTTACAGGTTACTCATAGCTCTAGTAGAGCCTAGCAGGAACAGAATAAAGAGTGAAGTGGTTTCCTGCTTGGCTGTGATACTTCCCATTGTATCTCAGATCCAGCAACTATTTCCTTAGCACTCACTCTACCCTTGCTGGAAACTAAGAGTAAATAAGCTTTGTTACAGCCTAAGGCAACTTTTACATGAAGCTGCTGTTCCTTGGGCTTGTCTATTTACTGTAGTGAGAATTTCTCTCCTCTTTCATAGCCCGGCATACATTAGAAATGTACATGTAGCCCTGTCGGTGGAAACTACAGTAGGTGGATGGATATTTACCCAAGAAAATCTGAGCCATCACCTTTCAAATTCTATAAAGAATTTGTCTATAGTGAGAGCATATCTTACCTTTCCTTACTTCTGAATTAACACTGATAACTGTGGTAGGAGAGAAGCACTTTTCTAGGTCCTTATTTTACAATCTTACCCCTTTTGGAGGACTCTGTTTTATATTGATTAATTCCACTAAAATGACAATTTTGACATTGTAGCTGTAACAGATGAAGAAAGGGATGGCATTCTAGAAACAGGGCTTGCAGTGGGATAAAGAAACAGTGGTTCTAGAAGCAATCAATAGAAAATGAGACAGCAATATTGAGAAAGCTTTGACACAGGTTGCACTTAACAATGAATTGCTGTTTTTGGAAAGAGTATCGGTGATTGCCACTGCTCCCTAAAAATTGTGCTCGTTGTGAATTAAAACAACACATAGAAATTTGCAGTCCTCATAAGCTCTACCTACTTCACTGCTGTCCAAAATAGATTGTAGTATACAGTAAACTCTGCGTGTATCTGTGTGTGTGTATAAATATCTATACGTGTATATTTGTATGAGTGCATATATGTCTTATGTAGATATACATGTATCTATAAATGCATACTTACATAGATGGAATGCTATTACTTCTTTTTATGTATACATGCATGTAAATATACATCCATAAATGTAGGAATGTTTAGATAACAGATGCTTGTGTTAAACGGAGAGACCTGTACTGATATTTTCTTTCTGGTTGTATGACATTCCACCAGAGAGGTACAGTATACATTATTTAACATTGGTTGAGTTTGTTTCGAATTTGCAACTTACACACATTGCATTCGTCTTAAAATTTTGACCCTGACAAAATGGCAAAAGTCATGCAAAAGCTGTTCTTGGACAGGTCTGTTCATTCTTCTCTGGTTATTATCTTAGATTAAATTGTAAAAGTGGAATTCTTGAATGGAGCAACACACTCATTTAAATTGTCACTGTGTGGCGCCCAGTTGTCACCCAGGAAAGTTGGACCAATGTCCATGCCAGTGGGCTGTATGCTTGTAATCCTGTCACTCCACTTCGATGCCAATGTGGTCTCAGAGATGCTTTAACCTATAAATTCTAATATGCAAGTTCTAAAATTAATTCATATAGAGTGCATGTTTACTCAAACTTCAACTTCTTTATTTATTGGTGAGGTTCATCATTTTTCATATATTCATTGGCATTAAAAGATTTTTAGGGTGAATTACTGTGCATGCCTTTTATCTTCTTCCTGTAAATTTGTTGTGAATTTCTTAGCTTCACTTTTACTCTTATTTTCACAATTTTCTGAAAGAATTTGACTTTTATTGACCAGATACCCATTGCTTTAGTTTTAGTCCCATTGCTGCTTCCTGAGGCAGTTCTTGTATTTTTTTCCTTACTTTGACACCTTGTTGCTTTAGCATATTTTTCCTTATAATTTGCTTGTGCATGTTTAAAAAAAAACCCTCAGTTACAGAACAATCTGATAAAATATTTCAAGATGTCATTGTAATTTCAGTCTCCTTTAAAGCATAGGAATGGACACACGGGTGTATGATTTGTGATTAGTTTTATATCCATTTGCAGATCCTGGATCCAAATTGCCTATATGATCAATATTTATTCAGTAAATGGTGAATAAAAATGGACTGTTGACTGCTTTTTAAAAGATTCTGAGAGGGGAAAAGAGGTCACAATTTTAGTGTACTGGATAATGGTTTTAAAGCTGGGACAATTTAGAGTAAATGAAGTTTAAATTTGCTACTTATTCTGTAGAGTACAGGTCTGTAATGGCACAAACGAAGAAAAGCTACTGCCTAATTGGTTACTTAATATATAGCTTAAAAAATCAGTTTAAAATTTTATCAGATTTGAAGCAGCAGGAAAGAACCAAATTAAAACATCTTAATAATTAGAATTAAAGTCACAAGAAAAAAAAATGATGACAATAAATCACCGAAATGATCCCCAACCATGCTTTGACCTTTTACACCAGACACTAATTTTTGAAGACCTTTTGAAAACCGAAACAGAGGATGATTTAAACCATCCACATTCCTCCCGACTTGAGCTTTCACAGACCTGAATGCTGATTGGAAAATCCTGTCATGGTTTCCCTGCAGAAAAAGGGTAATAATGACTATATTAATATGACATTTCAACATGCAATGTGATGCAAAACAAGGGTTTAAAAAAAAAAAGGAGAGAGAAGAAGAGGAAGAAAAAGAAATCCACCATAGAACACCAACTGTTCTGGATACAATTTTAGCCCAGTTTGGATTTTATTTGCACTCCTTACTTATAAACACCCAAATGTAACTCTTTTACCACAGCCCCTTTTGAGTTCAATGTGATAATGAACGTGGAGGGTCTGTGTGGGGGGAGCCGGGGAGGGGGGCACTTGTGATTTTGCAGGTTCACACCAGATAGGCATTTTTTATAGCCTGAAAGGGGATGTTTTCTTTTGTTAATGGCTTACAATCAGATGAAAGGACTCATCACTCTATTTTAGTGCTCCACCACATGGCGTGTATCTTTTATAAATTACAGGCTGGCGTTGTGTGCACTTGGGGAGAGAAAGGTTGGTTTTTCTCGCTGTGAGCCATCCTGCCTAATTGTCGTATGCAAATAAAAGCAATTATAAGGCTTTTAGGGTGAAGGGATGACAGCTGAGTTTGGCAGTTGAGACGGCCTCACCCACCTTGTTGGCATAGCAACAGGGAGGAAGAGGACAAAACGGCGTGTATACACAGGAAATATATATGTTTTGGTTCAAGGATTTTAAAATATATACCAATGTTGAAATGAAAATGTCAATATGTGTAATGAATGCCTTTGTTTAAAATATTATTTAAATTAAACTCTATTTATTTCTCGGCCCTCTGAGTGATCCTTGTCATCCTAACTACTATTTATCCCCTGTCATTCGTGATTTTAGTTGCTACTTTTAAAGTTCTGTGCAGATCATAACAACACATTCAATAATTAGGAGATTATAAGTTCTTGATTTTAACAACCTTTGGAGACGCCGCTGGGTGGAAGTTTTGTGAAAGGAAGTCCCAGGGAAGGGGATGATGTAATGTGGGAAAGTGGTGTAAAGTGTGCAGCTATCGGTGCATAAAGTTCAATATTTAAAAAAAATGTTTGTGCTAAAGTGTTAAACAAGTAGAATAAATAGCATGCTAGTAGCATACAAAATTAAAATGAGTCACAAATGGATATCTTCTATGGCAATTTATTTCACAATTACTCTTGTGGAAGCTTTCATGAATTAAATATGAGTTCTGTCTTGAAATTAGGTGTTATAAGGCTAAATTACAAGAGGCAGCTAGTAATTGAGGTGGCAGCAACACGAGGTCTGGTGAACTAATCTCTTGCCTTGTCACGTGGCTCACCTTCAGCCAATGAGATGCCTCCCGTCACAAAAACAGAGGCAGCTGAGAAAAATTGATTTCTCATCTGAGCCATATTTGATAGCTTTTGAAATCGAAAATTGAAATTAACTAACCTAAGCCCCATTGTAACAAAAGAGCAAATTAAATATGCAACATCGTTTCCTATTGGCAGTAAGAGGGCCTGCCAAGGTAAATTTGTAAATAGGGCTTAAGATGCAATTCTGTTCTCCCTCCCTCCTTCTCTCTCTTTCAATGTAAAAATATAAGTGTGTAGTGGCTTTATAAATTATTTATATAAAAAAAAATCATCAGCTGCAAATGGCCTCCGTGGTTAAGGGCTTCCATGGAGAAAAATCTTTGCATCAGGAGAGCTCATCGAATATATCCAAATTAAAAATCATCCTCAATGATTCACAGACATTGCTTAAAAAGAGAAGTAGAAATATTTTAAAACTTCTGAACTTTTAATTTTATTTCCCTCTTCTCCCAAACTGAACAAATATAACTCTGATTTACTGAAATAAAATCAAAACCATAACTCTCAAAATGAAAACAAAGAGCATATACCATAATATGCATACATATATATATATATATATATATATATATAAAACCATTCAAGCTTTATGTAAATAATTTTAGAAATTAATTTTGGTTTTTAATTGGTTAAAGCAAACTTATCACTTTATTGTATTGTATATGATAGTTTTAAGAGTGACATTTTAAAAATTATTTCCCAAACGAATCCCAGCGAGCCAGCAGGTATAGTTATTGATTCTGAATTTATAAATTTACTAGGTCGGATAAAGGAAATAGGTGTCTCGGAAGCTATATTGTAGGCCATGCAGGAATGACAGTTTTTAATTTATTGCTTCACTCGTATTTGTGTAATATGCTGCTCACAATAATGTTTATATCATCACAGAGGGTGGTCGCCGTCTTCACTTTTCATTCCTTGAATTTTTAAGTAGGCACATTAATTTTATATGTTTGAGCAATGATTGAAGATAAAAATCGTGAAATCACAGTGCTATCCTGTCTTCCCCGTTCAGCTCCGAGCCACACAGAGTTCATTGCCAAATGGCATGGAAGATATTAGGCCGAGCCTGCCTGTCCTCAGTCCAAAGATCTCATAGAATCACTTTCTGTTCTAATTTATTATTTTTAGTGTCAATCTGACTCTGAGGAGATGAGTAACATCATCAAGTACTGGGATCAACTATTCAGCACTGTTTAAATGCCGTTTAAGGAGTTGTCGTTTTCTGTACTGCGACATCGGGCAGGTGCAAGAAGTTCTATTTTTACATGGAAATATATTGCTAGACAAGAAGCTTTGGAAAGATAAAATCTGGAAGCACCCTTTGTGTTTCCTTTGTAAGAGTCTCAGGGAGGTACCAGGGTGCCACGCATTGTTTCTAAATGTTAAGAAACCCGGTGGATGTCATTTCTTCAGTGAACTTCTAGGCAGGACTCTCATCACGCAGCTGTGAAGTCCGAGTTACATTTCTCCTTTTCTTTGTCCTGTTCCCTCTCTGTTTGAAGGGCTGTGGGAGAGAAATAGAAAGCCCATGTGGAAGGGGGACAAACCAAAGACGGGCCGGAGTCAGAGGCAGGTATTCCTCTGTGAGCACTTTCCCTCATTTCCACGCTCAACCTCTGCAGAAATGCTTTTGTAAATGATATTTTTATTTGCAATAAAGCCCACTCTAAAAAACCGCAGTCAGTGCAGACTGACAAATCGCATGATGCAGTCTTGACACACTTCAAGGCCTTTTAAGCAAGTGATCTGATTGAGTTTCTGAAGCAGCATTAACTAGAGAGGAATAAGTAGCGCTGTCTCCACCTTTATAGATGGTTCACAAAAACCAGGCCAGGGCAATTTACAAAGCCAAATTGTGGCTTTTTCTTGGTTATGTGTTTGCTGTAGTTGGAAGTTTGGATTGCTAACTTCAGGTCCGAGTGCACGAACTGAAGGCTCTTTAGATTTCTTGTTAATTAGAAGTTGAAATTTGAGAAGGTGCAAGTTCCTATCAGATTTAAGGTATAGAAATAAATATTTATATACAAGTTTCTTTTATGCAACTGTTGCGATATTCAATACATTTAATGATTGGGCACTGATCACTGAGGAAAAAGAATAAATAGCTGGCATACTGAGGGTGTTTTATATACACTGAAGATCAATTCCAGCCCTGAGAAGCATTTATTAAGCACTTACTACACACGTCAGCCTCTATGCTTCATAATTATGGCCTTTTTCATATTCCCTTTCTCACTTGTGGTATGTCCTAAAATCTGTAAAATGCTTTGCTGTTACCTAGACACACAGTACATTTGTCATTTCTCTTGTGGTTTTCTAAATAGTAGTCCCGGGGTGGGGGGAGGAGTCTTTTCCAGCCTTCCCGAGTGGTGACTTTTGGTGCTTTTAGTGTGTATAAAACATTTCCCTGAAGACTGCCTTCACCATGCATTTCATAGCATCTCCTCTCTTCATTGTACCTTGTTTGTACTTCTGTGAACAGGGATTCTGTTCCACTGGTCTCAAGTGTTGGGCACTGAGAATTAATGTTCCAAAGCCCTGGAATGGTTGTGTCCATGACTTCAGAAACCCCATTTCCAGCTCAGAGCAAGGATTGTAGGCAGTGGCTGGGCAGTAGGTACACTCTTGTAAAGATTCTTAACTTGGTAAAGAGAGTTAGGTAGTATTTATTGAGACTCTATTAAGTGCCTCTTTTAAGGACATTTCACATTGTTTTACTGTGTTACTTAATCCCCCTGATAATCCTGAGCCACAGGTACTATTTGTAAAATGCACAGTTTTACAGATTGCTAGGCTAAAACTCTCAGAGGTAAGTGACCAGGATTTTACCCAACATCTGTCTAATTCCTCATATGTCACATTTTCTTTATGTCACCTAACTGGTGCCAAGCATTATGCTAATGTTGTGCTATTCTAAGCATTTAATCAAAGGAGAAGAAGGGATCCAGAAGGCACAATAGCAGTGTTCGGCTGGGAGGTGGTGCAGTCAGGAGCTGGGCAGCCAGGAGGAGCGTGGAACAATGGCAGAAGATGACCAGGCTGTGAGATGTGGTTAACTCATAAAACTTCCACGAGAATGATTCTGAGGAGTCTCCTGGTGGAAAGTAAGAAGAAAGAGGGACCATCAGGACCACCTTGCTTGGATGGGTTGCATTTCTGAGGAAGTCCTAGTTCCCGGCTCTTTCTGGAAGGAGTTGGTCAACTGGGCTCCAGACATCCTGGAAAAGATTCAGGCTGAGGCTCCGGGCTGCTGACCTGTATGCTTTTGGGGCAATTAGGAGCCTCGTTTGTGGCTGAGTCCAGCACAGACCCAAGTCCAGAATCTGCATATTCATACAGTCATTACTGTAGCCTACACCAATCCTAGAAAACCCAGAAGGCCAGCTTGGCTTTACAGTCCCACACCTGCCCCTCCTCCCCTTTCCCCATATTCATCAAGCAATGGAAAAAAAATTAACTTAGCACTACCTAGCAGTTTGTAGTCAGAAGCCAGGGCTATATTCCAGCAAACATACAGCATTTGCATCACTTTGACCAAAGGGCGCTGCTTCTGTATCAGTTCCATACTTGGCAAGTCTGAGGTGGGGCATCCTGAGGCTTCAGAGAAAAGCAGAGAAGGTCCCCATCCCCACCATGGTATGGGGCTGAGCTCGGTGAATCAGCATCCTACTTAACGGTTTTATAACTTGGTATATTTGTGTATTAGGTTTTCCAAACCCCTGTGTCCTCTGAAGATGAACAGGCAGCCCTGGGGATGGTTTCACTGCCTCCTGGGGAATGTGGGAGGGGTGGACCCCTCAAGAGACTCTCACAGCCTTTGTTGATGACACCCTACTTAAGGGCAGCCCTCTGCCTGGTATGAGGGGGCTCAGGTGAGGCCACACTGATTGATTTTCTGGTTGGCTCTGGTGAGTGTCAGCCCTGTAGGTCAATCTTAAACATCATAAACTAGTTTTCATCTCATAAAATTCAAATTGGATTTACTGGTGGAGTCTACTTCTAGTTGAGAGAGAGAGAGAGAGAGAGAGAGAGAGAGAGAGAGAGAGAGGAGATTACTTGCTTCTCTTTACTTCACTATCTCCCACAATTGAAGTGAAATGGAATAACACACACAATTATTTGTTTAGAAACTTTAAAACTCAGGCACACTGGTGTCCCAGGTACAATTCAATGAAACCCCTGCATCGTGATTGATTTAGGGATGTTGGCCACTGCTCGCTCTGTTCACCTGAAGTCCAGGCTTCCATGTCTCCATCCAAAAGGAGAAAATAATCAGAAAGCCAGTAATTCCAAGAGGCCGAAGAATTGCTCATGGCTGTAAAAATGAGAGCACAGACTGATCTGTGCTGAGAAAAATTTCTGTAGAACAAATTCTGTGGAGGATATTCAGCCACTGGACAAGGTTGATAACTCTGAGAATCCTACAGAGGGACTTAATCTTAGAACTGCCAGCGCGGAAGAAGAAAGCGCCCTCTGTCCATGCTTGAGATCTTTAGAACAGGTTTTTCTTTCTTTTCCTTCCCCTTTGATTCTCACTGGATAGATTATTTATAGCAAAAGAGAGTCTTAAAATAAGTTGGGGCAGGCTCTCACAAGTAGAGAAAAATGTGCCTTTGTTACTTGGAACTTTCCTGAGCTTCCAAAGACTAGAACACCGAATAATTTCTTGAAGAATGCAAATTTTGTTAAAATACATTTTGATGAATATGCTTTAAAAAAGTATGTAGGTTTCAGCAGAATGGCACTCTAAATGAGATTGCAAATGACATAAAAATCAACTCTCCACACTTATTTTTTAGACTACACCACCAGTGGTAGAAGAATCACATATCTGCCCATCTCAATCGTTTTCAACTTATTCCTGATGAAAAGGAAATGCAGGGAGTCTCTCTGAGAAAACGAAATTGATGGGAATACAAAGGGACGTCTTTACAGAAGGCCTTTAAAATCGTATGTGAAGAGTTGTGATGTGTTTTATTTCCACGTCTGCGGTGGAGGAGAGATTGGATCACATCTGAGTGTTTCCGGTTTCCAGGGTTTCACTCACCTTCCTCCGCCTCTGACACTGTACCACCACCCTCTCAGGATGAAGGGACCTCATGCCACCCCCAGCACCTACAGGGAAAGTTAGCTGCAGGCTACAGTTATGTAATATCACAGAAAAAGATTAAGAACTACATTATTATAGTTGCTGCAAGGCTACATTATAGCTATTTCAGAAGAGAGATTTATAGCAGCACTTAATGTATGCAACTAGTTTCCTTATCAGACAGTAGCCGCTCTCTGTTGTGCATGTGGAAAGATTAAATTAAGCCATTATAATAACAGTACAAAAGGTGAGTATTTGGTGGTGGCAAGTGTGGCTCAACAAAATCGCTTTAGCTTGATGCCATGGTATTCATTTCGACACCGTTGGTCGTGTTTGCCCAAAATGTGCCTTCTAATTTTTTAGCATTTCCCTTATTAAGGAACATACCAAGGCCTAGCGTTATGATGCATGTGTTTATTGGAGTTGTTAATCTCAGCTTACTTAGAAACATCGCAATCCCAATCCTCAGAGTATCATTCCTCTGCAAAATGAACATTTTACACCTCCAGTGAATGTTTGCGCACTTATTTTTACTGCAGAGTTTTTCAGCAGTCATTATGGGAAGGGTTATCATATAGATGCACTACACACTGGAACAGTCAGAAAGTGAATTCAAATTCCTGAAGAGCTGCTTAGGAAAAAAGATCTGGTCCAAGCTCCTAAGGAATTATCAACAGGTTTGCACAGTTTATTTAAAAATCTTTGTCTAACACTGGCTACATGGTAGGTCTAGATAATATACGTATATTGTACAGAAAAGTATATACATAATATATACACAGATCTACTATATAGTAGTATAATGTAATAATATATTTTATCTTATGAGATCTTGTCTCACTATTGGTAAATTTCAGCAGTAAAACATCCTTGATTGTTATTTCTCTTTCCACTGATATTCTCCCACTTATTTATGTTGTTCAATGTTGAAATAACCTAAGATAACAAGGACTGCAAAGGTTTTTAAAGGAATATTTGGGAAGGGAGGCAGTACATTGTCAGCATTATATTTTGGTAACCTGACTGAAAACACTGTTCGCCAATGACAATAAAATCAAGATTTCTAGATTTTTTACACGGGGGGGAGAAAAGCAATTGTACGACAATGAAATTGTGTGACAATGTTTCGTAGTCTATCTTTACTATTACAGTCATATCGGGTACAACTTAAGCTTTTAAGAATTGTCATCTTAGGACTTGATCCAGCCACCCCGAATCTAGGCACTGACATTGCCAACCAACATGAGATTTGCAGAGCTGATTCTGCAGAAATCGGTGTGGACAGCTCAGCCCAGCGTCTCTGGAACATTCTTGATTTCTGATAAGCATCTCCGGAACATTCTAGATTTGCTGGTTGCCTCAGCATGAATAGTTAGTTAACAATAACACAATTAGAGGCCCCAAAGATGAGATCCCCTTGATTGCTAATGTCTGAGAGGCTTACTTCCTGAATTCAAATGTCATTTCCCTGATGCTAAGATTGGACAAAGCCCTCTGTTGTACAGTGCCCAAACTCCATTGTCCACTGTTTTATAAAGCATACCATTATACATCTCCTTGATAATATGATTTATAAAAAACCTCTCTCCCCACTGATGTTGCTTACCTTAATATCCTCAGCATCTGGCATAATACCTGGCACAAAGTAGGTGCTCAGTAAAATGGAGGGTGTGAACAGAAAGGGATGTTGAGGAGTTCAAATGATTTCTCATATGCTGACCAGACCAGAGGGTTACTCCAGGTGGAAGACCATCCTTAAGGATGAACTAATGATAATACTTTTGTTTTGTGAACCATTTTTACAAATATATTTTTCTTTCTGGTACACTTAAATAGAAGAAGAAGGCTTCCATCAAACCACAAATGTTTCGGAGCGAGATTTATTAATGTCAGTGAAAGGTTTCCATGAAATAATTAACCCAGTATATTCACTTAGGTGCATAAAAAAGACTCAGTTCCTTGAATCTAAAAATTCTTCCTGAGCTAGGCAGATAATATTGGTGAAATATAACGCAGGAGTCTCTTATAGAAAGAAAAGGCTTATTATTAATCCCTTATTAGACATTCCCATAAAAACTTAACAAAACAGCATGTCTCGTTAAAAAAAAAAAAACTCAGAGGTAAATTAATTTGAAAAGCACTTGACTCGATTGAATGTTTTTACTCCTTTCCACAAACATCAATGAAATTGTAATTTAAAATAACCAATTTTCTTATAAAACAAATGTTATACACAGTTTAGAAATGAACTGACTGGTAATAACTGTGAGTTTTCCTGCATTCTGTATATTTAAGTATTTACACATACATTACTAACCCCTACTAATTTTGCATAATAATCAGTGGAGGGCCTAACTTTTACTTTTAGATAGATAATTGCTCCAGCTGTAGGATCTATTTCAAGATAAAATTAATTTTTAAAGTATGACTAGGAAGATCACATTTTAAATAACATTCAGGACTTACATTTTAGATAATGGCCTAGTTTTATTTCTTTCTCTATATTTAACATGAGATATATATCTATTTCTACTTCATGGATTCTTTTATGCCTTGGCATAAAGTTCTAGGTACTTATTTTGTCTATTCAAAAACTAGTTAAACATTTTTGGAATTTTATTATAATTCTATAACATGAATTCTTTAAAAAATCACTAGGATCTTGGGCCTTATTTTCACAAGGCGACAGATTTCTTATATTAAAACAA
>NW_022900919.1:10782663-10785668 GCF_012274545.1 Fukomys damarensis | reverse complement strand
TATGCTGTCAACTTGCATATATATCGGATGTGAAAGTTCTATCTCAATATCATGTTAAAGCTAAAATAAATCTTTAGTGTTTTTCAAAGGTTTAAGACTTAAAGAGTCATATGTAAATAACCTAACAATATTGTGCTAGGCCGTTGCTGGGAGGGTATTCCATAGGGGATATTGTTAATGTGAGTGACAAGTCAATTATATCCCATTCACAAATGTTTTGATGTCTGCAATATTAATAATACTGCATTGCCCATGAGAAGTGCTACCCTAACTACTGGCACGGAATACTCACAATAAATGGCAGCAAATGTAATTCTAACCTCTGACTCTTTGACAAACAGCATGGGTACTCTCTGCCGCTCTCCCTTTAATTTCAGTGGCATCAAAGGAAAACTCAAGCGCCTCGGAAAATAACTCTAGCCCCATGTCTCTGATAAAATAAAATGCTTACCCACAGACATAAATTACCATGGAAATAAAAAGAGGACCAAAAAAATTACACCGTTTCCTAATGCTCTTAAATCAAAGTACAGAGGCAGCGAGGAATGGCGAGCAGGGCATGTATTATGCAGGCTCGCTGCTTGGTGAACAATCTTTGATAGCTCTAATCCAACAGGTTTGCCTCATTGATGATGGGGAACCATGAGTCATAATTTTCAAGAACAGTATTTTAATGGTCACTTCTGTGGATGCTGCATAGAAATTTTGCTGTGGAGACATAAATTAGAATGTAGTTACTATAAGCCATTACCGTTAGCTGAAGTTATGAACTATCAACTCTCTTCGGTTCCCTGCAGCAAGTCAAATGACAGGCAGCCTCTCTTCCCAATGTATAAGCTGGGATTTGTCATTTCCTGCTTATTTTCCCTTTTTGTTTTCTTCAGTCAGTCTTTTCAGATTCCCTATGTTCTTACAAAGTTCCATTTTAATTATATGAGAAAATATATAAAAAATAAACACCTAAACAATGCATATAAATTTGAAGCTCTCTTGATAGCCTTTTTTTCAGAAGTTTAACTATCATAAGCAATGGTTTTGCATCTTTTGGAGTTTTTTTCTGTACAAGTGCAAACATACGTATCCATTTCAAATAACTTGATGTGTCTTAATAAATCACAAATGAAGTCAAAGTATAGCTACTGCTTGCAATTTTTTCCAGCTTGATTTGACCCGAAGAATGCATTATTGCATAGAGATTTTCCTAATTCCTTTATGGTGTTGCATAATATTCCAAAATACAGATATATCATACTTTCTTTAAATATTTATTTCTTGATAAAGATATATGCTGCTTCTAATAGTTTGTTTCTTGACAATGTTACAAAAAATATCTAGAATGTGACTTGAGCACACACAAATATCTCTCTAGTATTTAAAGGAGAGGTGGGATTGCACTGATCTTTGGTAAATCTGGTGTATGGTATATTGAAGATTTGAATTGTATTTCTCTGATTACCAGTAAAATTGAGCCTATCTTCATTTGTATTTTTCCTTTTATAAATATGCAAAACCCACTGAATGGTACACATTAAAAGGATGAACTTTAAAGTATATGAGTTACATTTCCAAAAAGTCATTATTTGTTTAACAGGCAAAGCTTGAACAGGAAATCCACAAATTGGTACATGAGTCACTCTCAAAATAAATCTCACTAGCAATGACTCACATTTACTCTTCCTGGCAAGCACTAATCTATTTCTGTCTTGGTAGACTTTTTATTATGTTCACTTGTGCTTAGATGTTTTTTCACTTCATATAATTGTTGAAATATTTCTTTCATTTTATAAGTATTTCCTTTTTTCTGGCAGAATAGTACTCCATTGTATGAATACACCACATTTTAGATGTCCATTCACCAGCCAATGGTCATTGGGGTTGTGTTCTCTTTTGTTTATTATGAATTATGCCACTGTAAACATTCAGAGGTCTCCTGGGTATGTACCCAAGGAGTAGATTTCAGGGTCATGCGGTAACTTTGTTTAACATTTTGAAGAATTATCAGGATTGCTATCCAAAGGGTCATTTTACATACTGCCCAGTGATGCATTGAGATTTCAATTTATCTGCACCAGTTTTACACATGATCTGTCTGTTTGGTTCTATCATCCCTATTGGGTATAAAGTGGTATCTCACTTTGATTTTTGACTTCATTTCCCTGATGAATTATGAATAATGATATTGAACATCTTTTCCTATGTATAGTATCCATTTCTTTATCATTACTAGAGAAATGCCTTCAAACTCTTTGCCCATTTTAACATTGGATTGTCTTCTTATTACTGACTTATACATGTTTTGAACGTGGGTTCAGGTCTCTCATCAGATACGTAACATGGAAACACTTTGTCTCACTCAGTGGGTTGTGTCTGCATGCTCTGAATGTACCATTTGATGTACCAAAGTCCTAAATTTTGGTGAGGTTCAATTTATCTAGTCTTTATTTGGTGCTTTTAGTCTGGTGTCAGATGTGATCAGTGTCTAATGCACGATCACAAAGATTTGTTCCCTTCTTCTAAGTGTTTATAGTTTCAACCCTTACATTTAGGTCTTTGATCAATTTTGAATTACTATTCATTGTAATTTTGAATTACATGTGAGGTAGGAATTGAACTTCACCCTTTGCAGGGTAATGTCCAGGTGTTCCAGAATCATTTGTTGTATGATTGCTCTTTTTATATTGAGTTGTCTTAGACCACTTGCTAAAGATTGCTAGACCCTAAATGTAGAAGGTTTTGCCTTCAACTCAACTTCATTGTTCTATTTGTCTATCTTTATGCCAATACCACACTATTTTGATTATTACAGCTTTGAAGTATGTTTTGAAGTCAAAAGTATAAACCTTTTAAATTTTTCTTTGGTTTCAAGATTATTTTTTTCTTGTTTGGGTACTTTTAAAAAAATTCGGTAGATTTTTTTCTTTTTCTTTTTTTTTTTTTTTACTTAAAGGCTTTTTTTTTATTTTAAATAATAATTTTTTTTTTTTCAATAGCAAATTTTTTCCAGG
>NW_022900919.1:10734090-10782386 GCF_012274545.1 Fukomys damarensis | reverse complement strand
TTTTTTTTTTTTTTTTTTTTTACTTAAAGGCTTCTTTTTTATTCTAAATAATAATTCTTTTTTTTGCAATAGCAAATATTTTTTCCAGGCTATCATTTTACTTTTAGCTACATGTATGCTATTTTTCATATAATGTTACATATTTGATAAATCTAAAGATACTGAGTTTTCTTTTTGGTCTATTACTTTATATATTAAAAAGGATTTTTATCATGAAGTAAATTTCTTTATGATCACTGTTGAGAATTTAATTTTTGCTTAATTTTAAAAATAAATCTAATATATTTTATATATTTAACATATTATCACTCTGTTTTTTAATTGAACATACAATTTTCTCAGCAATATTTACTGGATGTTCTTCTGCCATTTCTCTATTATTTCAAAGCCATTTTTGTCACACATGGAATTCCTACATAAATAGTTATGTGTATATAATACATATAATATCAATGCCTATCTATGCATGTATGTTTGATTTTGAATTTTCTGTTCTCTTGAGAGATTTACTCACTTGAGCAACACCGATACTAGTAATTATTATGACTTTGTAATGTACAGTTATATATAACCCATACTCTTGTTCTTTGTCTATTTTTCTGTTTTAAACTTTCTTGGCTCTTCTTTGAGATATATATTAGGCCTTTTTTTTCAAGTTCCAAAAGAGATCTGTTGCTATTTTTTGTTTACGATTTTATTAAATTTATAAATCATCTGGTATGGTGTTGTCATACAGTTTTCAGAATTAGCATCCAGGAGCATAGAATTTCTTCTTATTTATCTGGATCTTTGATGATGACCCTGCATCAGCTTTCATGGATTTTTTTTTATATTGGTCTTATTAAGTTTCAGTGCAATCTGTTCAAAATACACGCTTGATTCACAGGTCTTTTAAGCCCAACCCTGATTTTGCATAGACACGATGTAGGAATAGATAGTGGTTGTTCTGGCTACAACCGCATAGGGTATAACTCCTGAGACAGGCAGGTAATGGACTTAGTGGCTCAGGGTCTGGGTGCAACACTGAGACAATGCGTTGAGTCTGAGCCTTTCTTCTGCCCTGCAGGAGTGTGACACCGAGCATGCTGGCTCCCTCTCTCTGTGCTCTTCGCTGTGTATGTAGAGAGGAATAACAATAGTAGCTCGCACACAGTGCGTTTTGATAGATGCTGGACACATGAAATGCTCAATAAACACTAGCTGCTATTAACAATTTCTATGGGGAAAATATTTGGAGATGTAATGTGTGACACCTGGTTCATGTGCAAGTCTAACTTCCCTCTTGTTCTGTGGCTTTGTGACCAAGGTGAGATTGTAAAGAATGACTTTGGTCTGGTACATGATACTGGAACTCTTCAGTTGGGAGAAGGAAAGAGGAGAGGAAAAGCAGAATAAGATTTAGCAGCAGTCTTATAAACATGCAAAGCACTGGGTGCTACCCTCACAGTGCTCTGCAGAGTCTCTCTTGTCCAGAGGCAGCTGCACCATCCTAGCAAGCTTCCCTGGCTCTGCAGGACCCTGCTGCAGCTAGAAGGAATCCCCCAAAATGTAGATCTTGTCTTATCAAGACTCTTCCTTAAGGCCTTCCAGGTTCCACCTTTCCCCAAGGCTTAAAATTTATACTCTTACACTGTTTCTGGCCTAGCACCTCTTCTCCAGTGAGTTGTAATTTCTTTCAGTCCATTCTTCCCTTTCCTACTCTTCCTCCAATTCTGCAGATCTAAAGCCCAGACCATTTCCTGCTGAAGACCTTCTTGACCCCACCTTCTCTTGCCACTGGGTAAATGTTTGTTGTTTTCTTCCTTTAATTGTCTTCTAGAATCTCACTGTCTTCTGGTAGCTTCTGAAAGTGTCTTGCCTCTGGGCACACATGCATATGGGGCAAAATACATCTTGGAGGCAAATGTTTTGAGTCGATGCCCAGATATTCTTTTTGTCTCACATTTCATGGCCTGCTGCTTACTGACCAGACACGTGGTGAAGGTAATTACTGTACAGTTCCTGCAGATTAGCTCTCCACTTTCTAGTCAGTTTATGTTATGCTAGGTTGCATAAAACACGGTATATAAACCCTGCCATCCCACATACATTTTTTGGCTCCCGCAGAACTTAATGAAAACTTAAATATTGACCAAGAGGTTGGTGGTTAATTTTGAGATTGCCAGTAATGTATGGATGTCAAGATGCACCATAAGACAAAAAAATCTAAGCTTACCTAATCATTTCTGTAAAACGACAACGATTCTGAGTTCAATCAAGAGCCAAGGAGACAGAATACAGGTTCCAATTTGGAAACAGATGAGCCTTTGACCTTTACTGGAGGTAACTGTTATCAGGCCTTGCTCAGTTACCCATCTCTGAACCAACTAGAGGTTTTTCTAACGTGAGCTCCAGTTTCACCTAACTCAAAATTGTCATTTCGCACTTTCCTTCTGCTTGAGGTTCATGGCTATCTGACGTATTCAAGTATTTTTGTTCAGTCCTTGGTAAAAGAGGTTGGACACAAAAGAAACAAAATATCTGATGCTACCTTTGTAGAATTTTCAATATATTATGGAATTAGGGATACATAAGCCATTTACTTTAATTTCATGTTTTGGTGTCTTGAGTTAGGTAATGAGCCTGTTTGCTCAAAATCCAATTATCCATTCTGTTTTCTCACCCTCCACTACATACATGAATACATTCATTACCCACTTCCAAAAACCACTCCCCAACACCACAAAACACATAAAGAGAGCTTTGTGAAGGAGGTGGGCTTCGAGGAGGGGCAGACTTGAAAAGGAGGGCATTATTCCAGGTCTCAGCACCAGTGCGGAGGAAGTGTAAAGTAAGGAGTGGGAAAATCAAACACCAAGAAATTTAGTTTGGAGAGAACAGAGGCAGCCTTGAGGGCCAGGGTCTTCAGAAGGGACAGAGTGGAGAGGGAGGAGTAGAGACATTTTTCAAACCAGGATTGAATAGTAGCTACAAAAGAAGAAAGACAAAGACCAGAATTAATCTTCAAAAAGAGCAAACCAAGACACAACTTAATAAAGCTATTAAAATGGTTCAAACTCTCCCCTTTGTTTTCCTCAATTAGGGGTAAAACTTCTGGGGGTCCAAATATCTACCTAGGAAGTGGCCCTGAAGTTAGATATTCTGTAATCAACCAATTATATCTGTACAGTTGTCGGCTGGGCATCTGTTCTCTCATCAAAGCAATGTGACATTTAAGACACAGAGTCAAACAGATGGCTGCATTTTACTGAACTGGACTTTAATGAAAAAAAATCAAGATTCTTTTGTTGCAGAGGACAGGGATTACTGCCTTAGAGAGTGCTCATCAGGAGGAGAAAAAGATAATGCTACATCAAAGAATTAAAATGAGGAAGCGAACATTGAGATGATTTTACCTCTCACGAGAGAGAAAGGAAGCTCAGATAATGTGAACTATTCCAAATTTATAAAAGAGAAAGCAAACGCGAGGATGTGTTTATGATTCCAAATACCTTCATTAAAATGAAAGAAACACGTTAACCTATTCAGTGCAAAAAATCAAGAAATATTGATAGTTTTTCCTTCCACTTAATAAAGAAGGAAATACTGAATTATCATAGGGAAAAGATCACAAAAAATTTACCTTCTAATCAATCTTATCTTCTCAGGTTGGAAAATCTTCTAGTGACAGTGATCTTCATCTTCCGTAGGTTGTGCAGTACCCTTGTGGTGGTGGCGGGCACGTGTGGTAAATACCCAGTGTTCTTGGTTGTACCTTTATGAGTGTGTCCAAGCAAAAAGTTATGTTACCAGCTGTACGTTTGGGCAGCTTTATCAGAAACTGTGGCTTGGGTCTGTGTACGTATCTGTCACAAAATCAACTTCTCGGACACCACAATTGCTTTGAAATGCAATTCAAATGGTGTTCCAACTCCTGGTTTCCATGTCCACTTCCGAAATAAATATATTCATGCTATTTTAAAAAGGAAAGTCTAGAAACGGGTTCATGGATATGGTTCCGTTTCAAAGGTCATTAACTGAATGCAAATAAATTGCAAACTCATTACAGTGCAGGGGGCTTTAATTAAAAATGGGTACATGTGGTAGTACAAAAATAACAAGAGAGTGAACTTTACTCACAGTGTGATAACCCTTTATAAACAATAGTTCTTAATCAGAAGCAGAGGGGACCAAAGAGCATTTGAGTATTGTTTATAAGTGCAGACATTTTTTAGTAGCTGTTTCTATATAAAGTCATGCAGAGGGAGCCACACTTAGTAAGGCTTAGAATTTATTGACTGTGTGTCAAAGTCCAAGGCTAAAGTGTAATGCACCAGCACAGCACTGCTCAAGATTCTATACATCAAGTATCTTCAAAGAGGCTTTCATTCAGTGTCTACATAGGAGCAGCTCAATATCTCATGGCAGACAATGTCTAATCAGGAGTTTTAAGTACGTCTTCTAATAACTATAGGCACGGGAGAAATCAGTTCGTTTTCCTCTAACTCATAAAAATAGCACTGATTGTCAGATACATGTAGAGGGAAGTGATCAGTGAACCTGACTTTGCCAAATACAAAAGGTGGTTAAGGTGAGAGCGGTTACATGGAACTCTGGATCCCTGTACTTCAACAGGACATTTTTCTCATTTTATTTTCCAGGTAGTTCAGCTGGAAAACAAAAGGAGCCATTTGCAGTGCAGTTTTAACAGGGTAAATAGGAAATCAGTTGAGTTCTTGTCTTAAAATTCTTTAATTATCATAGATAGCTTCTGTTAGCAGTTCATGCATATCCTGAATCTTGGTCTGTGTGTGTACCTTTTTTAAAGAAGTGAGATCATACTGCAAGCACTGTTTTGTAGTCTGCTTTTTTCCAGTTGATGAGCTGCAAGTTTCCATTTCGGGAAAATTCGTGTGCTGATGCTCGGGTTGTGGATCACACCACTGACCCAATACTGGGAACAAGGTGCACCTCAGGACCTCACATCCAGCCCGGCTGCTCCGCCTGCCACGCCTGTCTCTGTCCGCTGTGCACTCTCTTTCCCATGACCACGGCTTATCGGGAGAATAGTTCCATCTGCCTGCAGAATGTCCTCCCCTTTGGAGTGCCTGCTTGCTTCCCATGCTGCCCTTTCTAATTCAGCAAAACGTAATTCTTCTTTTACTTGGATGGTCTGCTTCTTACTTCCTTTGGGCTAGATATGAATTGTTCACAGGATAAATGGTAAGTTTGAATAGTAATTACACTCGCTAATGAAATGATCGGGAGACGGAGTTAAAGTTTTTATGACAATGACGCACAATTTGCTTAGTATCCCTTCCTGTAGAGTCACATAAGACACGTGGATTAAAAAGAGGTTTATTTCAACATTTCCTTCTCTCTTTCTTGCTTTCAGTGACATGCAAATGAATACAAATTTTGTTCATAATATCCTTTAATGAAAAAGAAGGCAAGAGATTGAAAATTCAATTCTTGGTGGTTTGCCTTGTTTCCAAATAAGGCTTCTGGTAAGGGGTCAGTGTGAATATATGCTAACCTATAATAATTCGAGCTCATTTTCACTCTCCTTATTCCATAGAAACTTATGAGTTGTCTTCTATATTGTTCCTCTGGTAATCACTCCAAAATGATGATGAAGATGGGCTAGTAATCCAGATGTCAATATTTCCTCAATCTCTCTGATTTTCTGATTTTTTTTTCATTTTACATATTTATGTTAAAATTAGGAAGACTTCTTTTTCTGGGGAAGAACTTAATATGTTTTTTTAGCCAATATTAACTGCATGTCATATAATTATAGTTAAATAACTGCTTTAGTTTATCTTCAAATGCAATTTTTTAAAACACTAACAAGAAATCTCCATGCCATTGTTGCTGTTCTCTGTATTTCATTTACTCTAACAAATATATTACTACTCTCTGGAGTTGGATACTCAGACTTATTATTATTATCAAATAGTAACATTTAAAAATGGAAAACACTTGCAGAATGCTTGTTATGGGTTGGGTGCTAACATAAGTACAAAGATAATTTTATTTAAACCTCACAAAAAAGTCTTTGAAGGACAGATATTATCCTATTTTATATCTGATGCCAAAAATGAGAAAAACTAGAGCATGGGTGTGTGTGTGTGTGTGTGTGTGTGTGTGTGTGTGTGTGTGTGTGTGTGTGTGTGTATGTTTGCTAGCAGGGGTAGCTAAGGAATTTAAAATGCCACATGGTGAAAACTTTATTTAATAATGATCACAATAATAGTTACCACTAACAGGACATAGATTGTTGGCTAAGCACGTTACCTGAATTAATTTAATTCTTCTAGTAAAAAAGAATATTTCCTGTTTGAAAAGGAGGAGACTGATACCAGGAGAGCTACAAGTCTCTTAGCCCTAGGTCTGAAAACGAGGACTCAGGGGTTTCCTGGAGTGCCAAAATGATCCGCTCTATAATTTCAGTGGAAGTTATGAGAGGATGTCATCAATAGTTTTTGTCTTAAATTCAGCTCAATTTAACGTCAGAATTTGACAAAATGCATTAAATTGTTGAAATGTTCATGAAAAGTTTGCTTAATGCTCCCAGTATGATAGAGCAGGCCCACAGACACCATGCACACTGTGCTCTGCATCCTGAGGAAGTTTCCAGAATAGCAGAGATGGGAAGACAACAATCAGGACCAGACCCCTATCTGGACTCCTACAAGGGAGAATCCTGATTTCAACTTCCCTTTGTGGAGGAAGGGTGCCAAAGTCACTGCCTTCCAGGTGAAAAGGTGACATCTGTTTTTACAGGCAAAACGTGTCCCTGTCGTGTACAGAACAAAATTAACAGGGGTAAGTGATGCAAAGACAGTGAATGATGTTTGTTTTATGCCACCCTTTCTCGCGTTTCCACTGTGAATGAATTATTGGATTTGTGATACTCATATACAAGTTTCCTCCTCAATTTTATTTCCTTGCTCAGCCATTAAATGGAGTGTGCTTTGTTGTACATTGCAGCACACATTCAGTACTCCATCACGATGATATGGAATTGAACGTTTGTCGAAACCCAGAGAAAGGAGTGTTAAACATTATAATCCACATTTAAGACATGAAAAGTTACCCTTAAACTTTAAAGTACAATAAATAATCTTGGGATTATTAATAAATATTAATATGTTCAGTCTCGGAAATTATCGCTTGGATAATTGAGACACAAAGCTTCTTTGGATATATCTCACAAGTTCTCTTCCTTGGGCAAAGTGTTGGCCACGATCATTCTTTTCAGCTTGATAATTTCTACACAACCAGAAGTCAAGCTCTGCACACTTTTTTCTAACAAAACATTTTTTCACTCCCTTCAAGTTAGGAAAAAATTTCTTAATGGAGCCTCCCCAAATTGAGGGAGTGTTTACCCCCAAGTCTAAAATGTGAACTTTGGGGATTACTCAAATAGATATCATTGTGGGAAAGTCAGCTGTTTCAACCAATTTTCTTAATATCCCATCAGTTCCCTTAACAGAAATTCTGTGTCAATAAATGTCTGGACCTAAAGTGAACTGAACAATACATGCTAGCATCCAACATGGTGCTTAACTGAAGTAGGTGCTCACCAAATAGTGTCTTCTTTTAGAATTAAAGAATGAATAATGAACATTTAAAAAGAAATCCTGAAGTATATAACACATATAAGGTGTGTCACCCATATTACTTTAAGGCTTTGCTATTGGCTGATGCTTTGTGTCTCAAAAGAGCTAGAGGCTGCAAAAAGCAGAAAGTACTTTGCTTCAGCTCTCTTGATATCTGGATATTGTTCCGGTGCCAGAAGTCCACAGAGTAAAAACCACAGAGCCCGATTCAAGGAACTTCCAGTCAAGTTGTGTTCATTAGGGCATTGCAATCAGCTTGAGCTTGACCTTGCGTGGCTGATATGTTAAATGAAACAGTAGTATTTCATGCTGTGGTCTGTGTGGCTAAAAGTTCTTCCTAGACTCTTTCTAAACTCACAGTATGAGCAGTTGTTGACTTGAGAAATTGAAATGAGTAGTTCGCAAGAACATTGGTGCAACTTCCCAACTGATCAGAGCACTGCCATTTGGAGATTTGAGATGGATTTTAGTTTGGACACCTATGCTACCAAGCAAGAGGGCTTGTAAAGAGGATACAAGGACAGAGCACGAAAGATAAGAAGGTAAAATGCTCAGTACCTGTCTTGGTTCCTCACAGGTGCAGGTTTCCCACAAATTGATAACAGTTGAATCACCAAACAAAGAAAATCTTACAGGTTAGAGGAACCAGGAAAGCAAGGGCTCTCAGCTTTTGCAGAGGCAAAGACTAGGTCAGTACTGGAGATGTAGCACACTGTCAGACATGGGTATTCTTAGCCTTGACCTTTTTCTGTCCCATTTCCTTTTCTTCTGTACACAGGCCTACAAGTGACTTGCCTTGTCCAATACCCTCAGTACTCTGCATGACAAGATCAAGAGGAATTACAAAGAAGAGTCTGTGCCTCTGATAAAAACCTAGAAATTTTCCCATAGAATGTTGGGAGAGCAATTTAAAACTTCCATATCTGAAAGGTTTTTGTTTCTTTGTTTTGGGGGGACTAAGAGCACTTTCTCATAAGACAGCTCTAAGTGGGGCTGGGGATTTAGCTCAGCGGTTCGGTGGCCTGCCTTGCAAGCGCAAGGAACCAAGTTCAATCCCTGGTACAAAAAAAAAACAAAAGCTGTAAGAGTCGGAGGACAATACATGTGTCAGTCAGTTTTCTGTCACTGTAATCAGCTTATGAATAAAAGGCTTTACCTCAAGGCAAAGTTTTGGAGGTTTTATCCGTTGGCCCTGTTGTTTTGGGTCTGTGGTGAGATAGAACATCATGGCTGGCAGTGTGTGGTGGAGTAAAACTGCTCATAGCCAGGAAGGAGAGTAGACCAGAGAAGCTCCACAGTCTCCAGCCCCAGTACTGTACTCCAGGGCACATCTCCATGGGAAGACCTCCCATCAGGCTCTGTCTCGGGGCATTCCGCCACCTTCTGGGACTTTAACACGTGGGCCTTCAGGATCCAAACTGCAGTAACATGGAAAGGGCACCTTCAGGAGCAGATATCACACAACAGTTTTAGGACCACTATAAGCAGTGATTCATGGTAATGTGGCTTTTGTTTTTTAAACTGGTGACTGTGCTGTAACTTGACAGCTGGGGTTGCGTCACTGTCTTCATCCAGCACAGTAAATCAAATGTTCAGCTCAACACCGTGTTCTTGTCCAGTAAGAGACTGCTAACTACAAACTTGGTTTGGGGTTATTAATTTCTTCTTCTATATCACTAGACAATTTTTCTCTTCTTTCTGTTTTTAGTAAGATGATGACAAAAATGAACAGCACTATATCCCCTACTGGGCAGTTTCACATATAATATCTCATTTTACCTTCTCAATAGCCTATGCTGTCATCATTCTCTTTGTCAGATGAGACACTGGTTATTCACATGACCTTGCTGGACTTTGGTTTTTCCACCACATTATCTTTCACTGCACCCTCATCTTCTGCAGCTCTGGAAGCTGATTGATTTTACCTAAAAGCATAAATGAGCGTGAGATATCTGACTTGCAATAGACAAGGTCTAAATACGGAAAAAGCAAAAAAGAAGAAGAATGTGGACACATAATCACATTCTCTAGAATTCAAATCTCTAATCTCTAGAGCCCAAGGGATGGACACAGCCTTAAAATCCACGAGGGTGTAATAGCTCTTCCTGCTAAATCTATAATCTTTGACTTTAGAACATGAGGTGACCAATTTTCTTCTCCCAGGGATACATTTCTAACTGTTTTAACAAAGGGATCTTCCCTTGACTGCCAGTTGAGTGTTACTAGTTAGGGAGAGTCTGACCCTACGTAGCCCTTGAAAGGGACTAAATCCAGACTCAAATTACTGCCCCTTTCCTTTGTTTACTTTGCAGTAATTGATCATATTGGCTCTGATGACATTATTTGAAATTCTTCTGGCTGGCTGAAACACTTGAAGGGTTAAAGACCAATTCTTTCTTTATAACACCAAAAAAAAATCACAAAGATTAGTGGGCCATTTTCTGTTGTTTTTTTTAAATTTAAATACATACTATATCTGTATGCTCACCCATATTATAAAAGCACTGAAATCAAACAACCATGGTTGATTCATGGTCTTTGATTTTTATATGCATGCATGTTTAAGAAAAAGAGAGAGAGGGAAAACCAAACATGTGTGCTGCCTTTTAATAAAGATCATATTAAAAATTCAATAAATAGCAATATCTCTGATCTCTTAACAAAAGCTTCTGGTGTACAGGAAATTAAATGAAAAAAAACCTTGTTAATCCTTTTTGATTTCTGTACATTGTAGCTAGAAGCAGAATTCTTTAACTCACAGATTTCTTCTTTTTTTTCTTTTTTACATTTTTTTAATCTTTTCTTGTACAAACGTTGTCTGGGCAACCCTATAAATGCAGCTCACTTCTTAAAAACATTCAAAAATAGAGGAGGGTGGGCTGGGGAGCAAGGCGTGGTGTCATTGTCTCTTTCCAGTGGCCTTGTGAGGAGGGATCCACCTCGAACCAGGTGATAACCTGAGAGACTTTATCTTGTCTTCCCCCGGCCTCCCTGAAGCCTGCCAACACTTCTGCTGGCTGTTAGGCATTTTAAATATCCCCCCTGAGCCTTAACCTCACCCCCTTTCTCTTCTTGTCAGCTGGAATGTCTCAGAGCTGTCAGAAGCTTGTTGCTTATTGATGTTTCCGCGTGTTTTATGTCTTTGCTGAGATATGACAGGCCCTGACACAGTGCTGATTTCAATCAGGCCGCTTCTGGAGAGGCCTAAGATTTTTAGTTGCACAATCCACGTCGCGAGCATACTTCAGAGGCCTCTGCCTAATGAAAATGTTTCAGGAGGCTGAAATAAAGGCCCTGTGCTCAACGAACAGCAGCTGAGGAATTCACAAGGTTTGAAAAAAATACATGTGTGCTTGCTCTCATGCACACACACACACACACACACACACACACACACACCAGAGACGCCCCCACCTCCTGCTTTTGTTATAAGAAAGGCAAGAACAGAAAGTGACCTCGTGAGCCAAAGGTTCTGACACTGAATCAAATCCCTTTAGACCTGAACTGACAGGCTGGGCCTGGCTTTAGATTACGTTATCACATCTGAGAAGGAGACTTGTATGTTCCTCAGGATTCCTACATGTGAAAAGCTGCCGATTGTACCCTTGCTGCCTATTAAGTCAAGTTCTGCTGTCTTGTTGCGAATGAAAAGCCTATCACACACAGAGGGTGGCAATAAAGGGCAAAAAAGCAACCAGCCACAGAAACCAAATGTGGAGCTGCCAGTGAACACGTTTCTGTTATTTACAGTGCTGGCCATCAGAAAATTAAAGATATTTGTGGCAAGCCAGGGGTGATTTCCTGAACTAGAATCCAAATTTCTAATCTCTAGAGCCCAAGGGATGGACTCAGCCTTAAAATCCACGAGGGTGTAACAGCTCTTCCTGCTAAATCTATAATCTTTGAC
This sequence comes from Fukomys damarensis, assembly GCF_012274545.1. Taxonomy (NCBI): domain Eukaryota; kingdom Metazoa; phylum Chordata; class Mammalia; order Rodentia; family Bathyergidae; genus Fukomys; species Fukomys damarensis. The sequence goes on along the minus strand of NW_022900919.1, from coordinate 10,770,875 downwards.
TTTAGACCATAAGTTGACCAATTTTCTTGTCATCTAAAATTGTATCACGTTGACCATATTCAAGTGAGGTGTGAAAGGGACGTTGGACAGCAAAAGCACTTTAGTTAGCAAGCATCAGCTTACTGTCTTGAAGGCCACCATCAGATTCATTTTTAGGAACCCGAGGAAGGACGTAGAACCCTCAGTTTTGTGCATGAGCCTAGCAAAGCTGTACGGACTTGATCTAGCCAAATGACCTTTTTGTATCTATTTCAGAAAATTAAAATATGAATGCTGAAGTGTTTTATTTCTTGAAAGAATGGCATCTTTTCACTTCAAAAATAGGGCAATTGGCAGCTGCCTATCTCACAGGCTCGAGGTCCTGAGTTCGATCCCTGGTACAAGGAAAAAAAAAAAAAAGAAAAAGAAAAAGATAATCAGCCAATTGGCATAAGCTTTTTAGGATTTTTTTTTTCACACCAGGGATCAAACTTGGGTCCTTACACTTGCAATGCAGGCAGCAGAACCATTGAGCTAAATCCCAGGCCACTGGCATAAGCTTTTAATGAGGCAGTAAGTCTCCAATGATGAGCATAGGACTTTTAACATTTCCAGTGGCTGATGTTCTATTATTATTATTATTATTATTATTATTATTATTATTATTATTATTATTTTGGTACTGGGGATTGACTTGGGTCCTAGCGCTGGCAAGGCAGGCGGTGGAACCACCAAGCTAAATCCCTTTCAGTGACTGATGTTCTCTTATTCAACATGACAATACAGCCCTTGTTGATTTGCAATTTGTAATTAATATTTGTAATAGTACTCCAGATTTTTTTGGAGAATAAAATACATAATGTTACAGTAAGAGCATCTAGAATGAAAACATTTCCTAAAGAATAAATATTTAGAATATAAATTAATCCAAGAGACTTCCCCAAAGGGAATAACCTCACCTTGATTTTCTTGGTAGGGAAAAGTGCAGTCTTGGAGAAAGAATACAGCCTTAAGAGCTCAGGCCCCAGAAAGCCTGCTCCTGCGCAGTATGTGTGCCCTGTGCTCAGTTCACTACTACTAACATTTGAAGAGTGGAAGTTCACATGAGAATGTGAAAGTCACCCAATCTGGAAGTGGTCACAGCCAGCTGTGCTGATTATACTGGCCCCGAAGTTCCCAGGGGCCGCACCTCTTTTCATCTCCTCTGCCCTTGGACTCAGGCCCCTGTAGCATCCAGTTGAGGAATCCTGATTTGGAGTCAGACAGCCTCTCATTTCAATTTCATCTCTGCCACTTATCGGCTGGCTTGCTTCAGCAGCTTTTCTTAGTCTGGCAATGCGAAGAGGATGTCTTACTTTGTATTTTTTGTTGTTGTTTTTGGATGCTGGGGATTGAACTTGGGACATAGCGCTTGCAAGGCAGGCGAGGAACCACTGAGCTAACACCCGCCCACCGGCCTTACTTTGGGTGTTATTGAGATGATTAATCGACGTCACATATGCAAAATTCTCAGCTTGTAAAAAGCCCTGAATAAATGTGAGTTCCATCCTTCATGCTTTCTTTGTAGAGAACAGACTCACTGTTTTAAATTGTTTCCTAGTCAGTTTTTTTTTTCCTTACTGTGCTGTTAGCATTTCAGCATTTTCCATTTGCAAAAAAAAAAAAGAAAAAGTCCTCTGCCTCTAAATCATACAGACTGGAAATTATCTCTACAAAAACTGTTCCTCCTCCACCATTCCATTTTTAAAATGTTTATGATATTTTTAACAATATTAATATAATAACAGTAGCATGTGTTTATTGGGTTAGTCTGTATTTTATGACTTAGTATCGGATTTATGGCTTGTTTCTACCAGTACTGTCACTATTAATTTTTGTTCCCATTTTTTTCATCAGCTAGAACATTGTCATAGAACTATTGCCTGCCCGTGATAAGCAGCCCCTGCTATTATTATTTCAGGTCTGCTTATCAACAGTCAACACATCTCCCCAAATTATGTTTTTTTTTTTTTTTTTAAGGAAAAAAAGCTATGTTATCAGTTTAACCCCTTGGTCACCAAAGAATCTCTTCTTTCGAAGCGCTCATGAGAATTCTGGCACAGCGTGCTGGGAAGTTACAGATTTAGGGGAGCGGTCTGGAAGAGAGCCGTCGCTGGGAAGACACCTGGGGGTAGAGACGGCCTTCGCAGAGAGACATTGAGATCTTAAATGTACCCTGGTACTGACTGGTGACCCAGCCCATGCAGACTGGGACCCCAGAGCTGGGGAGCCTACTGACCCTCGGCAGGGCTGGGTGAGACAGAAATACCGACTGGGAACTCCCAGAGATCAGGGGCCTGCCAGCCTCTGAGAAAATGACTGCCAATTTGGGCTAGTCTCAGCTGACTGCATGCTCAGGAGGGAGGGGATGGCAGTAATGAAGCGGGTTAGCGGAGAAAGATATTGCTTCAAGCTCCCGGAGCTTCTAGTCTATTTTATGACAACATTACTCACTCACACTTTCACACAGACACACACACACACATGTATACACACACATGTGAGCGCTCACATGGTACTCAGGATATACATGATCGATTGTGCAAAGAATGATTTGTGCCCAAACCGAAAACATTACAGTTCAAAGCTATGCTTCAAATTAGTCTAGGAGCGGGAACATAGTGTAGCATTTTCCTTCTGTAACTGAAGGCTGGTGATATGGCACCAATAGGCTAGACTTGGCCTGAGGATGGGAGTTTTTTTGGTACCATACTAATGAAATCCCGGACAGTTTTCTGCATGCTATTTCCCCAATAACTGGGAGGAAAACCGGACTTTTGAAGATGCTTTAAGGATTAGAATTCTAAGAATCCTTTGCAATTTTCCAAGGGACAATGTTTCTCATGGAAACAAATGCATATTTACACATGCCTATTTTTATAGGATGGACCATATTATATTACTATATACCTATTAGAGTAGGATGGCACCTTAAAATTAACTATAACCACTAAACCCTGCCACTTTCAAATATTTGTGTTTTTTCAGAAGACAAAATGCTAAATTCTGAATATCCACAGTAAAGAGAGCAAGTAATTGCTAGGGAATTAGTAAAAAATGTATCTGATATGCCCAAATTTGAGGAGTAAATATCAAAGCTATATTCCAGCATCACAGTAGTAAAGATGCTTTGCTTTTGCTCCTTGTATTAAGATCGACAGATATTTGTCAGATGCCCATTATGTCCACGCATCAGAGCAGTGGGAGAATCAGTTTTTCCTTTGCTGAATAAGCTACCAAAGTCAGAGAAACTAAACAGCATGCTCAAAGCCCAGAGTTGCAATCCAGACTTTCGGATGCTCCAATTTTACTAAACTTCCAAAATTCATGATATACAAAGACTTTCTAAATGTCAAGGCTCCTTCTAGAGAGTTTTTTTATGCAATCACCCAGAGAAATCGTGAGTATTTTGTGCATACTTTCAGTAGGAGAACAGTTCAAAAATAAAACATTAATGCTAGCCAACAACTCAATAACAAGTTTTGTGGATCTGCAGTAGATGTCAGGAAAATGATTTCTAAGGTAGGAAAAGTGGAAGGTTTTCAATTAATTGGACAAGTGCAATTATTTCTATTTTTTATAAGTTGAGTTTCAAATTTAAAGATTTGGTCCATAAAACTTTAAGGCAGATAACCCAGTCTTTTCTCTCTCTTGTGAAAGTAACAGCATCTACAATTGACTAATTACAGGGAGAATTGGGCATTCCATGAAGATTAAGGGCAAGCAGCTAATTACACCCAGAAGTGGCTAACAGCAGCTACAATTAGCTGTTTATAGGAGCAATTATTGGTGAAGCCAATTTTGTACCCCAAAATAATTACAGGTGCAAAATCTCACTGCCGTTAGACATATTCTCTTTCAAAATTCTGGCCCAGGGCATGCAGATTTCTTCATTCATTTGCCTAGATAGAGAAATAAACAGTGTTCCCAAGACTGAGATGCCAAAGTGGTATCAACTTCTAATCTGTGTTTCATTAATTTATTTTTATCTTTGCAAAATTGTAATTAGTTTAATTTAAATGCTCTGTTAAAACTTCAAACATTTTAGAAATAATAACAGAAGAGAAAGCTACTAGGTATAAGGCTGCTTTCTACTTTTGGAGGATAATTCACTAATTAGTTGTTAGTAAAATATATTTGAAAACATTTTCGCATATACTTAAATTGTCTGTGTGAAGGGCTGGGTTAATTCCTCCATCTTGAAGTCAGATTGTTCATATACTCAATAAATAGACACTTCTGGATACCCCATGACAGGCCAGGCATGTAGCCTTGGTGTGTGGACTGGAAAGGAAGGGCACCCAGGGGTGATTCTGAACTTGTTCAACTTCTTGAAATTCATTCACTGCTCCAGGAAGCCCAGAAATACAGGCCTGTCCAGAGATTTTTGTTTTGTTTTGTTTTATGTTTGTTTTCCTGGTACCAGGGATTGTACTCAGGACCTTGCATTTGCCAGGCAGGTGCAGTGGCACTGAGCTACATCCCCGGCCCCAGAGTTCACATCTTGACTCAGAATTGAAGCCAATGACATCTGAGGTAGAACCAATAAATACAGTGAACACTGAAATTAAAAAGAAAATTAAAAGTTGCAGCAAATGATCTATTGTCATCAATTCTCCAAATGTCCCCCCTCAGTTCAAACACACGTATTCAATCTTTTACTCTTTTTACTTCCAGAAGCACTTCCAGAAGTCCTCGTCCGTTAGTGTCTTTTCATGGCTGCTTCAGTGTCCCTAACTGATTCAAAATGTTTACTGCTCTTTCTGTCCAATAAAAATACTATGGCACAGGGTGTCCTTATCTGTCTTATTCACCAGAACTCCGCCATGCAAATCTTGACCTCATGAGTTTTCAATGACTTGGAGACTCACATTCTTAATACATGCAGTTCTAGAAAGTGGGAAGGGAAACGGAGGGGGAGGAGAAGGAGCAGAAGCAGCAGAAGGAGAAGGAGATAGAACAGGAGAAGAGGAGGAGGAGGAGGTTTACTCCTACTTGGTATCTTCCAAGTAATGTGGCTGTCCATGGGTGGACCTCTGTACTTCAGATTCAGGCAGGGAGAGGTCACAAGGTATTATTTACTTATTTACTACCCCTGGTACCTGAGTTATATTAGACTCTCAAAAGATGAGTGTTGGCTGTATGACTGTGGAATGTCTGGGGCAGGTCCTTGTGACTCTCTCTCCGCTTCTCCCATTCCCCTGGCCTCCGCACAGACTGATGCAGGCCCTGCGTTCTCCGTCTTCCCACAGAGGGCCTGAAAAACTTGCCTCTTCTGGTCTGGCAAGGAGCCCACATTTCCACACACTCCCACCTCTTTTCAGTGCCTGCTTGCTTCCCCGCCTTTGTTACTACTCCATTCCCTCAGTATTTGCTGCAGATCGATGACACGTGGCACTGTGCTAGGGACTGAGGACAAGGAGCTGAATGAAACACGCATCGCTCGTTTAATTACATCTCCGTTCTTGGGAAGGGAGAGAAAAGATCAAGGAGGAATCCAACAAATAGACCAGAACATGGCAAACAGGTGGGTGGCCAGAAAAGAATGAAAGGGCGATATTTGGGAAGAACTGGGAGAGGAGGTTTGGAAAATCGTGTCTGAACTGAGACCTGAACGGCAGTAGAGAAGAATCGTGAATAGAACGCCATGTTCTATCAACGCCGGCAGAAACCAAGGGCAGTTTTGTGGAGGGTCCCACTCTCAGCGGGGCAGAAAGCTCCTCGACCAGAGCACCCATGGGCGGACGTCGCCGACCAGCGTCGCTTACACAGATCTCAGGGGAACCTGGGAACGACCTGCTGGAAGCACGAGCTTGGGCTCTGCAGAGCTGCAAAAGCTTCAGCTACTCAATCTACAAGTACTTCTCAAAAGTCTGGAAAATTTGTTCAGATTGCTTATGGTCTACTTCGTTTATACCGTGACACTCTGCGGTATAAAACATCTTGAACACTTCCAAACAAAATTTGTTGTAATTGTACCTTGAGGGAGAAAATAGAAAGATTAAGTGCTCCTTATGACTTGGGCTCCTTTGGAAGCCAATGGAAGGTCTGGCTTGCAGTTGAAAAAGTGAATTTATTTTTCTATAACTAGACTCAATTTTCCAGGATGTTCATGAATATGCTGAGACGATTTATCAGCCAGTATCTTTGCTATCATTCTTTTAAAATATTCACTCCCCTCCAGATCTTAATACCTAAGTAGGAAGAGAGGAGGTGGCAACGAACATTTTTAAATCATGCCCAGGTGGCCAGGCAATGCCAATATGTCTGGCTCATTTTCTTTCAGTTTTGTTTGAGGTCCTCTATCCTTCGGTAAAACCACTTATCTTATCTGTTGCTTAGTAATTAATACGGAAAACTGGCTGCAAACTCTGATATGGAAATCATATGAGGAGCACTTCCTAAACAAGCAGCTGATGGATTATGAGTAACTCATGCCATTTGCCTCCTCCAGCCTGCTTTCTGTGGTAATGTGGGTGAGCAGGGAGAGGAGAGCAGGAAAGTCCCTGCTGGACAGAAGGTGGACCGGGTACTAGTGAGCTTCACTGAGACTCTGCTCGGGTTTTCAGCCTACTTAGAGATTCAAACTAAACCTATGGATCCTTGTATTTCCAAACAGTCCCTAAAAACTGAACTCAGCAGGATAACAAAGGAATGTTATCTATCCCACCATAAAAACAAGCGAGGTCCATCATTTGCAGCACCATGAATGGAACTGGAAGATACCATGTTAGGTGACAGAAGACAATCCCAGAAAGACACACGTTGCATGCCCTCCTTTATATGTGGAAGCTGAAGTTGATTTAAAAGAAGTAGAGTAGGACTGTGGCTAACAGAGCCTGGATGGGTGCAGGGGAGGAAGGGATGGAGAAAGGAGGTCCAGAGGTCCAGTTGGAGGAACAACTTGGAATACTCTGTAACACAGAGGAACAACTGTGGTTAATTACAATTAATTATTTCAAAATGGTTTGTGGTGAGGATTACAAATTTTCCAACACAAGAAGTGATATGTCCCTGAGGTGATAGATATATGCCAGTTACCTGGATCTAATCATTACACGTAGTGTACGTTATTGAAATGCCACACTCTACCCCATAAATATACAAAATTCCTATATGCCAATTAAAGACATAGCTCTGAGTTAGCTATGACCCTCTGTTTCACTTTTAGTGCTTGTGTAGCTGGAACTCTACCTTGGTAGTTGCATACAACATAGAATTTGATGTGAAGTGTCACTCCACGTCCCACTCAGGGATCAGCAATTGATACCCTACCAGGAGGGCATCATCTCAAAGGTGGTCATGTGTACAAGGTGGTCCTTCTTCAGGAACTTGGATGCACATCACTCCTGGTGGCCGCCTCCGTGGTTGCCCTGTAATCAGCTGGGAAGGTTGAAATGACCTCTTTGGCCCTAATGATTCTCATTTCATTATCTGGGATGGGATAACTAAATTGCTTCACTTTTTAAAAAAATGTTCCAGATGATTCCAGTATGCAGTAGGTCGAAGGTTGTCTCCCCGAAAACTTTTTAAAAATCAGGAAGCTTTTAGCAAGGCTCATTTCTCTTATTCTCCAATTTCGTTGACTCAAAATGGCATTTTTTATCAGCTGCTGCAGATGAGGAATAGAAAAGGGCCCTGTTATCTAGTGAATTATTGCATCAAGCTTCATATATGTAAACATTCTGAAAAATATAAAATGACGTCTTCTAGACACAATTAATTGCTAATCTCTGTTGCCTCAAATGTTTTGCTTTCCATAAATAAGCCAAATCTCATAGCCAAACTTTGAGATATTTAATTCCATAGTCTCTCAGATATGTGACTAAGAAGCGATCATTTGTAATGCATGCACCAAGGGCTTTCTGAGATTGCAAACAAATGGCACAGTTTACCCAGAGGTGTTGCTGAGAACACTGCATTTGACTGTCAGGTACAAAAAAATCCCTGAGAGGCAGGTCCTATGCTCCCCTGGATATGCACTGCCATCTCAGCCCCTGGTAGGTGTGTCCGTGGTTGTTTATCTTAGGTAGCAAACAGAGGACAGTGTGTGTTTGCATCATTTATCTATGAAGATTTGGATTAAACTCAAATCCTACTTAAATACTGTATTGCTATTTTTATTTTAATACTTGGTGAGTCTTGTTCAGTTCTATGGGAAATAAATTTAGGTGTGTGAAAAGAGATAAGCAACATTCTATGAACTTCTCTGCTTGACCACTGAGCAGACATACTATGGATAATTGGCTAATGCAAGGCAGATTTTCCCACCATGGTCTTTTATAAAAGTGTTCTAGTTCTCCCGAAGAGTGCACTGAAGGCATGGAATCCAATTGTTATGGAAGCCCATCTTTCGTCTCTCAATTATGAGACAAAAACTAATCATTTAAGTGAAACTCTTGGGTTTTACACACCTAGTTGTTTTGTTGGTTTTTTTTTTTAATTAACTCTTACATAGGCTGCCAAGTATCATTTACTACTGATGAAGGGATAGCTTCCAGCTGAAACAGGGTCTTGTAAGTTCTTTGTGAAATATGCCATTTTCCTAGGACACTAGGAAAATGTTTGGTCTTTGATTAGCCTTCTCTTGGGTACTTTAAAGATGTAGATCCCCTGAATCAGGTTCTCTAGAACAAAGTCTGGGAATCCGTATTCTCAGTAGGCACTCTAATGAATTTTATTTAGGGTGGAGACTGGGGGTGTGGTAGATGCCTCTTGCCATGAGTCCCATACGACTGGAAAAAGATCCCAAAGGCACTATGAGGCCAGTCCTTTTAGGGTTATGATTCTACTATATATTCACTGAATAGCTTCCTGTGGTTCATCTTGAGATCCCAAAGCAATAGGAGCAATATTATGCATTATGGAAAAAAATTCTGAACCACTGTTTGGAAACAATCAACCCTACAACTGCAAAACGCCAAGAAATAATAACAGTGAGAACATATTGCTGCAATATAGACACTAAGATGTCTCTGTGACTTTGCTGATCTTCATTACCTGACTCTCCTGAGGCTGTGCACTGGCTCCAGCTGCAACACACTTGAGGAAGGAAATACTCTTTCTGAAATGATTTTATGTTTATGCTGTGACTTCAGTTTTTATGTGCTCCTGCCCTAAAACAATTGTACTTATTTCATAGTCAAATTTGATTTTTTTACTTACCATTGTTTTGTCAGGCTTGAACATCTGCTTAATTTTCCAGCTCTGGGACTAAATTATTTATATTTGATTACAAAAAGAGGACCTAGTCTTGTATGTGATGACTTACTGACACAGGATTTTCGGAAGTTGTTTTGAAAGCTTAGAACAAATGAGGAGTCCTAAAAATTCCCAAGCTATATTACTATGCAAGTTAAAATGAACAAAATATTACTACCATATGAGCCAGTAGGCTTATCTGAGGACTATGTCTTTTGTATATATATCATCTTCACCATTTCACAGTTTGCAAACTACTTTACATTTTACAAAGTAATTCTTCCAGCATCCTTTCTAGGTGCTGGACTATATTAAATGTGCAAGGAATGAAAAGATAATTACATATTGGTCACACCTTTAGACCATTCTGCCTACCAATCTATCCACCTACAGTTCATCTAGGTAACACTCAGCATATTTATTGAATTTGTAGTATGTATCAGAAACTTTGTGTAGGCCAGAGCAAGCATGGGCTGGTCTCTTCTCTTTTGAATTTGATAGTCCGCCACAGGAGAAAAGTAGATAAAGAAGAGTGTATTATAAAATATAGTAAGCGTCATGTCAGTAGTGGAAGAAGAGAGTATCCCAGGGTGCAAAGCCCTGAGGCCTGGCCACAGATGCTGGGAGAGTTTCCTATCTACAAGTATTTTACGGAGGAGTGAGAGGAAACTTTAGCTTACCTGAAAAATACAACACTCGAATATGATTCAAACAGGGATTGAGTAGAAGAAAAATTGGAGGTTAATCAATTGATCTATCAATTTTTGGCAGGTGTCAAATGGTTTTCCAGTGAGTATGATGAGATTTTAAAAAAGTGGATAATCATTTATTTACACCAGTGTTTTTCAAACTTCAATGGATATGAAAGTCACCTCCTGAAGATCTTGTAAATCTGTGGATTTTAATTAAATAGGTCTGAGAGATATATCTTACTGCAGATTTAATAAACACTCAGGAGATGTTAATGCTACTGGCCTGAAAACCACCCTCTGAGGAGTAAGGTTTTGGACCAATCCATGCCAAAGTTTTTCAATTCAGATCATGAAGCTAATAGAAATTTAATTTCAAAATCTAGCAAGATAGTGCAATTTTGCTTAAAATATGAATTAAAGAATGTATAAACAAATTGAATTTGGCAGAGTATTATAAGAATAACTTACCATGACTAATAGAGATTCAAGAAAGATTCAGTGCTTGGACTTTTACCAACATAATTAGTTATACAACAAATGTAATTCCTGTAATCAGTATATGCCAAAAAAGCATATTCTAAAATTCTATCACTACTAAGATTTTTATCACAAAATCTAATTAGATATGATAAATATATATACCAAACTAATAATAAACATCATACTATATGGTGGAACACTGAACATTTTATAATGTTCAGATATGTTGCATGGATTCCCAGTATTGTTAGAATTACTTAGTATTTTTGGAAGTTTTAGCTAATGTAATAAAGCAAGAAAATAAAATAATTATTAAATGAATTATTGAAACTGAAGACATAAAATTATCTTTTTTTGGTGGAAGATATAGAAGCATGCTTGTTTAACCTAAAGGAGAAGTGTTAATAAGATAATAATGATATAATATGAGTAATTAGAATTAATAAGACAATATGGACATTCTTAGTTCTCACTTACAGAAATAATTAATTGAAAGAGGATTGGTCACAAAAAATACATCCATGACAATATGATAGGAAATGACATTTCAAGGACTATTTTATAAGAAATCATGGGATTTAAGTGCTGAAAATTTAAAAATCTTATTACAGGTCACAAACAAGACACAAGTTAGAAAGCATAATATTTAATTAAATACAATAGTAATAATGATATTAATAATATTCATAGCCAAATGTACTGATTTATTATACAATATTGTACAACATTAAACTTTTTCCTGTCACTAGATTTAATTCTAATTTGAATTCCAGTTCATTTGGGGGGATGTGACAGAAAGAGGTTGAGGCTCATACAGAAGAATAAATATTGAAACTGGTTAATAACATTTTGAGATGAGAAAAGTATAAAAATAAACTTATGAACATTTGATGAATAATTGAATAAGTATAGAGTAGAAAGAGGATTTGTTAGGATTTGATGCCGAGTGAGCCCAGAAGATCTGCTTGCCTCACATACAAGAAATAATTATCTGACCCAGTCCTCCAGGCTTTAAGACAAACAACCCAACAGGAAAATAGGGAATGGGTATTAGCACGTAATGCAAAGGAGGAAATGATGACAGTTGATAAACTGGGTGGATTGTGCTGAACTTATCTCAGAGTGAAAAAAAGACACAAAATGCTTTTATTATCCTTTTTGGTAAATGAAAACAGAAGGAAAAGTAACATAAAAGGACCCGAGCAAATGGATATTCTCGTATATTGCTGATGAGAGTATAGGTCACAACCACAGTTTTGGAAAAAAAAATGAAAATACATGTTATATCTAAAAGCATATGTGCCCATTCATTGGTCAGCATGAGTGAAGTTAGAGTAAGGAAGTGTATCTATCATGCCACTGAATTAAAATTTATAGTTTTGAAAAGATCCTCAAGTTATTTGCGTGTACATTAAAATTTGAAAACCATTGGTATAACAATAATCATCACCTTTTAAATATTGGTCTGGGGGTGTAGTTCAATGACATTGCTCCTGCCTCACAAGCTCAATGTGCTGAGTTCAATCCTCGATACCAAAAAATAATAATAATAATTAATATTACATCACACTGAACTGAAAAAAAATGACTTGATTGTGACACCTGCTAAAAACTGTAGGACCATAGTTCTATTGCACAGCAGGTTGTCTTCAGTTAAGGATAGATTGTATATGCCAAAATAGAAGATTTTGAATGTTTTCAGTATGACGAAATGAAAATATCTGAGGTGACTGACATACTGTTCACTCTGATCTGATTCTTACACAATGGATATGTATTAGAATATCACAGTTTATCCCAAAAGTGTGTAGTTATTTTTTGTTAGTGAAAAATAAGACAAAATATTTTAAAAATGCATGCACCTTTAGATAGCTGTCCCTTGTTGGGTAATCAATTATTCTAGAAGAAAGGCATCAATATGCAAGTATTTTCTTATGATAAAATTTGTATTAGCATTATTTTCACTTGCAAGGGAAGAAAAAAAGGAAAGATAAAAAAAACCGAACATTCAATAATAGCAAATAATTTAGTAAATGATGGTACATGCACAACATGGAAGATATTGTAGCATAAAAAAGTCTGTGATGTATTTCTGTCTTTTGATCTAAATAGGGTCTCTGGCACTGTGAACTAACAAGAGCTAATTGTAGCGTAACATAATTAATAGGATCCCAGTTCGGGATGAGAGTCAGTCTTTACATACGTGTGTAAAAGAAAAGCGAATAAATTCAGAAAAGGCTGTTTGGTCCGGATAATCCCAAAGGAGTGGATGATGCGGGGTTTGGGGGCAGGGCGGATGAGATGGTTAACATTTCTTTAAAACAATGGCAATCATTGCAACAAATCTCAGTGCAAACATAAAAAATGATTAGCTGTTTGGTAGGCACAGGAGGAAAAGAGGGAAAAGAAGAAGGGGAAATGGGAACGTCCTCCATCTAGGGGGACTGACACTGGAAACTCCTGGAGGCAAAAATTAGAGAAAGTTTAGAGTGAGCAGACTATTGAACAGGATCACACTTTGAGTAGTTTGTAAACCAGCTCTTTGAATTTGGTTCGGTTCTGAAACCAATGAATGCTAAACGGTTGGCTGCTTTTAAAGGAGATACAGGCCAGATCGGATCTGAATTCTGGAAATGACCCTAGGAGTGGAGCGGAGTGGGAAATTGAGGATGGCGGAGAATGCCGAAGTGACCAGCAGCTGCGGGGCTGGGAGGAGCCGGCCCGGCTGTGCACTTCTGCGGGGCGTGCTCGGCTTCCCGGCCGACAGAAGTGCTGACAGCCTTCCAAGGTCCAGTTCTGACGCGCTAATTGAAAGCTCAGTTGCATCGCCCTCCAGGCTCGCTTCCAAGCCTCGGAGGGAGTACCACCAGAGGCGGGCCCGGGAGGAGTTCGCGGGCTTCAGGCTGGAGGCTGCCCGCCGCGGCAGGACTCACCCCGGCCTAGCTACAGCAGCCCCGCAGGCCTCGGCCTTAGCTTCCAGAGGGGCCACAGGGATGCGAGCGGAGCACTTTCCCGGACTCAGAAGCAACCCTGCATTATCAGTGTCTGCCTAGCAACTGAAAGGTGACACGCGGGGCCTTCGTTTCAACCCATTTCCTCTTGATGAGGAGAAGGGATTCTCCTGCGAGTTATTACCTGAAATAATACCATATGGTAAAATGTAAACAACATCTGCATATTCATGTAATAATTTCATCTGTTTAATTAGTTCCAGCAAAGCAGTTTACCCTCTGAGGCCCTTGCTGTCAGCTCGGCGCTCATACATCCAGGGCTGGCTGTCGGGGTTGACAGGCTTCTATTGTTCATTCTCTGCTTGCACCTCAGCAGTTACTGTAAGTGAATCTTCTCAGGGGTGGGGCGTCAGTCCCCACCGATCCGCAGATCCAGGGGCAGGAGGGGGAGAGCTGTCAGCTTGGCGTACGGGTACTAAAGACAGACTTGACAGATCAGGTGATGCCGAGGGGGGAAAACAGAGAGAGAGAGAGAGAGAGAGAGACGAGATTATTTATTTCTTGTACTTTTCCAATTTGGATGTGAGCTTAGATGAGCTTCCTGGTAAAGAGGTTTTAATTCTTTGCACCACAGCTCCAGTGGAAAATGTCTAAGTCAGATCAACAGCAAAGCAGAAATGGGGTCCTCCTGACACCTCCCCCCAATCTCAAGCCATGGACAGCACATTTGTTTAGCTAAATATGAAGCCGTGGAGAACAACCCAGATAGGCCGCCCAGAACGGCATAGGCATCCACTGATAAAGGACGGAACATTTGAAACGAAGAAACGCTCGTGTGTGCACACACACACGCACACAGGTGGACAGGCACGCATGCACGCATGCACACTAACACACACACTGCACGGAAGTGTCAGGCTATGCTTTTAAGCGGAAGGCGTTTGTTTCTTCCCCCATAACAAGACTGGAAGTGATCTTGAAGGTCTCCTGAGCCACGCTTCTTTGCTGGAGATCTTATTAAAATGCAGAATCTGATCCAGCTGGGTTGGGAGAGAAGTTCCAGCTCTGGTGTCTCTAACCAGCTCCCGGGAGATTGATTGCTGCTGAGCCTTCAGCCTCTGGAGCAAGGCCTTGCCTTAGGAAGGAGTAGGCATCTCGCTCATTTTCTAGAGGAGAGCAAAGATGGTTGAAATGACGTGCCCAAGGTTAGCCAGTTTATTAAAGTTGAAATCAAGGCCAGAAGTCTCGTTGTATTGAGGTGCAGGACTCTTCACAGGAAGCCACTTTTGGTTTTGTTTGTTTTTATTTTTACCTGTTACACTTGGGTAAAAAGCATTAGACTGATTTTCCTGAATGAATGTCAGTTGTGATCTACCTTAGTCTCTCAGTGACCAGTAATTTCTTTTTATCCTGTAAGGCCAAGTTGAAGTTAAAAAAAAAAAAAAAAGGAAAAGAAAAGAAGTTACAAACTTGATCTTGGTATCTGTTTCATCTCCAAAGATGACTCCTATGGCTTACTTCAGGAGGTGCAGGTTTTAAGGCAAAGAATCTGAAACTCAACTAGAAGTATGTGATTTTTAAATCAGAATTTGGAAGAACTGTAGAGACTTGTTTCTTTCTTTGATATTTCAATCAATTCATTGTCCAAATTTAATTTAGTCATCTTTTCTAATAGGAAATGAACTGAGTTTCATGACAGTAAACTGAAAGGTGTGTATTTCTTTCTTTCTTTCTTTCTTTCTTTCTTTCTTTCTTTCTTTCTTTCTTTCTTTTTTTTTTTTTGGTTTGTTTTTGGTACTGAGTATTGAACTCGGGACTTTGCACTTGTGAGGTCAGCAGTGGAACCACAGAGCTAAATCACCGGCCATGTTTATTTCCTTTCTTAAACTGACCTGAATGACTCAAATATTTAGGTGTGATTCTGCTCTTGAAAAATATCGGAACAAAAATTAAATGAAAACGTAGTATTTTTCCCTAGGGAAAAGCTGAAGTCTGGAAAGATAAAACCATAGGGATAAAATAGAGTGTTCCATAGCCACCGTCAAAATGACTTCACTTTGAAGAATACTTCTAACTTCACTGCGGACATTTCATCAAAGGAGCTAACACTTGTGACTTAGTTGTCCCATTGCTTTCCATTTTCAGTAATTTTTTTCTCTCTTCTAGGAAAAAATTATACAACTAATGCAAACTTTTTCCCCCCTTTCAAAGTACAATAAAATCATTCTTGAAAAGTTTCTCCTTCCATTAAGTGGCTTATACGTGGAGAATTTTATGCAGTCCTAAAGTGATGCCTGAATTAGCACTCTGAAAAGTCAATTATACTTTTAAAGCTACTGTCTATAATTGTTATGGTTTCTGTCTGCATGTATCCAAATTGTTTCTAATGGGCATTTTGGGGCATGGAGGTTAATGGCATCTTGGTGAGGCAAAAATGCCGCCAAAGCAGGGTTAATTTATCAAAATAACTTTGCATTGTGTTGTTTCTAAGCAATTGTAGAGTTTTCCTAGTCTACTTAACTCATATCTGGTCTTTTACAGTGCTTTAAAATAGGGCCATAGAGTTGTTTTTTTTAATTAATACAGTTGTTTTAGATCATTTGACTTTGAATTTACTCGTTAGTTTCACTTCTACTTTTAAAAATGAAAATAGCCCCTATCAAACATAACCCTAGATCTAATTAAGTTATTTTTGGTGTCTTGTTCTGTCAGGCCCTGCTCTCCCCTCATCCCTAATCTTGACAAGGGAAACATGCATCTCCCCATTTGCTGGTCTCTGACTAATCCAATGGTGTTAACCATGGCATTGGTCATGATCAATAACTAATTATTAAACCAGCATTTCTTTCCAGGGCTCCTTGTTAAAAAATTGCTTTTGGCTGAGAGAGAAGGAGAAAGGTCGTCACTTTGACATGGTCTTGAGTCTTTCAAAATCTAGAGGGTCGTCCAATCGAATTACTGTCCTAAACTAATTGATATAAATTTGAGCAGAAGAATGCTTGTTATTGCAGAATCTCACAATGATATACTTGGCAAGAAAATGTTAGAGAAGGGGGAAAAAATCCCTGTACCAATTGCAAAGCATTCACACCACCATAGCATTAAAAATTTAAAAAATTAAAGTTGGAGAAGGTGAGTCTAGAGGGTGGGGTGAATGACACATTCAGACTTAGTGCACACGAAGAATATGAATGCTGAGGTAGTTAGTCTCCATTTCTATAGACATGAAAAAAAGCAGAGTCCTTTATATATTATTTAATGTGGTTACTTATTATAACTTGCAAAGCCTTTGAATGACAGCTGTCAGGTCATTATTACCAAAGGAGCTTGGTTGGAGCCAGTGAGATAGGATGTTTTCTGAGTGACTCAAAGTTGAAGACAAGAGTTGTTCATACATCAGCACAAAACAGTGCATGCATCACAAAATAAAGTATTTTTCTCTGCTACAGCTCCTCCTACAACAGCCGAGTGATGAATGACAAGAGAGTAAATTAATGTAGCTTTCCCCATGACATCTTTTTCATTTGCTTATTGATATAAGATTAAACTAAGCCATCCAACATTTAGGTTTGTTTTGATGGAAAGTTTGATTGCAGAGGAACAGCTTTAATCAGGTGATGGAGCGAAAAGTGCACTACTGTTCTCCTAATTTGTGAGGGAAACGTCTGTCTTCCTCGTGTTTCTAATCACACTTCAGAGATGGGCATACTGAAGGGGAATTACACTCTTCCTTGATGACTTTGGACTGCTCTTTCTGGTCGGGCCTGCCTCTCTCCCAGATTCAGCAACTCTCCATCCCTTTATCCTACTGTATGCTGAAGTTTCTAAACGTTTCTCTTTCTCTCAAATGCTCTCTGCATGTTCTAACAGAATCTCCTGAAAACTCACCATGTGTTCATATATTGGATTTCTTGCTTTCTGTCTCTTTTTTGTCATACTGAGGATCCTACTTGGGCCATGTGCAGGTGTGGCAGGTACTCTGCACCGAGCTACATCCCCAGCCTCCTTTGCTTAGACCCCTTAAACTCACTGAAATATTTCCTTCTTTGAAAGGCCTGACTTCATTTTCAATTTTTATTAGTATATGTTTGTGGTACATAGTAAATACATTTGTTGTGGGAAATTGATACATATACATAACACATCTTAATCCTTTTTGCTTTCCTTTTCCTCCTCCTTCTCCTCCTCCTGCTCTTCCTCCTATCTCTTTCCATCCCCTGGCTCCCTTCCCATTGTTAAGTCTGATTTTAAAAACAAATCTTCAAGCCTTTACGAGTAAATGTAATCTCTGACACTCAAGCATATATTGCACATTCTTAGTTGATTGCCTTGATGTGTGGTTCTCTGATATATGATATAATGCTTTGAGTTTTGAAATGCTGAATTAAATTAGCTTTATTTTAAATATTACAATCTCTCTTAGATATCTTCTCTGTGACATTTATTTAGCTAACATAGGTAGGTGGTCACCATAGAAACCTGAGGACATTGAGTTACAATGACTGGGTTAACACTGAGTCAGGCAAGCAGAGATGGGGTACACATTTTATTTTAATTTTATAGATGAGGAGACTGAGACCTGGAGTTCCTAAGTAACTGCCTGTGAGTCCCAGAACTTACAGATCGCAAGGTATGAATCTGTATCCTAATCTGGGTTAAGTTGAAAGTCTGCTGTCTCCACCAAACACCCATCGGATCAGTACGTCCTGTTGGGGTTTCGGTTACTGGGAGAGGATGGTGCCAATGGTCAAATATGAACTTGGGCTGGACCTCTAGGATGGGCTAGTGGTAGCTATGCCTATCCAGGCTTACAATGTCCTTTGAAAATGGAAAAATAGGTCAGGCACCTGAGAGAGTGCATTTGTGGGACCATTGTCAAAGAGAAGAATTGAGGGCTGGGATACAAACTGAGACTTAGTAGGGTCATTCAAGTAGTCTTTGAATCCCCAAGACCCCCAGTGAGGACTTTTGACTAAAAGGATCTGTCGCATGCCACCTGAAATATTCTAGAAAGTCAACAAACTAATACCTAGGAAGGCTACATGGCACTGAAGTAACTGACCCAGCAATGGGGATTTACTGTCTTTCAAGATCAGTTCTGAGTAAATGTATGCCCCCCACAAAGTGAACCCAGGGCCTATGCACTGAAGCCTTTTTTTATTTATTTATTTAGAAACAGGGCCTAAGCTAAGATGCCAAATTGTCCAGGCTGGGCTGGACTTGCAGTCCTCCTACCTCAACCTCTCAGAGAGTTGGGATTACAGATGTGTGTCACTATGTCCAACTCAGAATAAGTTTTTTTTTTGGTGGAGGGACAGGCTCTCACTATGTAGTTGAGACTGACCTGGAACTCAAACTCATAGAAATCCTCTTGCCTCAGCCTCCCAATTGCTGGGATTACAGGAGTGTACCACCACTCCCAGCCCTCAGAGTAAGGGTATTGATGCTGAAGAAAGTACAGGTATTTGAAGCAATGGCTGGCATGTGGGAAAGGGAGCTGGCATGTCTAGGTGGTGAGAAGGCCCTGCCAGTCATAAGACAGGCACAGTTGGAGGGTGCAGGGACCTGAGGAGTGGTCATGCCTCTGAGAGGAGTGGGCCTGTGTCACATCTTAGCCTCCTCGGATTCTATGTCCATGCTGTGCTGTGGCTCTGGCCTGGAACTGGAACCGAGGGTGAAAGGAGAGGAGCGGAGCTGTGAGTCTTCCAACTGATGGCGAGCCCCATCTAGGTGCGAGCTCCTTCCACAAACAGGCCCGAGTTCGAATCAAAGTGAGACTCTGCTAGTTGTTTACCAGAAACACAGGAAAACTGAAAAAGCTGGAGGGTATGAAAAATACACCTGGCAAATACAAAGGTAAGAACAGCAAAGCTTATACTTTTAATATTGAAGTACAACCCTTGAGAGGAGTCTGGGGAAAAGAAGACAGGAGATGACAGTGACAGAAAATGCCACAATAAACTTAAAATAATTCAAAACTTCATAGCTAAATAACAATTTATTAAAGAAAAATAAGGAAAGAAAATTTTTTAAAAAGCATGTGTAAAATCCAGGGAGAAAAAGAATTATGTTGGGAGACTTTAACTCATCAAGAAGAAAAAATGAACAGTTTTAGATGAGAACTATGTGAATAAATCTGTGTAAAAGCAACCTTTGAAATCTAAAACTCCAGTATTCCCAAGTGAATTTGTGAAGCACTTGAGTTTTAATCAAAGAATTTGGCCATGTCTCTCCCTGAAATGAATAGTAATTGGTTATCTGTGTCTCCTCATCTCAAAAACTTTTTTATTTCTGCTTTCTTGTGGTATCTAGCTTTGAGCAGGTAGAGAAAAGAATCATGAAGTGTTTTACAAATAAGGGAGAATTAAGTGCTATAAACTCATCACCAGGAATGTGACGTGTCTTCCTAAAGTAGAGTCACACATTCCCCCTTGATTTACTGGTTCCTTCAGGCCAAAGTTCGTGGCTCATCTCTCTCCCACTTGCTTCTTTTCAGCCAAGTTCTTGTTCATTTTTAGAGCAGTGGGACTCTCTTTGTTCGTTCTTGTTCCTTTGCTCTCAAAGCTATTTGTCTCACATTTTTCCAGGAGTCAGGGTAAATATAGTACCTCCTTTCCAGAAAAGCTTTCCCTTTGTTTGGAAAAGTTCATGGGATTTCTTTTTGTTTTAATCACATATAGTAAGGCATGCAGACATAGAAACGACTGTCACAGAGAGGGTATTTTCTAAGCATTAAGATCTCTAGAATTAAGGAGCCTGACAGGCCGCCCCAAAAGACAAGCCAGGGTTGGCTAGGAAGCCAAGGGAACAAAGAGAAGGCAGAGGAAAGATCTCACACTGTGGTTGTCAAGGAAAGGGGAGGAGAGACAAGCGAGCTTGGGTTTGGCTGGTGTGATTCTAGTGGGTTCTGTTACTTGTCATTCAGTTGCTGGTCTGAGGGCTTTCAGGGCAGATGGCAAGAGGTCTGCAAGGTAAACAAAGGTGGTAGTTGAACGGGACGGACTTTGGACTGGATGGTTCCATGTGAAAGTCACATTGAGAGCTGGGCTCTTTACTATGTCTAGGAATTGAATAGCCCCAGGAGTACTCTCTCCAGGATCAGTAAGAGCTCAGATATCAGAAAACACAGAAAATAAAATGTCACGGTTGATACACTTGGGACAGTCTGTCTCATTTTTATTTTATTGTTTCTCCTTCGTGCTTGTCATATACTGTATCTCCAAGGCACTTCTGTGTGCTTCTTCAAAACCTTAGTGGTTTAAAAATTTTAAAATAGTTTTTTCTTTTTAATTCATGGCTGCATATTAGGATCACCCAGGGAATTTAAAGAGATGCCACTGCTGGAGACATGTGCAAAGAAATGCCTCGTTTATTTCCTGGAATGGGGAGTGGGTGCTGTTTTGAAATTAGGAAACTCTAATGTTCCATCGGAGTTGAGAATCACTGCCCAAATGGGAGATTCTATTAATCAGGAAAAGCCACTTATGGCAATATCAAAGTGTGGATATTAACTCAGAGGCAGGCAAAAAGATAGTGACCATTTACAGAAATGATATGCATGCGGTTAAGAGCATTTATTTACTTAGTATTTTAAAGTTAAACTTCCAATGGCATTAGAATGTCATCTACTTTGTATCTAATGCAATGCCTTTGTATATTATATGCATTCACAGGAGTTAATTATCTTAATTGAAGAATTTTATGCATTGCAAGCACTTATTACCGTAGTGTTTTAAAAGTTTAAAATGTCTGCATCGTATAAGGAAACCTAAAAAAATAAAATAAGAAGACCAGACTCGAGATGCTAATGAAATGGTGAAGTACGGTTCAAATTGACTCAGAGGTGGAAATGAAATTCATACATGAAAATGGACGGAGAAAACTGAAAAAAAAAAAAGAGAGAAAGAAAAACATTTGGAAATGAGAAGGGGAGGAAAACACTGTTGGAATAATGAAGAGAAAGTACTGAATTCGAATAATGAGCTCAGTGAAATGGAGGTGGACAACTAGGCATAGGGGATATGAATTACAGCTGAGAGCATCACAAGATATTGGGGGCAAGTGTTAAACCCTTCAAATAACACACCAACTGCTATTCTGATGGAGAGGTTTCACTCAACCTGCGTTTGGAGCCCCCTCTTTCATTATGAGAGCTGCATGCAGCTGAATGCAAGCCAAGAAATAAGAAACACACAGGGAAACACGGGACATCCTATTAATGGTGATCACTTCAGTGGGGCTGAGTTTAAGGCCCCTGCTAGATCCTCAGCACACGACCACTGTTCTTATACAATGCTCACTATTTAAAACGGGTTTGGTAATCGTGTTTCTCAGGAAATGTCAAAGTGGGTAAATGGTGCTAGTTACTATTTTATAAGTAATGATTGGTACCGGAAGATCTGTTGGAACACTGCACGTTACACTATCTGGAATGAGGGGGTAATGTATCTGTTTGCTTACTTGTTGATTCAATTCCCCCAGGGGGCTGTAAGTTTCTTCAAAGCACAGACTCTGTCAGTCTTGTTCACCGTTCCATGCTTAGTTCCTGGTGTAAAATCGGGCACAGGGTTGTTGCTCAGTGGATATGGTCTATGATACGATGTACAGTAATCCCCACAACAAAAGATACAAGGACGAAAATAGTAAAGCCCAAGGACAGAAAGAATAACAGAAGCATGGAGTTGTGAAGGAAAGCAGGATAATTCCAACTGGAGATTATGAGAAAGGCTCTCTTGGTTCGAGTTAGTAGCTGCAATGGGCCTGGGAGGCTTCAAAAAACAGTGATTCAAGAGTGAGCAGCACAGAGCTTCCCAACTTGACTTCAGTCACTGCCGCGATGTCTCCTTGAACACATCCACAGTCCAGAGCCAGGGTTCCTGTCTCCTCGACCTTTGCCTGAATCATCTCCTCTCTGTGTGCTCTGAATCCAGGGTGCCTAGAGGAGACCATGATTGCTTCCCACTCAGAAGATGGATGTATATTTTACCTGTGCTCTTCTTTGCCAATTCCAGTGCAAGATTCCTGCTTTTCTTAATTTCAGATTAATTTTACCGGCACACTTCTGACAGACATAATGATTACACTCGTCATAGGGAATTTGTACCTGTACATATTATATCTAATTTTTCCCATTCCCCTCCCTTCCCTTCAATCCTTCTTCCCCCCTCCCTTTACAAAACTTTGTTTCTACTGTTTTTCTTCCATACTTTAAAAAATTTTTATCCCTATTCCTTCCCTCCTTCTTCCCCTTCCCATTTGAACATTTTTTTCTTCCTACTCTCCAATTTCTAATATAGAGAAAGCATTCCAGACTCCAACAGTCACCTGAGTTCATCAAATGGGTAAATCGCACTTTTCTGTACTTTATACCCTATGTCCCCTCCTGCCTTGGACACAAGACCCTTCAGTCTTCTTTCAGGAACGAGAAAGGGACTTTGTCTCCATGCGTATACACAGTGTGATCAAAAATACAGTGAATGTTTAAATTTTCAAAAATGTATTGCAATAAAAGACACAGCACCATTAATCCTCCTCAAAACACTTCCCTCTATTTCAGACACACTTACATATTGTCCTTGCTACTTTTGGAAGCAGTTCCAGAAGTCCTCTTTTGTGAGTGTTTGAGTTGTACCATTGTAGATGCCTAAGTGTCCTGAATAGATTCAAAACACTTACATTTCACAATCATTTTGACTTTGGGGAAGAGGTAGAAGTCATACAGTGCCAGATGTGGTGAATAAGGTGGATGAGGACACACAGGAATGTTTCTGTTCCACAGAAATTCCTATAAGTATTTTGAATTGTTTCAGGACATCAAGAGAGCCACATAAAGATGACTTCCAGAACTGCTTCAAGAAAGTTGCAAGAAAGTTGGAAGAAGTGTGTTTGAAACAAATGGGGAGTATTTTGAAGGAGGTTAATGGCAATGTCTTTTAGTGTATTACATTTTAATTAGAACATTGTACTTTTTGACTGCACCTCATAAATAGTCTGTATTTGCCTATTCAGGGACGTGTTCAAATTTTACCTACTGCGCAATAGGTGAAAAGTAGGAAAGCCCTACTACCTAGGGAGCAATGAGGAAATGGCAAGTTCTGTTGTAATCTCAGCTATTGCCGAAGGTTTGAAAAACATATTCTTGCCATAGTTATGAACTTGTCCAAGGATGAGGTATTATTTCCATAGTTGTATGAGTGTTTCTTCCCACCTCATAAATTCTAGCTCTTGTTTACTGTCGAAATCAAAATGAAGGAAAGCAAGAAGCTCTAAGTCAGAATGACAAAGAGAAAGCAGTTGGAGCATGTTCAGTCTGTCCCGTGAAACACTATTTACCACTGAGTTTTGACTGGCAGGCTAACTATGAAGGCATCAAAATATATAGTTAATTACGAAATAGCAGAGAAAGCCTCTGTTCACCCCTTATGCTCTTCACGCTGTATCTACAATACAGTAAAGAGAGGCAAGTTAAGGAGAAAAGTTCTTTTTTGAGATTTTAATCTATACGAGGTCTTCGGAGCATCATTTGAAATTAAGAGGGCTCTCCCTTGGCCAATGCTGGGTTACGATTGTTTGCCAGTGAACTGAAGCTGAAAATGCAAAGTCCCCTCCTCACATGACACAGAGTCAGTTTCTTGGCATTTCCACTTAAAAGGGGACCTTGTTTGGGGTCTCTGCTTCTTGAACTAGATCTGAAAGACAATTCTTAGCTTCTGTTTGCCCTTTCTCAATCAATCAAAAAGAGTCACGGAGATAATTATTGGGTTAGATAATTATTTTACAAAATAGAGGGTGCTCCCCTTACCTGTGTACATCTCAGCGCCATCCATTACGTCCCTGAATACTAACCACAGTGTTAAGCCTGGTCTCCTGCTTTAAGGCAGAGGGCAAACCGAGAAGAACTCAAGATTTGTAAGCATTTGCAAAGTTAAATCCTCCAGAGGAGTAGTAAGTAATAAATGCAATCCCTGATTGGAGATATTTCAGTCAAAGCTGGATGAGAAACCGTGAAGGGGCTGTGTACTCTTTAAACTTTTCAATCCTTCTCTTCAAGGTATGAGTTGAGAAAGAAAAGCTTTTCAGAATTTGGAAGCTTCACAGGATTTCTGACCATCTATATATATTTCATTCTCACCCTACCAAAAGTCAACATGTTGAGCCACAGATTTTTTTCCTCGCTTTTGTATTTTCTGTTTTTAACAAAAAGGGTGCTGTCCTGAAGAAGTCTCTTCCTTTGCTCATTCAGTTTAAATGGCTTTTGTAGCTATCAACTCATAGGCTCCCAAGAGTTAAGATCTGTTTACCATTGGTGACTCAGTTTTGCAGTCTCATCTTGAATGGGGACACGACTCAGTCCAATAGCCTGTTGATGAGATGAACCTTGGCTTGACCTGGTAATAGGTAAAGTTCCCTTTGTTTTAAGAAATGTGGAGGGGAAGGTAGGTGTTGCTACAACTTGGTGCAAGATCTTATTTTGTCTTCAGTGAGGCTGTCTGAAGCCTAGTGCATATTACGTGTGAGCTTCAGTGTCTAAGGTTTAAAATTCAGCACCACCAAAACATAGGCAGTTTCAAACGGAAGGGGATCTGGATTTAATATCTGCTTCAAAAGTTGTCATGTCTATCTCAAACGAGTCCTCTCATTTCATGACAACAAACTTATTATATAGGTACCCTTAGGTAGACAGCACAGGACAACAGAAGGCTTCTGTTGGGAAAGCTACCCAGGCTGGATGGAGTTTCATTGGCCTGTGCCCCAGTTGCTCCACAACTGAACAACCCCATCAGCAGCTCACTTGGGTTATGTAGCCTTGGGCCTCAGGAAACACTGGGCTAAAGCACTGAAGGCTAATCCGGTTCTACCTGGAACAAGAATAGAGCCTGAGCTGTTCGGGCCAGTACCTCAGAATCTGCATTCACAGGGCATCCACTGTTCCTCTTTGACACTTCTGTCGAGAAAGGTGGGGAGAGCTGGAGAATGGGCCCAGTCCAAGGTCACCTGCAGAACTGGACTGAAGGCCTGGTATGAGTCTATAACTCTTTGGCCTTAAATTTCAAATCTTGGGTCTTTCTGCACACAAAAAGCCCAATGAGCATCATGACCCTTCTCTCATTTGCACATTAATTGAGGGACCATTTTGTTAATCATCCCATTTCAAAGTTATGGTATTTGTTCCTTGTGGTCTCCTTATGCATCCTTTGCAAGATTCCCTAATGTTGTTAAGGGTTGCAATGAATTCACTTGACAAAACTAATTTCTCAAGCTCCATTGTATCTGAGAAAGGTTATGTACGCTTTTAATTAAAAAATATGAAGTGCCGGAGATTTAGCTCAGTGGTTCCACTGCCTGCCTTGCAAGATCAAGGACCCACGTTTGATCCCTAGTACCAAAAAATCAAACAAACAACAACAACAAAAAAAACCCAAAAAACTAAAACCTGTGTATGGTGTACCTAAGAAAGTTATTTCCAGATATAAAGCTCCAGATGGAATAGGACTTCGGTACCTTCCTCTTTCTTTGTGCCTTCACGGAGGGTGTACATCAACTCTCGTGGCAGATCAGATATTTTGCTGATGGAAGAATGAAAGAGACACACTCAGCACTGCTTACTAGACTAGTAAAAGATGCCTGCGTCTGCTGGTGTTATAAAGGCACTATGCCATCCTTAGAACTGCCTAATTTTGGACATGTTAAAGAAAAAATAAGTATGTTTATTTTTGTTTTTTGTTTTTGCTGAGTTTCTGCTGTACGCAGCCACATGTAATTCTGAGTGAACCCTCTCATAAATCATTGCTGTGTAGCAGAGAAAGCTGCTAAGGCTGGAACAGTAGGGGTCTCGTGTCCCATTGAAGTCAGATAACACCCTCAGGCACACTCAGACATAAATTCCTTAAATAACAAATCACTTGAGTTGTTTTTTCAGGAAAAGCCTTCAGAATTCACTCAAGGTGCAACTAACTGGCTTTTCAGGAATAGACATGCATGGGAGCTGCCTCCTCCAGTCAAAGATCTTTGGAAATCACAAGCTCTGAAGTCCCTCACTCAGAACTTAGCTCCTGAAGAACACGAGCACGTATCCCGTGAAGAGCTACCATAGTCACTGTGACCGTGTGGACTTGCACAAGGGAACCCCCAAACTTTCCCTTCTCTTTATCCAGTCAGCACTCGTCTTTTTCCTATAACTTCCTCATCTACCAGTCAACCAAGGGGGCAGAGTTGAGCTGTCCTTTTCCCAGCTCTCGGCCTCCTTGTTGATCAAACTCACCAGACATCTCTTTCTTTTTTGCTAAAACTGTACCACAGCATTGGCTTCCCTACGCATTAGGCAGGAGGTCCTTGCTGGGTAGCACTGTGCGACGACATTGTGAAATCAGTGTCCCAGGTGTCTACTGCTATGTAACAAATCCCCTTAAACCTCATAGTGTGAGAAAATAGTCTTTTGTTGAGCTCACACATGCTGGTTTCCAAGGATTCAGAAATGGCACAGGGCATTGGGGGGAAGACCTGGTTCGGACTGGGGGACTCAAAGGGTGGAGGTTTCTTGAGATTATGAGCTACAATCATGAAACATCTGATCGCTTACAAGCTGGCAGCTGATGCTGGCTGCCAGCTTGAGCCTCAGCTGAGAAGTCAACCAGACACTTCCCCATGGACTCTTCACACAATTTCTCCTCTTCTTTGTATATGGCAAAGGGCAGGCGTCCCACATTATTTCATCTTTAGCGACCTCAATCTGGATGTCCCTGAGCATCCCTTGTATCACAGACTCCAGCCTTCCTAGTCTTGGATGGGGGTGTACAGATCCCCTCTTC
The DNA here is from genome assembly GCF_012274545.1 of Fukomys damarensis. Classification (NCBI taxonomy): domain Eukaryota; kingdom Metazoa; phylum Chordata; class Mammalia; order Rodentia; family Bathyergidae; genus Fukomys; species Fukomys damarensis. The sequence goes on along the minus strand of NW_022900919.1, from coordinate 10,743,725 downwards.
CCAGTGGAACTGCATCCGTGTGCTAGCAGAACATGGTGTTATGGGACACCTCGCAGTGCCTACCTTAGGAAATATAGTCAGCTCATTCTCTTGATAGGATTTGCCACCCTCACCCCAAGAATAATAAATTCTCCTTAGGTAGCTTCGAACAAGAACAGAAAAAGAGGGCATTAAATATAGCAAACACATCCTTTATCTTTTGAGTTTGTCTCATTTTTATATGTTTGTAAGTGATTTAGGATCCTAATGAGTAACGGCTTCCATTTATCGGGATCTTATGATATTAAGTATCACTACCTTTAATCTTCACAGTACCTCTGATCTAGGAATTACTATTCCCAGGTTTACAGATGAAGATCAAAAAGGTTGAATCACATTCCCTGTCTCTATAAGAGCTGTGTTGTTATTCAAGTCCAGGTCTGCCAGACTACAAGGTATTGTGCAGGACTTCACCTTCTTCTAAGCAGGAAACGGCCTGTCCTGTCCCTGTTCCTGACTGATTTCCTCACCATGATGCGTTTGGTACCAAAGTACTTTCTCTTATTCTTACATCTATGTTTCTGGCTTCTTAGAAGCTCAGATGCTTGCCTGTAAATCCCTTCATTTTTGGACTTTGGCTATGCGTTGGGATTTTCATCTCTAACTCTTGGTAGTCAAATCACACACTTGTTTTATATGGGAAATTTCTACTTCAGCACTTCTGGCTTAGATACCACTCTTTCCATTCCTTCTCTCCGAAGAGGTAGAGATTGAGGGCCATGTAGGAGGTTGGGAAAGACAAGCTTTGTTTGGGTATTTGCCAGTTTGTAGTTTTCTTTACCACTTGTAATGCAAACAGATCTCTTGCATACAAACAATAAGGATTTAGAATCAAGCAGTGCCATCAGTCTCAAGGGGTAGCGGATGTGTTGGTTTAAAATTGTCCTGATGTCATTTAAGACAGTGCTTCTCAAACTTTTGTTTCATGGGACAATTTATTAATATGTAGATTCAGGAGCATTAGGTCTTGGTGATGCTTGAGATTTTGCATTTCTTTCTTTAAAAATTGGTATATGTTTGCAGCACATAGTGATTACTCTCAGCTTTGGAGTTTGATGCATCTTGAACAGTTTTACTCTCCCCATACCTGTCGCTCCTCTCTGCTCCTCCTTCCCTAGTTCCCCTCCTCTTCTCCGTAGAGCCTACCTCCCTGTTTCTTTACATGGCTCTGTTACTTTGCTCTTTAAATTATTTATACTTTCGTTATCTCATACTATAGAAACTACACAATATTTAGCTTTTTGTGATGAATTTATTTTGCATCTAAAAGTCCAAAGGCTCATAAATTTTCCTACAAATGACTCAGACTTAAGTGTCTTTATGACTGAGCTGTATGCTACTGTACCATTTTCTTTAGGCATTCTACTGTTGATCATACAAGTCACTTCTATTGTTCAGCTATGGTGAATTGTGCTGCTATAAACATGAGTATTTGTGTAGCTCTGTAATATGTCTTTAACTCTTTCTGGAAGATATTAAGGGAGGAATAACTGGAATTTCTACTTTTAGTTAGTTGAGGTCCATTTGGACTGATTTTCAAAGTAGCTATACCAATCCATATTCCTACCAACAATGCAGCCAGGTTTCTTTTCTACAACCTTGACATCACTTGCTCTTTGAGTGTTTGAAAGTGGTCACTCTTACTTGAGCAGGGTAGAACCTCAGTATTGTTTTGATTTGGCCAAATCTCTACTGGCTGGAATTATTGAATGTTTTCTCATGTATTTATTGGATATTTATGTTTCTTCTACAAACTGTCTGGTCACCTCAATTGCTCATTTTTTAACTGGATCTTTTATTTTGGTTGGTCTGATTTGTTTGAGTTCTTTATATATTCTAGATAGCAGTCGACTGACTGAAGAGTAGCTGGTAAAATATTTTCCCATTTTTTACATTGTTTCTTTATGTGGTTGGTCATTTCCTTTGCTGTATAGAAGCTTTTAAATTTGATATAATCTTATTTGTTGATTCTTGGTTTTATTTTTGTGCAAGTTGGGTTCCGTTCAATAAGTCTTTGCCTGTGCCTGCATCTTCAAGAGTTTCACCATTTTTTTTGGTCCATTAAATTCAGTGTTTTTGTTTTGATATATAGGTTTTGATCTATTTTGATTTGATTTTACTTGAAGACCGAGAGATGTGGATCAAGATTCATTCTTCTGCATGTATATAACCAGCTTTCCCAGCATCATTTTTTAAAGAGGTGAGTTTTTCCCCAGCATATACTATTGTCCTGTTTGTTGAAAATCAGATGGCTGAAGATGCTTGGAATTGTTCCTGCCTCCTTTTTTCCAGCATAGCAAACCCATGGTATGTGTGTCACAGGCAGAGCCCTCTCTGCTGAAATGGAAGCCATGTCACTGGAGCATTGCCCCAGCAGCTCAAGCACCAGATATCAACACATTGTTGGCATTTTGTGATAAATAAGTGGGTTTTGGTTTGGGGGTCTCTAAGCAATGGGAGGGGTAGGGGAAAGGTAAATGGGAAAGAAAAAATATGTGAAAAGGGGAAATATGGAAAGAATGTCATTGTAAACAGGGAAGGGTGGAGAGGGTGAAGGGAGGGCTGTAAACGGGAAAAATAAGAACCAAGATAAGTCATATAAAGGTACAAAATCCCAATGATGAATGTAACTCTATTGTGTACCTAAAATGTACCAACAAACAATAAAAAAATTTATGTAGCACCATGCTGTTTTTATTCCTGTAGCTTTGTAGTATAACTTGAATTCTGAGATTATGATGTCTCCTGTTTAGTCCTTGTTGCCCAGGATTGCCTTGACTATTTCGGGTCTCCTTTGGTTTCACATAAATTTTGTAATTATTTTTCCTCATACATTTAAAAAATGTTATTAGTGTTTTGATGAAAAGTGCACAAATCTATATGTCATTTTTGGTAATGTGGCCATTTTGATAATATTAGTTCTACCCAATAACAAAGGACTGATTTTCAAACCCTCTTTAGATAATTTTAATGTATGGCTGAGTCTGAGAACCACCGCGTTAGAGGATTTGCTTATTCATTCAATGAACAATTTATAGTGTACCTGCTATGTTTTGGGCTCAATAGTGAGATGCTAGTGACAAAAATATACAAAGAAACCTGGAATCCAGAAGGATAAACAAATGATAAACAAAAAGTACTAATAGAAGATATTAATTAAGCTCAATTAGGTTTTTTTTTTTTTTTTTTTGGTGGTGGTACTGGGGATTGAACTCATGACATTGCCCTTGAGAGGCAGTCACGGCTCCACCGAGCTGAACCCCCAGCCCCTTAATTTAACTTAATTAACAATGCGATTGTGTGAATAAAGTACAATATCAGTTGAAACCAACCCAACTCTAAGCGTTGATGGTAGGCTTTGATGCATTGTAATTTTACTATTAATTAACAAGTATAAATTTGTTTATACCTTTTGATGCAATAGGCTGACTCTTAAGAATTTCTCCTGAAGCAAGGTGGGGGATAAAAGAGGAAAGCTCTGAGCACTGAAATATGATCAAAACCAACTTAGAGATAAATAAAAAAGTCTTTATGACCCCAAAGCTATTGGAGTTTTGTGCACTTATCTGAATATGGACTCTATGTGAGCAAACCCACATTTCACTGGTCATTTCCCCCAGAGCTACAGCCTTTCACCGGCCAGGGACTCGAGGAAAATGCACTGAATGAATTCATTAAGAGTTGTGATTTTGTAGAGTATGAAGATATATGAATTACATATGAATATACATTTGTTTCAAACTATAACATCCTATGTTTGGTATATTGCAAGTATGTCAGTATTAAATAATTTCTAAAATAAGATCAATTATAATTCTACAGTAATATTTTCTTTAAAATGATTGAAATAGAGAAACCACTATAAAATGTAAGTATGCCAAAATGAATTTATAGATGAATCTTCTGGTTTTCAAATATCTTTTCCTTAATATTTTTATTTTCATGGTTTAAAAAATGGGGATTAGGATCCATTCATCTAAGAAGAAAGGCACTTATGGTTCCTAAACTATTATTCTGTGTTAATCCTCAAAGCACATTTTGCTTCAAGGTTATAATAATATATCTTGATTATATGGGGGCAGACCCTGACCTACAATGTTTAACATAGGAATTTTTGAATTGTATGATGGTGTAAAAGTGATACATTTCAGTAGGAGTTCCTTTCTAGACTCTATTTTCTGGCGTAGAAGTATGTGGTATGATAATCTTTCACGGTGCTCACCCAGAGCCACAGCATCCAGCTAATGATCACAATGGGGAAACAATGAACACTGGAAGGCACTGTGTGTTGCTAAGCTTTGGTGCTTGGTAGCATAAGTGGATTCAATGTATTTTGGACTTATGAATTTTCCAATTTATAATGGGTTTAAAGGAATATAACCCCATTGTAAGTTCTGGAGCATCTGTACTTAACATGAGTATTATTTGTTTAAAATCTGCCTCTGTTTCTAAACCAAAATCTCCATAGAAACAAGGAAAATGTCTATTGTGTCCTCTGTATGCTGTCAAGATGTAACATGACTCAAAAGCACAATGAACTTGGAGAGTTGAGTGAGTGGCTAATGAGGTACATTAGAAATATCTATTGTTCAGTTTTCTTTGGCCAAAATCTTCCCCATACATAATGTAGAAACTTGGGATCCCAACTCATTATCTTTCAAGAATTTGATCAGAATTAAAATGTCTTTTCAAGAAGAAGCAACATTTCCACCCTTTAGGGGGAACAGAACTGGCTTGTGTCTGGGTAACAGTCAGCCGACCATCTGAATTTTCACAAACATTACATTTACACTTCTAAGTGTGATGCCAAAATGTGTTATCTTTTTAAAATAATATAACAATTCTTTAAATACCAGACCCTACCATGAAATGACAGTAGTCTCAAAGTCTCGTGGGCTCATTTGATCTTTAGAACCTCTCTGTCATCTGAGCTATCTCTCTGGAAGGTCACCAGAAAGCAGACATTTGTCAGCTTAAGCCCCAATGGCCTCAGACTATCCCTCCCTCTTCTTCCTGCTCTGCTCTCTAACTCAGACCCGACTCTCCCAGCCCCAAGTCAAATGACTTATGGCTGGGTTTCTCCAGTCAAAAGGACTGGCACTGCTTTGAGTGGCAGCTCCAGCAGCCCTTGTGATTCTTCTTTCTACCTTTCCAGCCCTGGGGCAACAATAGCTCCCTACATTTTCTAATATCAGGACTGCTTCACCATTCCTGATTGGACCTCAAGAGTGTATTATATCTTGTTAGCTATATCATCTCCTATGGTATTTCAAATCATCACATTTTCTGTTTTTCCAGCTGCACTCTGACTGCTTTATGCATTGTCTTATTCATTTTGATATAGTTTCAGACAGTTGTCTTAATATTATTTTTAAATTAATTTTATTGGTACATTTAATGTATGCAATATAATGACATTCATTGTTGAAAATTTGTACCTTTACATAATCAATCTTGGTTCTTATTATTTCCCCATTCCTCCACCCTCCCTTCAACCTCTCCAACATTTAGAGATATGATCTAAAACTGATTAACATTTTAATAAATTTTTTTTTTGTTTGCAAAATCTTCTTGGGAGAATCATCCATATTTTTACCCTTCTAATATAGATCCTGGTAATCAACTTGTCTTAGAATTCAGAGCTAGAAATATGTATGTTTGCAAACTATAAATTGGCCTAAACTGAGATTTATTCTTAACATTCCTGGAGAAGTGTACAATATTTAGTGAGCAGGCAATAAACAATTTTTAAAAAGGAAGTTGATAAAACTAATAGGTTTACCATTTTCACTAGACATAAGTAAGAGTTCTTCTTTCTTTTACATTCATTTTACATCATGGCTATAAGTTCTGAGGCTACTTTCTTATTCTACCAGAGAAATCTAATCACCTGAAGTGCTCGCTTTCTTTAAAAGCTTTTGATCTGATGGAAAACTTTTCAGTTTGGGTGGTATTTTAGTTACTTTGCTTGTTCCAACACCTAGAGAGGAAAGATTTATTTAGCTCACAGTTTGTAGAGGTTTCAGTTCATTGTTGCATGACTTGGTGGCAGGGTGGCCTGGCAGAGGGACATTGTAGGGGAGAAATAGTTCATAGCAGGCAGATGACAGAGGGCAGAAAGACAGCAAGCTACAAGTGACAATAGCAACTTCTTTTTGTCCCTTTATACCCCATTTAGGATACTACCATTAGGGAGGTAGCACTCACTCCCAGAACCTTACCAAGCCAATCAGTGGTCTAATTTAGTAGTCATACACCTTTAATCTCAGTATCATACATTCTAGATCCATCAACCTCTGAAAGAGCCCCACCTATGACCACATGAAGCTTTGAGGGGACATCTAGACACAAGCTATGAAAGGTGGTTATAAGTATAATGAGTTTTCTATCACGGTTACAAATATTTGAGGTCAGTAAACATAAAAAGGGAAGGTTAATTCTGGCTCACAATTTACAAGGTTTTGGTTCAGTGAGTTGTGCCTCGGCTTTTGGGACTGTGGGAATTCAGCACATTATAGTGGGAGAACACAGCAGAGTAAACTTATCACTTCATGGCCAGGTTGTGTACAAAGAGAGACAAGGGCCAGAGTCCCACATCTCTCTCAAGGGCATGTCTGAACCGACCTCAGAGTCACCTCCTGGAGTTTCTATCTCTTTCTTATAGCACAGAGGGCTAGGGCCAAGCCTTCCACACATGGGAGTGCAGAGGGCATTACAGATTGAAGCAAGCAAGGTACATTTCCTCACATCCTCCCCAGTTCCTTCGTAAGTCAGGATGTGGAGGAGTCCGAAAAGCCCACTGAGCGATCAGTAAGAAGGGGAGAAACAGGATTGTTGGCCGGCACGCATTCATGTTTGCTATCCTTTAACCATTTGTGCTTCATGACTCTGTATTATAAAATTGACTGATCTATAGGATGTTGATAAAATGACTCTATTCTACTTTTCTTCATATAGGGGAGATCACACTCAGAGTGTTGGCTATTCTGTTATTATAACTGAAAGGAGTGCAACTTGTATAATGTCGTGATCAAAGTATTTTTATTTCTAATCTGATGAACTATTTTCCTTGTGTCTTGACCTCAGGAACAAGAAGATTTTACTAGGTGGTTCAGAGATCTGTTAGTCCAGAATTCTCTAAGATGGAAAGTTTTAGGTAAATAATAATGTTTTAGCTCTTATTGAAACACTTCTATGTGCCCCAAACCCCTTCAAAAATTTCATTGGTCTAAGACCTGTCATGTACAGCTACAAGATCCCAGTAATGAATGTAACTGTACAGTATACCTAGAATGTACCAATAAACTCAATAAAAAGAAAAAAATACCTTTTCATCCATTAATTCATTGACCCTTCCCAACAACTCTGTGAAGCTAATGCTACTAGTGTGTCATTTTATAGATAAGGGAACTGAAGCATAGGAAGACTAAATAATTTGGCTGGCTTGCACTGCTTAAGTGGGTTTTGTACCTAGGCAATATGATTTTAATGCTCATGGTCTCCACCACAGCAGTAGTATCCCTGCCAGAACTACTACAAATCTTCAAAATGGTTACCCTCAAATAGATGTAAACAGTTTCAAAAAGTAAGACTGACAAATGTACAACAGGATGCAAACTTAGATTAAGTCAGTCTCATTAATTGAGAGTTAAATCACCAAGAAAGACCAAACAGTAAATGGCATTTTTTCTATTTGATGAAATGAGAGGAGAGAGGCTTGGAGACAGTCAGGGGTCTCCTTCAGGCTGCACAGCTATTTAGCAGGAGACTGAAGATGAGACCCCTACCATCTAGCACTTGGCCTTAGCTTACTGGAGACACCCTTAGATTAAGAGCCATAGTGCAAGAGACACATAGTTAACTGTCTTGACTCTTAATTCTGAGCTATTTCTGTTACTCTTAGATTTTTCTGTTTTGCTTACAAAGATCATCTGTCTGAGCTAATTGAATGTTTCTTCTGAAAAAAAATGGGTAATTCACCTGTGTATACATGTGTATATGATGATTATACATATATGCATTTCTTATGAAGAAGTACATATCTGGTGTTAAAAGAGTTAAAAAGAAAAGAAATGCATGAGATTAGAAAACAGAAAAAGAATAAGAAAATCCCACTATCCATACAGGGGCTTCTCATTTGCTATAATGATATCAGTCGCAACAAGTCCAAGGCCCGACCTCATTACAAGGGTTTAATTGCATTGTTACACAGCCTCACTTCTCCTCTCTGGCCTCTTTCTCTTTACGACAGCTTTAGAAAAGAATTTCAGCTCGAGGTCAAAGGAAATTAATTACTGCTTTCTTAATCTGTGCTCATCGACATTTAGAAAACTTTGGGCTTTCTACCAACTTATTCTTGTCTCCTCTTTGTATAGACCCAAACTTATAAAAGTAACACCCCAGACCTTTGTTTAAAAGAAAAGTGCACAAAAGCACTCGCACAGCACATTTTTAATAAGTGTGGATCATATCCCAAGAAAGCACCAGGTGTTGGAAAAAAATTTCTGCCATTTAGCAAAGATAGCAATGCTTCAAAAATTGAGAATTATCTTACACAGAAAATTGCACTCCATAATCAGACTGAAGGCTATTAAACTGAAGTGTTAATAATGTTAATCTAGTAATGCCAGTAAAAAGAATGATGTAAGATAAAAGGGCCATGAGTGGATATATCGATTAATGACAGAATGACACAGCTATGGGCTCAAACATGGCTTTCCTCAGAGCGTTGCTATCTGCAGTAGGTTCAAGCTTTAAATTTCATTATTGCATTAACATTCTGAGGTGTCTTTTTCTTTCCATTTTCATTTCTCCACTGATATGAGAGACACCAAGTCAAAGAATAGTAAGACTGGACCCCTGGATTTTATAGGTTAACAATAAATATCAGTTTAAAACCAACGATATTGTGACTCTGTGGAACTCCACTGTGTGTCTTTTGCTAGTCCAGGCATTTTTTAAGACCTTGTATCAAGCATCAAGAGATCTGCCTATTATTGGTGCCCTTGAGGCCAGTGGGCCATGAGTTTGAGTGGAAAGCATATTAACTTGGAGCGCTCTGCTTACTTTTTTCCAGTGGGGCTACACCTTTTTCCTGTCTGCTACAACTTCCACCAGTACCTCTGTGATCTTCCATACCCATACATTCCACACAACAACCTCAGCTAACACAGAGAGTGGGATATATAGTTTAAGAACTGAAAACAGCCTTTGGGTTCCGTTCACCTGGGTTCTCTTACAGCCCATCTCTTACAAGTTGGATTACATTAGGCAATTTCTCAAAATTCCTGTGGTTTACTTTCTTCATTGGGCCCCATAAAGAATAGAGCTGTTGCACAAATACACGCTCACAGATTTCCACCCTTGACACAATACTTGCTAGTTGGGATATTTGATGTTCAGCTACCTTTAATCACTTCCGTGGAAAATGAAATGTACTAAGAAGACAAAAGGTAAATGTTGGAACCAGCTGTGCAAGGTTTACATTCTGGGGTGGAAGTTAGTTAAGTCTTCTTTGGTGGAGAAAGTGAGTGTGGTTGTCACAAAAATCTGCAACTGACAGGAGGCAGCTGGCAAAGGATGCTGGCTATATATAT
>NW_022900919.1:10713042-10734028 GCF_012274545.1 Fukomys damarensis | reverse complement strand
TATATACACATATCTGGAAGCACAGAGCTAAACAATCCATGGCCGCACAACTCAGCAAGATTCCAAGAAGATTTTTCCTCCTGAGAAAGAACAGGAACAAGAATTTAAGATCTTTTGTAGTGCTCTATACTTAAATCTAAAGCTCAAGCCAGGGTAGGGAAGTAAATGTTGATGGTTGTAAAGCATGGCCTTAGGAGACTTATTTTGTGCCTTGGTCATATCTACAAGTTTAGTCTATTCTTTCAATATTTCTTTTCCATGAATTTCTAAAAATATTCTACAACTGGTTGACAAACATCCCTAACTCCTCTGATTATGACTCACTACCTACTAAATTCAGATGTAAAAATCAATGTCTGTTGCTATGAGTCCTAGCACTGTGAGGCAATTTCAGTAAGGATAGAGGTTGTCCTGCTTTGCTTCATCATATTGGTGGGTGGGCTTTAGAAATCGCTGAGCACGTTGTCTCAGAATGGTGGGTAAGTGCAAAATTTGGGCTAAGGAGATGAGAGATGTTCCACATCCTAAGCCTTTGGCCCTACTGCTACCTGCTTCAGGTATACCAAAATGCTGAGGGACCAGCCTGATCATGCACCAGGTGGGTGAAGATTGTGACCCTTGAATAAATGCAGGGCAGTGAGAAGGGGTGGTGTTTTACTACACAGTTAGGCAGCGAATTAGTCAGATTTACTAGTTTTTCTCTTGGCTTCCAGAACAGAGAACAAAGGATTTAAAGAGATAGCAGTGTTGAGTGAAATGGTTTGCAAGCGCACTTTTCAGCTGACAAGAGAGGATGAATTTGATTATGTTAGTGGGCATATGTATAGAAAGCAGCTGACTTTTCTATCCTGCTGACAGTGTACTCCAGAGAGCTGACTGCAGTGAGTGACAGTTTCCACTGGGTTCATCAGAGGCGGGAAAGCATGTGGAAGTGACCAACTGGAAGTTCTATCTTCTACTTCGGCAAACTATCCAAAAGCCAACCATCATAATGCCTTTCATTTGAGCTCCTTTATCTGTACACAAGTAAACATTTAGATTTTGTTGTCCATTGGGTCTAGTGGTAAGAGGCAAAAGTAAACAGCAAGAGGAAAATTGCATTCTTAGTTATTAAAACAAGGTATATTTTTCTTCTTCTGGCCCCCAAACTGAAGCAGAAAACGGAAGAACAGGTGTTACAACTGGACCTCTTGCCACCATTTTTCCTTCTGAAATTCTGAAGATGAGCTTCACTAATGGATACAAAGAGGAGAGGCACATTTTTTGAATCAATTTGAGATTAAGTAGTGTTCAGTCTTAAATACCTAAGAGAACAATCTAAAATTTAAATATTGTGTGGGCCAGATTTCCTATTGTTGGGACAAAATACCCGAGACCCAATTTAAAGGAGAAAAGGTTTATTTTGACTCATGGTTTCAAAGGTTTCAGTCCATGGTTGCCGATTCCAAGGCAGAACATCATGGTGGAAAAAGTTGCTCAACTTATGGCCTCCAGAAAGCAGAGGAAGAGCATGAGAAGAAGGGACTAGGGACGAGATTAGTCCTTAGGATCACATCCCATGACCTTTTCCTGTTTTGGGGCCTCCTTCCTAATAATCCTTCCAGCTATGAACTCATCAGTGGGCGAGCCCATTGATGAGATGAGTGGCCTCAAGATGCAGTCACCCTCCTAGGCATCTCTTTGTCCAGTAAAGTTGAAAACCAACATTAAACATCACAAGCATGCTGGAGAATATTGAACTCAGTCTGTGTATATTGTTTCATGTTAAGTAGTTTGAGGAGGGTTAAGCAATTTGTGGATTATCTTCTTGATGAGTGTAGGAAAGAGTTACCAGATTTATTTAGACAAATAATTGACAATGAGGTAAAGACAAAGTCACATGAGAGGGGAAATAGGTTTTAGAAATACTTAGGAAAGGAAGAGAGTATATGGAATTGTAAGGATCAAGTGAAATTTAAGCTGGATATAGAAAGGTGGGTCAAAAGCTCCACACATGGAGCCCTGGAATGGGTGACATTCATGAAAATAACGAGTCACTGTCCAGATAGGCACACCTGTGTTACAGCAGAGTGATATTTAAGCAGAAATCCACAAAGTGGAGGGAGCTAAAGGAATACTGAGTCTGATGGTATAGACACTATTCTAGGAAGCGTGGATTGTAACCTTTTTGTTTGTTTGTTTATTTTTTTGAGACAGGGTTTCACTATGTAGTTGAGACTGACCTGAAAATCACTATGTAGCCCACGCTGGTCTCGAAATCACAGCGATCCTCCTGACTCAGCCTCCTGAGTGGCTGGGATTACAGGCGTGCACCACGATGCCCAGCTACCAAAACATCTTTGAAGTTTCTAACTCGGGCATTGGCAATCATCTAAACTGGTCTCCCTCAATCTTCTCATGCAGTAGTATAATCTCATGCAGATGCATAATTTCAATTTGTGCCTGGTATGCTAGAGTAAAGGATGAGGAAGCTTTTGTTATAGGTGGATGCTCTGGGAACTGTCACTCCTTGACCTATGAGCCCAGTGGTGGCAGGGATAAATATCTCAACGTTCCTACAACAAGCTTATAACTACTGGTGCCTACTCTTTGCTCTTAATTGTCAATATCCCAAAGTGAACAAATCTCAAAATTACTTGTGCTTACATTCTACTATGGAAATCAGATACTAAGCAAAATAACAAGTTTATGTGATGATGGCAGGCAGTGATAAACACCAGGAAGAACAACTAATAAAAAGAATAAAAGAAACAGTGTGGCTGTAGGTAGCATTTCTCTTTAAAAAATGTGACATTCTGATGGTAGCCTGAACACAATGGAAAACTAAGCCAGAGATTTTGAGGACAAATATTCTGGTAAAACAGCTTTGTACTATTTGAAGAGCTAGAAGGAGAGCTCAGAGGCTATATGAGAGACTGCAAAGCAAAGACTGGTAGGAGATAAAGTTGAAGTTGGAATCAAGGTCAGAACAGGTAGGATCTGTTAGTTCATGGTTAAGTATTGATTTTTGGGGGCATGGTACCGGGGATTGAACTTGCGTCCTTGCCCTTACAAGGCAGGCAGAAGAACCACTGAGCTAAACACCCAGCCCTTAAGTATCGATTTTAAGTATGATGGAAAGGTAGTAGAGGGTTTTAAGCAGTAGTGTCATGGCCTACTTATGATTTTAAAAGATCATTGGCACTGCTGTGAAAATAGATTGCAATAGGTTAGAGGAGAAACAGAAAAACATTTTAGGAGTGTGCGGTCATGGTCTGAGTTAGCATTAGGATGTTAGCAGTGGAAGTGGAAGGAAGTAGATGAGTTTAGGAAAAGCTTTGAAAGCCAGACTGAAAGTAATGAGTGATCCTAGAGTTAAAATATAAATAGAGAAAAAAAGTCTGAGTGATTTTTATATCTCTTTCCTGAGAACTAAAGGAATACTTACTGAGATGTGGACATTTGAGGGCAGAATGGATCTGGGGTAAGGGCTGAAGACGCTTTTTAGACATCCAAATGGAAATATCAGACCAGAAGTTGGATATACAGATAAGGGAGAAAGGAGAGGAAAGGAATAGTTTACGAATTTTGGAATATATGTTCATATAATATTCAAATGAGAGGATAGCATAATGGAATCTAGTAGAAAATAAAGATTAAAAAAGAAAAGAAGAGGAACTAATATGTTTCTTTCCTGCTTATTGTTAAGATTTATGCTAATATAGATGCTTTTATTTACACCATCTCATGAAATAGATATTATTAGTCCCAGGTTAGTGTGAAGGGAGTGGGTCTTAAAGACATTAAATAGTTCAAAGTCACACAAAATTTAATGGAATAACTGGGACTTTGTCCTCGAGTTTCTTTAGGCCACAGATGAAATGGCTTTGGACCAATAGAGATGGGAGTAGAGATCTGAACAAGACACATTATGGAAGCACTCAAACCTGAAAGTTTTGTATTGTTTGATTACTTAAAGCAAGGTTGTCTAATATGGCAGCACTTAGCCATGTGTAGCTATTTAAATTTAAGTAATTAATATTAAATAAAATTTAAAATGCTGACCCTTGGTTGCACTACCCAATGGCAACATAGGGCTAGTGGCTATTATTTCAGACAAAGCGTAAACAGTATTTCCATCATCACAGAGATGATGTTCTCTGTGGCAGTGGATCTAAATTTCCCACTCCTGTCACCAGTCACACAACCTGCCTCAGTATGATCAAGGCTGATTTAATGTCCCTCAGAACAACCAGAACAGAATAGCACTAGTTATAGATGGTAACAAGCACCCAATGATGACTGAGCAGGGGATAAAGGAGTCACAAGTAGAGTGTTGCCACTAAATGTACTCACAAAGGCAAGAGATACCAGAGGTGGAGGAAAGTTGGTGGCAATAACAAGGGAAGCATCACAGGGGAAGAAGCTATAGACTCAGATTTGATTTTAAGGTCAACATCTTGAAGGAGATGGTGAATATGTAGAATTCGCAGAAAAAAAATCACTGATATCTTTAGAATTCAGGAGTGGTTCCTATAGGTCAATGTGTTTTAAAACTGATTTGTCTGGACTCAAACTCTGTAAGTACCCATAGGTCTTGCTGCTCTTGACCTTGCTACTGATCTTCAGGCAGCGTTAATAAACATCCAGATGCTAGGCCTTAGGGAGCCTGCTTTCCTCCTACTGTAGGCACAGGCATTCCCAGCATGATGAGAAGCGAGTGAACTTCTTGAAAGTCCCAGGCCCACTCCAGATCTCATAAATTTAGAGTGAATCCTGAAACCACCTGTCTAAATTCAAAACTTTGAAATTCGTATCACTGGAGGAACCAAAACATGAGCCAAGGTCCACTGATTTAGAAACTGAGTGTTGTATTAATGAGCAGAGCATTCTTAAACAAATTTGTTTTGTAAAAAGAAAAAAATTTCTTCAATAAAGGAAGTATATTCTGACTAGAAGATGAGTTTAAATATACAATTTAAATTTTGCAGATGTAATTTCTTTTGGGATAACTCTTTAGATGGGCTTTTCATGTTACTTCTGATTAGGGACTTCTCTTACTTAGCTATTGTTGTCATAACAAATTTGTTTTGTAAAAAGAAAAAAATTTCTTCAATAAAGGAAGTATATTCTGACTAGAAGGTGAGTTTAAATATACAATTTAAATTTTGTTCTTTTGGGATAACTCTTTAGATGGGCTTTTCATGTTACTTCTGATTAGGGACTTCTCTTACTTAGCTATTGTTGTCACTGTCACTTTTGTACCAGATGACCTGAAGCCCAGGATAGTTAGTCCCCCAAAGTCACACCCCAGTAAGTGGCAGAACTGGAATTTGATGAAGGGAGTTTTCTGTCTCTGTACTACAACATTTTTTTTTTCTTGTAGGAACTTACAATCAATCAAGATAAAAGAGAAACTGACTTGAAGATCATTCAGAGAAGTTCACACTTATGAACAGAAAAATTATTGTTCAAGTATAAAAGTAGTAGATTTGCAAGAAAAGCAAAGTGATAAAATGAGCTAGCATTTCCTGTCAGAAAATAAAACCCATTTATCAAAAATATATTAAAACAGGGGCCTTAATTGGAGCAGACTGGTGAGGACTGCCCAGCTGCACAGGGAGCAGGCGGGCACCTCTGCAACACGCCCCCTACCCACCATACTCTTGGGCCTCCTGGGTGAGCCAGTACCTGGATCCACACTGCAGAGGCACAGGAAGTCATAAAGGCCATTTTATTGAGCTCCTGGGGATAGAACGGAAGTGATCAGCTAAATAAAGGCATGTCAGACCTCCATAGTTGGTAAGATTGGGTCACCACCTTCCATCAGAACTTGGACTATTTTGAGCAGAAGGGCAGCTGGAACCTGCAGTAGAACCTTGCAGAGTCAAACCCTGCCGGAGGTCAGGGAGCTCAACCTGGGCCTTGTGCTAGAATTCAGCCTGAATATCAGGGGTCTGCCATTGCCTAGCTGAGACTAACTGACTTAGTTCTGCACACTGCTGCTCACATTGTCTATTGTGACTGCAGAGCTATACCCTGAAAGAGGCTCTTCAAATTTTTTCTTTCTTTTCCTCTTATTTTTAATTTTTAATTATTTTTAAATTTTTATTTTTCCCATTCTGCAAATTCTTCTTTTTTTCTTTCTTCTTTTTCCCACTCAGTCTCTTGCTCCCCCATGTTATTCTTCATTGTTCCCATTCCTGCCCTAATTCAGATTTCTTCTTTTTCTTTTCTTCTTTTTCCCAGTCTCTTGCTCCCCCCCATGTTATTCTTCATTGTTCCTGTTCCTGCCCTAATTCAGATTTCTTCTTTCTTTTTCTTTTCCTCTCTCTTTTTCCTTCTCTTGATTGTCATTAGTTTCAAAGGAAAGTGAGTACAATTTATAGCTCCCCTATTACTGCTAAGTTGTTCTATTCTTGCCTCTGTTCTTGCACTCTCTCCCTCTTGTCTTTAACAGTTTCCTATAGTTTGCTTGATCATCTTGTGTCCTTTGGCGCCAATTGAAATCTTCTCCTATTCTTTTACCTATCTATTCCTCTCCTCCACATTCTGTCTAAGTCCCCATCCTGAAGGGTAAATTTGCTATATTGAAGAGTTTATTCACTATAAACGTATTTTGGGCTGGTCTTTGATTTTGATTTAATTCACATGGTTGAAGGTGATAGATTAATAGGTACCACAAATGGTCAATTTCTAAGCTGTGCTTGGTGCTATTGTGTTGCTGATTGTATCAATTGGGCTAAAGAGTTGTGATTGATTTAATGAGTTGTCCTTTCTGATAATATGAAAATGACAGTGACTCTGAGTCATTAGAGACTCAAAACCTAAAGAGCAGCTATATTAGGAAGATCAAAATATTAACCCAGAAATTAAACCCAATAAGAAAAATAAAAATGAGAAAACACTTAAGCAAGTCACAAATAAAGACTTCTGGTTCACCAACGGCAAATTCTAGGGGAAATAAGGGGGAAAAGTCTGACAATCAACCATCAGAACAACCTGAACATGTAGTGTAGGAAACAATAAAACCAATCAATCAGGCTCTAGAAAAAATTCAAAACAGAAATAATTTCCCAGATAACTATGAAGATGGTGAGCACAATGAAAGACATCATTAGAGACTCTAGAACAGAAACAGAAAAAAAAAATAGATGAGCTCAGGACCATGATAGAAGTCATGAATGCCCAGCATTGGAAAGAAATGGAAACCATGAAACAGATTCAAACAGATATCCAGGAGATTAAAAACTCTATTGAAACCATTGACAACAGAATGAACAAATGTGAAGATAGAATTCCAGATAGAGAAGATAGGATGGCAGTCAGTGACCATGAAAAGAGAGATCTCTTAAAAACAGTAAGAGATCATGAGAAATCAATCCAGCAACTCCTAGATGACACGAAGAAGAATAACATAAGACTGATAAGACACACATGTGTAAATACCAAATAGTTTCTCTGGTGTGAAAAACTAAAAGTGTAAATAAGATCCAAATTGTGTAACTGATAATGTGAAATAGGAAGAAAAGGGATAAAGGTAGAGGGAAAGTGGAAAGGGTAGGACAAAGGAAATAGGGAAAGAAAAAATATGGAAAAAGAAAAAATGGAAATAAAGTCCTTGTAAATAGGGAGGGGCAGAGTGGGTGAAGGGAGGGCAGGGGTATGGAGAAAAAATGAGAACCAAGATCTATCATGTAAAGGTACAAGATCCCAATGATGAATGTAACTGTACTGTATACCAATAAAAAGTACCAATAAACCCAATTAAAAATATATTAAATCATATTAAATATGTTTTAGCAGTGGGTACTTAGCTAGATATTCTTTTAACCTCTTTTCATGTATGTGTTCTAAAGTCAAACCAAGAAAGTTGTATTAATTACAATGTGGAGTTGTATATTGATAACGACAAAATAGGAAATCATTAGGAAAGGAGAGCGAAATATAATTGGTTCAAACTTAGAAAAGAAGTGTTCGTCTTACCCACTCATTCATTTCTCCCAGTATTATTTCTCTACTCTTGCCCCTTCTAGAATGAGCCTGCTCTTCACCTGATAAAGTTTCCTAATCCCCTGTGCTACCCTCTCTGGAAGCCCTCACCCCCCTGCTATGGCTGCTTTTTCTTGTGGGGGAACTGTCTCTCAATTGTGAATTCCGGGATGGTGTCCTTATATCTCAACCATTTCACATCATGTCAGGAACATAGTAGGATCGCAGCAGTGACTTCATAAGTAAATGTGGGACTCGACATCTCTCCTTCCTCTCAACCACAAATCAATGACTCGCTCTGAATACGTGTTTGACCATGTGGGAAAAATATGTCATCTGACTCACTTGGGAGTCATGAATATGCCTCACCCATCGAGGATGGTGTCTGATAGTCAGAGTCCTTATTTTGAGGTTATGTCTTTGCTTTTGGTTCATATGTGAATAAAGCAAATCATTTTGGAAGATTTAATAAACAAACATTGGGCAGGGATGACAGAGTTACATTATGATGGCATTTTCACCAAATGTGATTGAATGAAACTTCTGTCTTCTCTCTTCATCATTTTCTCTATGCCAATAGTTTATTTTTTGTTATCTGAAGGGTCCTGCATGACTAACTGGAAAACTATTCGAAGGTCTGGCCAGGTTCAAATCACTTTTGTCAAGCAGTATAATTCCACCTACCTGGAGTGGGATTTGTAGTAGAATCAGTGTTACAGAAGTAAGGGCATTGTCACATAAATGTAATTCTTAACTTTAGAAAAATGTTGCTAACATGACAAAGACTAAAACTTTTTATTGAGTGGCTTATGTAAAAATCTTTTCTGATGACTGAAAATGAATCTTAAGTGGCATTGGCTGTGTTTTCCAGTTACTGAACAAATGTGGATATATTTAAAAAGGAATAAAACTTTGTCCAAAAATGCTTTTGACTTATGGAAACTGAGTAACATGAAATTGCAGCTTCTTAATGGGAAGCTGCTAGGTTTTCCAAGATGTGCCTCTCATTTGGTTTCTCTACTATATAAAAAATTGTAATTCTTTAGGTGATCACCAGTAATCATGGCACTATTTTTTATTTCAGACAGGACAAGTTATCACTGTTTTCTGTTTGAGGACAATGTGAATAGTATCTGTCAACAGCTTACATATGTCTATGTCTATGTCTGTATCTGTATACGTATATTCCGTTCATTGATTCTTCTAAAGGAATACTCATGCAAATGCTCAAATACATACTTAGCAAGGGTCTGCCTGACAATATTGTTTGTGAGAAACAGAAGCCAGTCCA
Organism: Fukomys damarensis; assembly: GCF_012274545.1. NCBI lineage: Eukaryota > Metazoa > Chordata > Mammalia > Rodentia > Bathyergidae > Fukomys > Fukomys damarensis. The sequence goes on along the minus strand of NW_022900919.1, from coordinate 10,724,766 downwards.
TTTAGAAGGAAAGAAGGTCCTCAGTGAACACTGACTCCTGCTGATCACATTCTTGTGGAACCCCTGCCCCTTGTGAGTGAGAGGGCCAATGTGCTTGCTTTAAACAAATAGAAAAGTAGTAACAGAATGGTCCTTTAAGGACTGTGTTTCTACAAAAATGGATTTTGTTTGTTTGCTGGTTGTCTCTTGCTCCTTCCAGGCTTGCTCTAAGGGAAGCCAACTGCCACGTTGCGAGCCGCCCTCTGGAAAGAGCCACATGGTGAGAAACTGATGACGCCGGCCAGCATCCAGAGAGGACCTGAGATCTGGCAACTGCCACACAAGTATGAATGAAGGGGTAGATACCCTCCCAGCCTCGTGAGGACTGCAGCTCTGGCCAACACCTTGCTTGTTGCCCTGTGGCCCTCGGTGAACAGGGCCCGTGCAGCAGCACCTGGCTTTCTGACCCACAAAAACTGAAATAATAAACACTGAAGAGGCCAAACTTTGGGCTAATTTGTTATTTCATCATGGATAATTAGTTTACCAATTAATTGAAGGTTTAAATAAGTAAACTATGATAATCCTATAATCTCTATATATTGTGGCCTATTTCTCCTCATTTTAAAAGAAAGCATTCCTTCTATTTGTACTGCTGCAGAAGGATTGTTAAGGTGTGTTAAGTAAAATTGGTAGACTCGCAAAACCACATGTACAACAGAAATCCATAAAATTATAAAAATAAGCCTCTATATTATTTTAAGAACTGTTATATCTTTAAAAAAATCTGTAGACAACTTTTTGAAAGAAAAAAATGAAGTTGAATTGGGCAGATGACTTCTTATATAATATTCTATTGTATGTAGTTATTTGAGGTCTTTATTGCTCCTTGGCCTTTTGGCTAAGATCAAGTGTAGTAATTATTTCAGTTTTTAAAACAATAATAGGTGAGGATAGGGCTGGGGATTTAGCTCAGAGGTTCGGTGGCCTGCCTTGCAAGTTCAAGGACCCGAGTTCAATCCCTGGTACCAAAAAAAACCACAAATACAGCAACAAAAAAAAACAATAATAGGTGGAGATAATATTGTGTAGAATGTATTTCAATGTACATTTGGAAATATGCTTGTCTCAAATTCCTAAAAATAAATTGACAGCCTGCCTTCCAATTAGAATCCTCCCTGCTTTTTCATATTCACATCTCCCTTCTTGGGAACATATAAATATAAATATAGATTAAAATTTTTAACAACTTTAAGATTTTACTACATATTTTATTTTATAACCTTTAAAATATGCTATATAGTAAATAATTTCCATCTCATGTATTTCTCAAGAATATTCATATTTAATATGGGCTGATTAGTTCAACATAGAATCATATTTTAAATTATGAATTAACCTGGTAGTATATGTGGGTGATTTTCAATCTTCCTCTATTATAAGTAATGGTGTGATTAATATCTTTCTAGTTTCACCTTTTGCAGTCCATATTTATTGCCTAAATATTAATTTAAATGAGGGAAACTGTGGTATCAAAATGTATGTGATCAGAATTTTACACTTTCTATACATTTTGCAAAAAGATCACCATAGAAACAGGGTAGTACAAGAAGGGAGAATGAAACTGGTGATATGTCCTGTTGCCCAATTTACACATTAAGCCCTTTCTTTATTACTGTGTTTGCTGCACAAAATAATAGTGATGACCAAGATGGTGGTGGTATTGATGGTATTGGTTGTGGTGGTGATGATGATGATGAAATCTATTCAATAGGCTAGTATAATAAATATCTAAAAGAAGAGAAATGGTATGATGTACCCCATTATTTCCTCATCATAAAGCAATGTGAGCATCATTTTAGAAGAACTACATAAAGAGTAATTTTATTTTTTTATTTAAATTTAAAAAAATAAATTTAAGGCTAAAATATGATGTTTTATTAAACATTTCATAATAAAATAACTACTACAAGTAAGGAATATAAAAGATTTATCACCTTCCATATTACATGGTAAGAGTATCTAAAATCTACTCTCAGCAAATTTTCAACATACAATATTATATAGACTGTGTGGACCAATGTCTTGTTTCCCAGATGACTTAAATATATAAAAATCTTGGTGTCATTTGTTTTCAAACAGAGTTTTAACTTAAAGAGGGACATATCTTTGTCGGTCTTCATGTGTTCTTATGGGGTTCATGACAAAGTCCTCCATTGTTGTAACACATATACACTAATATCTGTAGCTTCTTATGTCATCTGACTAAACTCTTTAAGGCCAATAGAGTTTTTAGTGCACTAAAATAAGACTTCACAAAAGAGTGGTGTAGTTATCTAGGATGATTTAGAGAAATAGAAAATGAGACATTTCTGATTCCTAGACCCCTGAAATTGAATCATTATGATGCAAAAATACATAAATTATATAGTGAAAGCAACAACATATTATTTTTCTTCCTAATTTACTTGTAAAAAGAAGCCTGTGCCCATTAAGAATAAAGACTTTAAGCTGAAAATGGTTAAGTCATTGACCTTTCTTGGATAAATCTTTGCTCCAAGAACAGTTAAAGATAGAGGCCCCAAAGAGCAAAGTCTGTTTTAGTAAGTTTGATAGACATTAATTTGTGTCAGACCCAATACTTTAGCAGAGGATATTGTATTCATTTTCATGAGAAATTATCCTTTCTGGGCCCCCACACATTTTTTATTAGCACATAATGGTTACACAGATTATGGGTCTCATTTGGAAGATTTGCACATGCACATAAAGTACTTCGATTCCCCCCATTATTTCTCCAACCCCACTTTCTCTCCTACTTTCATATTTTTGGAGGGGTTTCATTGTGTTTAATATGTCTGGGATTTTGCTATACACTGAAAGGGCATGGTTTTCATTAAAGTCCTTAGTCCAGTAAATATTAAGCAGAAAAGAATAAAGAGCCTGTTTTTGTTTCTAAATAAATTATTTACAGGCTAACATAGCATTTGAGAAGGACTAATAAAATTTATTTCTCATATTGTACAGATAAAAGCAATAAGGCCCACAGAAATTTGGTGTCTAATCCAAGATCACGAAACCAGTTAGTGCCAGTGTCACAATCAGAATCATACTCTATCTCACTCTGCAAGTGGGGGGGGGTGCCTCATCCTTTAATATAATTAGCACCTGCAGCACCTCAACATTGTCCCTGCTCAATGACATTACATGACCTTCTGATAACAAGATATGGGAATTTTCCAGTGTTCAGCTAAAACTCAAAACAGATTCATGTTAATCTTGGAAAGGTTATCATCCTCAAACACTTCTGTGATCCCAAATCGGTTGAAATGTCAGCATGTGCTTCCCCATAGTAAGGAACCAGGTGTGACAATTAACTGTATCAGCTTGAATTAGAAATATCCAGCTAGATTGGATCAATCTCATTCTAGGTGCGGCTGAAGGAATTTACTGAAGACTTTCTGTGATATACTGGTTGTGAGTGACCGCAGCCAACAGGCTTTTTGCATGAATGGAATAAATGGTAAATGAAGGAGTGCTCACTTCTGTTTCTTCAGAAGAACTCCAGGTTTTATATCAGTTTTAAAGTTGTCTCTTGGTTTCCACAGCACTTTTCAGCTTCCAGCAGAGATCCTTCAGTCTTCCATCACAGATCTTTAGCCTCCTGATACAGACTCACACAGGACACTACAGTGAGCTCCAGGTCTTCAACTGGATCCTTTGGATCACCTGGCTCTGCAGGCAGCCATTATAATTCAAACTTGTAAATTTTTATATAGTTGTGTATCTTGCATTTAATATGTTTTTCTTGTGACCAATGACTGACAGAGATTTTGGTACTGGGAGTTAATTTTCTCATTGCTGTGAAAAAAATACCCAACATCCATAAGTTAAAGGAGAGGTTTATTTTAACTCACAGTGTGTAGAGGTTTCAGTCCACGGTAGGCTGGCTCCAAGGCAGGGCTGTACTGCAGTGGGGCATCACAGAGTAGAAACAGTTCATGGTGTGGTAGGCAGAAGGCAGCAAGCAGCTAGCAGCTCGCAGCAGCAGCAGCAACAAGAACAACAATAACAAGAACAGCAACAACAACAACAAAAACAGCCTTCCCTCTCTCCCTTTGTATTCTATCTAGGCTGTATATCTATTGATTGATGCCATCCCCATCTGGGTGGGACACACTTAATCCTGCATCACACCCTTAATCCACATTCACACACCCTAATCCAGCCACCTTCAAAACTCTTCATCTATAATAACATTAGGCTGTTAGGGGACATATAGATACAAGCCATAACACCAGGAAATCCTCTTCTGATGATACCTCTCACCCTTCTGCACAGGCATGGCAGTCTTCAGGCTTTGCCCAATTTCTGATGTGATCTACTCCATTTATATAGATTTGGCCTATGAACAAACTCCAATGTACAAGTGAATTTTGGTATCAAAAGAAGCTATTTGAGGGAGGAGGGGGCAAAGGGAGGGCAGGGACAAGGGGAAAAAATGAGAACCAAGACATGTCATGTAAAGGTACAAGATCCCAATAATGAGTGTAACTGTATTATATACCTAAAATGTACCAATAAACTCAATAAAAAGAAAAAAAAAGAAGCTATTTGATTATTGTAGGAAGTCAGATAGGGATGCTTTTAGATAGGAAAAAAAGGAATTTGAATGACAACATGAGGTTTATATAGTGATAATAATAAAACCCATAGTAAATCCAAACCATAGGATGGCAGAACTGGGGTCTGCCTTAGACACAGTTCAGCAAATCAAAGACTGAGATTTCCTAGAAATAGGCTTAGAATTAGCATTTAGTTCCTTTGGCTTTAATTTTAGTGTACATTCTACATTATACATTTAAGGTTTAAGATTTCTCTTTTTAAGTCATTTTTACATAATTCCTCTTTACAATATAGTCAGTTCTATTGATCATAGGTAATTAAGTACTTTTAGGGAAATACATTGCCATAAAGTTTGCATCACAGAAAAAATAAAATAAAATAAAAATGCTGAAAGGGTGTTAGCTAAACATTTACTTTAAGAAGCTAAAAAAAGTGTGAAACACTAATGAAATAGACAACTAGATTATAAAATTAAGGAAATTAATTTTATTACAATATTTAATTAATTTGCTAAATTGGTTTGATAACCACAAAGGGAAGAATAAAAAGGTAATGAATCTTGGGTAATATCAATTGAGAAAAAAGTATATGTGAAATAAAATTAATAAAATCAGTACAACAATGTGAAAAAGAACAACAGAAAATCCTAGTCAAACCAGTGTTATTGGACATACGCTGAACATAATGTTGTTGGACACAGGCTTCATATATGAAAATATGACATCTAATAAAAGTGACATAGATCACTGGGAGTAAGTGATGATTCAGCAAAAGATATTGGATTAATTGATGATATTTATGAAGAACAATTAAATAGGACCTCTTCTCCGCTACAGAAATGTGAATTCTAGGAAGTTTAAATAACTAAAACCCAAAATGAAAAGTGAAAGATATATCTTAATGATATTTATAGAAAAAGGTTTTCTTTAATGTCAAGATAAAATGATACAGAAAAATGTTGATAAAGTTAACCTCATTAAACATTTAAAAAAGTAATTTTATAAAACGAAAGAAAAAAATCTTCAACATACTGGGAGAAGATAGAATTTATATCACTAGACAAATATTTAAATCCAGAATAATGAAAAATCCCAACAAATCAATAAAAGATCAACAACCTAATAGAAAAGTTGATTAAAGATATACTAGAAAACATAAATAGACAACAAACATATGCAAAGATATTTAGACTTATTTACAGATTGAAGAAATGCACATTGAAATCACAGAGATAAATATTTTACAAATACCAATCAGGAAAAACTAAAAGTTGATACAAAGTTTTGATAAAGATTTATAGTAAAAAGAACAACTTCTCTGGAGAATAATTTCTCAGCACTTAGTAAAATCAGGAGCCACAAATACTTCATGTCCAACAACTTCAAGCTCTGGGCTTATCCAAATAATTCTCAAATGTTAGCCTGCACCTTACTCAATGACCTGGAGAATTTGTCAATGCCTAGAACTGGTCCTTAGAATGTACATTCCCAATAACTGCCATGGCAATGCCAATGGTGCTGATCTGAGGACAATCCCCTGGGAATCACAGCCCAAGAGAAGCAATCTTATATATGCTCAGGGAGACATGACATTTCTTTATGAATTAAAACAGCAAGCAACTAGAAGTAATCTCAATGAACAAAATAAGAAAATGAAGAGATAACTAATTTTTGAGGTACATTAATTGGCACTTTATGATAAGTATGATCAAAACAAAATGCTGACAAAAATAGAAACACTGTACAATGTTTATCTATAAACACAATACAATTTTAGTAGAATTTAAATGCATGCAAAATCATCCTGCATGTTTTATGTAGACATATGCATATGTTTAAAGTGCATGTAGACTATATCTGGTAAAAATATATATAAAATAGAATTAATATATAAATAAGAACATATATTAAACATATATATGTTTTATTATATTATTATACAATATATAATATAAAGTATATATCACATAGAAAGAATAGGAAGATTATAGTACTTGTGTAGGAATGAGTTACTCCAACTTCAAGACAAATGTTACCTCTGATGGAGGAGAAACAGCATTGGAATCTTAGAAAAATATAAGCAACATTAGTGCACTACTTGTGATATTTTATTCAGCTATTTTTGTTGAAAATATCTGATACAAAATGAAAAGAACTGGTAAGATCTGATGAGTACATGACATTCATTCTATTATTTTCTTGGCTATATTTTTACTCTTTGGAATATTTCATAACACTCCTACTTTAAGCAGAAATGAGCAACTAACAAATCCACAAGCTGATAGACCTGTTACAGTCCATATTATCAGGTCGGTGAACCTTCCATCTGACTTGATATTAAGTTTCTTCAATCCTAACATTTCAAGCAGTAAAGCTAGTAACATTACAAAACTCGGTGTTTCCAAGGCCTAGGCATCTGATTAGTTCAGAATGCATAATCATAATGATAACTATATGTTTAAATAAGACAGCAATGAAATAAGAATGATATTCAGTATAATGTATGCTAACTTACCCATCTCATTGACTGTGAACATTTATTTTGGTAGATACCAGGGATTGAACTTGGGACTTTGTGCTTGCGAGGCAGGCAGCTGCACGACTGAAATAAAACCCCAGCCAATGAGTGTGAACATTTAACAGAAAGGAAGTTATCATTCTCACTTCAACATATGAGAATGAAACTCTGGTAAAAGTACCCAGTAGCTAAGGGAAAGGTGGAGCTGCAGCTGTTTTCTGAGCCTTCTAACTTGAGTCCTCTTCTATGCAGGCATCTAGGTAATGTAGGGCATTTTCAGTAGGAATTCTAGCAACCTTCTAACTTTTTTGGAAGTAAAAAGCCTTTCTTCAAATTTATTTTTTCTTGGACTAATAAAAGCACAAGGGATTCCTTGCTTTATAGATTATATTCAGCCAGTGAGTTTCTTACAGAAACTCCTAAACGTGATAAAATCCATGTTTGTTCTGGATTTTGAAGTTCATTTGGATTACACCAAAATTTCTATTCCAATACTCACTAGCTGTACAAAAGAAACAATGAAATCATCATCGAGGGGCCTTTTTTCTTAATCTGCAGAGCAGGGCTATCTCCTTGGTGAGGACCTGTCTGAGCTCATGGAAATTTGAGGTGTAGCTCAGTGCCCGGTATATAATAATGAATCAATAAATACGTGCTATTTATCTTATAATGATTACTCTTGTCTTGGAGATGCTGAAGACTTTTTAAACTTATTAATTTCCTCTCACATCTTTCTCCCTGAGATGTAAGTATCAAATTCAGTATTGTTGGGCTGGGGATTTAGCTCAGCGGTTCGGTGGCCTGCCTTGCAAGCACGAGGACCTGAGTTCAATCCCCAGTACCAATAAATAAATAAATAAATAAATAAATAAATAAATAATTCAATATTGTTGTTTAGATCCTAAGTGTCCTCAAGGTCACATGTGCTGAAGTCCTGGTCGCCAGCTGATGAGGATACAGGAGGTGGTGGAACCTTTAGGAGACAGAGCCTTGTATTGGGTCATAGGAGTGTGCCCTTCAGATGGAGACCATGGCCTCTTCTCTGTCTCTTTCTTCCAGCCACCTTGAGGTGAGCAGCTCTGCTGTACAATATGCTCCCTGCCATGATTCTTGGCTTCACCGCAAACTAGAAAGCAACCCTGTGACCATGGGCTGCTAGCACTGAGAATGTGACCCAGAACAAACTCTTCCTTTCTGAAGTTGAATTTCTCAGCACTCGGTCTCAGGGATGGAATTGAACTAACACAGATACCCGAAGTACTGAAAGGTGAGGCTGCAAAGCTCCCTGTCTTTGGCTTACTTCCAGGCATTCAAAGCGGGGTGCGTGGAGCAGGGAGAAGGAAAAATGTCTTTTCTGAAATTTTTCATTCTCCAATTCAGCAAAATACTGGAACAGCTACAAAGTGAAAACAGCTGGTCAATATGGATGCATGCTGTTCACCAATATAAATTTTAAAAAAAATATATGACCTAGGTTTAGACTACTTTTTCAAAAACAACAATTTAACAAAAAGCTAACCAGATACTTTTATGTAATCATCACCGTCATTTTGGTGCAATATATAAATTACTTATAAATTTGTAATATACCACGAGGAGTAAGAATTACCTTGTTTCTTATGTATTGGATTTTGCTGAAAAATGTCATATGTAGAGAACATATGAAAAGATAGTCTCTAGAAAGTGTCAGGAAGCATAGCTATCCTGTCAATTCACTCTGTGCTTGAGGCTTTTCCTCAATAAAAATCTGGAAAGAAACGCTGCAGTAACCTGTGGATAGATTTAATCTGAATCATTACCATCAAGGAGTATTTAGTAATGACTTTTGGATACCAGTGCCATGAACTGAAGGCGCTTGCACAGAAGCTCTATGTTTGACAATGAATTCTTCCCCAATCTCCCCTTACATTGGGAGATGTTCTAAGCACTGCTTTGCTGCCACCTCATCTTCAAATGAATGGGCCCATGCTTTACCACTGTCTTTCCTGATTGTTTATTGGTACACTTTAGGAGCACATGGCCATATTTATCATAGGGAATTTGTAACTGTACGTGATATATCTTGATTTTTACTTTTTCCCATTAGCCTGTGGATCTCTCTTTTCAGTGGTCTTTCCTATGCCTGATATTATTTCATATTTAACTTAATAGTTAAAGAACTAAAGGAAGTATTTCCCAACAAACTCCAGCCTTCAATAAAATAAAACCCTTCCAACAAAATTCTAATGATACAATGGCAATGGCATTTTACTACACATTTTTTATAATCTAAGCACTGCTCTGGACAATTTACGTAGCTTAACTCATTTAACCTTGACAACACCGGGAGAAAAGTATTATTAAGGACATCTTGACCTGCTTCAGAATAGCTTTTGTTCGTCTACTGTACTCATCGTCCTGGCTGTCTCATCCATGTAGGGCTTCTTTAAACTACCCAGGAGAACATCATTGTTTCCAAGTTGTCAAAAGTCAACCTTGCAGAATAAAAGAAAATACATTTTGTCATTGTTTAGTCTTTGCAAATAAGCTCTTAGAAATTCGTGATGCGTAGTAAGCAATTTCAGAGCTCTGAAAAATCCTATAGTGAGAAAACTTGTTTCATTTTGCTTCTCTCATTTCCCAAAGAAAACTATCCTCCCTCTCAGACTTTGTTCTTTTTCCTCTTCTCCTTCCTTTGCATCCCTCTATTAGTATGCACTTCGTAAATATGTTCTAATGCACACATGTAATTTTTTACTTATCAAATTACAGCAAAATCATTTATTTCAATGTGCATTTTTACATTAGACACAAATATTCTGAAATGAAATTCTTATTTACTGGTTATATTTTTAGCTCGATTGTCTCTGAAATGAAAGTCACACACAGGTCTCTCGTTTGGCTCTGTTCAGAAATATGTCTGAGATGTTGCTTCACTTGGAAAGGGAGTTTTGGCTGTAAGATAACTGACGAATGTGCCTTGATCAGGTACATCCTTGCAAAGTCAAAAATATGAATGAGAGCTGAGCAGACTTTCCAACACTTGGGTATTCGTGATTCCTGTGAGTACTTTCCAGAAAAAAACACATCAATTTTCATTTTATGAACATAAAAAATAAAATTCTCTTGGAGTTAGATTTCTTTTTTTTTTCTTTCTAAAGGTAAATTTCTAAGATGAGTGACTGAAAAGCTTTTTGGATACAGAGGGGAATAAATAGCATAATGTCATGTGTCACCAGTGGAGTTGAATTTGAATAATTTCTCTGATTTTCTAGCATAAAGAATTCTAGACACCCATGTAATTCTGTCTATAAAATAAACCCAGTTCTATTCTGAAATCACTTCTTATATCGTGTGGATCATGACTGTTTTAGGGATGAATCGGTGTGTTCAGTTTTACGTTGTTGTACAGTTCTGCATAATATTTCAGCATAAAATGGTGATACTTACGAAGAGTGTGTGGGAGGCTCCCAGCAAAGGTGTAGTGGGCATAAGTATTAGAAAAGCAGACATAGGTCTTGGAGAAAGAGTGAGAAGAAACTCACACATGACTTTCTACTTGCAACTCGTGTTCTTTATGGAATGGGACAATGCAATACAGGATTTGAAATTGCAGCATCTCTACTAGAAAGGAGGAAAAGAAAAAAGAATATGGGAGATGATGAAATTTCACTTTTTCAGTAACATTCTTCGGTCATCATAGAGGGACCATCGAGAGCACATGCAAAGTGCATCCCAGGTTTGAAGAATGTGACAAATCTCAATCCCTACCTCAGGTGGTTGATTATCATGCACACAAAAAAACACAGAAGTAGTAAAAAATGATAACGGCTTTCCGAGAAAGGAGACCTTTATGTTCATTTTAAGGACCAAGGACAGGTTGAGGAACAATGAATCTGTTGGCTGGAATTTGAAGAGCACAAACTTTGGTTTGTGGATTTTGGGTAAAAGATCTCCATGTCTACTAAGCAGAGTGAAACAAGGTCTAGTGACAAGAGTGGAATACAATATTTGGGGAACGAGGAGCTGCCTTGCTCAGAGATGGAGCTAGAAAGCCTGTGAAGAAGACAGGTGGTCTTCAAAGTGTCTGTCTGAACAAAGAAAGTGGATACCTTAGGAAAAGACACTGGGAAGCCATGTTGAAAGTCATTTTTACCATTTCTGTGAGGCCTATTTCAAATGCCTGGCACATAGTAGGTGCTCAATTAATCTTTGTTGACTAAATGAGGCATCGCTTAATGAAAAAATATTTAGTGATTTTTGTAGCACTTGGAGTTGCTTTCCAATCAGTTTGGCAGAGACCTGATAGTAAGTAGAGCTATAGAATATGGTAGCCCTCCATCCTGGGCCCAAATTCCAAACATTAAAAAATATTGGTCTCATTCTTTGTGCATACTACCTAAAAATGATCCAGACACTTGTAGCTGCCCTTTTACATCTAGCCTGTATCTGCCCACAAGAACACTGTTTGTTTGGGTTGTGCTGGTTCTTTTCTTTAAAACTACAATGAGGAGTACAAACCCCAGAAGCATAGGTTTATCCACATATCCATAAAATCCTAGCAACCAAAAGTATTATCTTTATTTGGAAGTAGAACACTTTTGTGGTACAGAATATATATAT
>NW_022900919.1:10706523-10713030 GCF_012274545.1 Fukomys damarensis | reverse complement strand
ATATATATCTGAAATGGTCATTTTTCTCCCCTCAGCTATACCATTATAGTGATCAGCCAAGCTTCGGAAAGGTAAATACTTTTGGAAAATAAGTGGAAATTTGCTGGAAATCAGTCCCTTTTGTGCGTGGCCGCGGGAGCATGTTGAAATGTTTGGACACTAATACCCATTCATTTTCTTGGCTCCATAAATAAAAGCCGCCAGCTCTGTGGCGGCCGTGAAATGGTATTCTTCAGGGCCCAGCAGGAACCCCCATCCTTATTACCACTGCAGGGGGCAGGACAGGCCCAAAATAGCAAGACAACTAAATCAAGACATTTTCAATGTCGAACAAAATGACTGTGTTTTAGAAAGAACCAAAAGGTTGGAAAAAATTGGACAGCTTTTGTACTTAGTGTAATACCTTTGTTAAAAGAGTTCAGATGGGAAAAGGAATCTTTTAAAAATGCATAAGCATATTTCTGAATATCATTTAAAATCTCCAAAGATCTTATGAAACCATAAATCACATGCACTGATAGAGTCATCAGAGGACTTCAAGCTGAAGATATTTTCCATTTGGGGGACCCCAGACCATGGATTGTAATGGGGGACCTCAGGGGAATTGTGCCTGTCTTATTATGCGTGGAGGTTTGAAGGGGGAATAGCTTCAAAAGGAGGTCAGGAAAGCTTTAAAAGGGAACTTAGCAACTATTTTGGCCTTGCAGTCTTCCCCAGATGAAGATGTATTTTACTAATAGGCTTGTAGACCTGAGCAGATTTTAGTTATTACTATTTCTTTTAGACAAGAGAGAAATTAGGACAATTATTTCCAGAGAGTCATAAATACATAGGAATAATGCAGCAAGGCTAGAGGGTATTGGAGAAGAGTATCCTGAAGATATTTCTGGATTTTCTTCCTTTCACTACCACTCTGCCTTGACAGTTAAGAAGTACTGTGCATCCATTTGGAATAAACAATAAATTCCTTCTATTGTCAAAATACATCCCTAAGTATCCAGTCCAATAACAATTTATGCCAAAAACAATTAGAACCAATTTTTTTTTTTTTTTTTTGGTGTGTGGTGTAATGCTATGTGGTTGACATTATTATAATTAAGCATGTACATGTAACAGAATTCTGACACACACCAGTCATTTCGTGGAATAGAACTCAAAAGGTTTCTTCCCAATGTAAACACTCGCGGAATCTTGCCAAATCTCTGAAAGCTAACATGTCACTCCAGGCTGAAGCACAGGACTTTTGGATTTTTGAAAGTTGGTAAACAAAGAGCAAACTCTTCTTCCACCTCCCCTCCAATCTCATCTTCAGCCTTTTATGACTCAGACTTTAATGAGGGCCATAAACATTACCTTGCCTAATAAAAATTCCAGTATTTCAGAGCTGGCTCAGAGAACGTGCAGCACATCTGGTGACAACTAAAGCTAATTAATATCTTTATAGGTGTCTTCCATCCGCTAGAGTTTAAACAGAAATAGTCAGGGGTGCTTACATCAAAGCCCGAGGCAATCGAAGGCTGTTGCTTGCTTTCCAGTCTGAACTGATAACAAGTCCGCCAATTTTTATAGGATTGTAAAAGCGGAGTGCTGAGATGGTTCACGCAGAGAAGCACTTTACGCCACAGCTCTTCCCGTCCTGTGTTCGCGTCCCGGGCTTTGTCTGCTACAGGCTGACCTGGCTAGTTAGTTAGACATATGGACAGGCAACAGGAAAAAAAAAGAGGGGGGACTGGGGGAGGCTAACAAATAGCTAAGCAGAGATTTAGACAAAGCACACAGTGACCCAGATGTCTCAGATCTTCTTGTAAGGGTCTTTAAAAATCCAGCCTGTCAAGCATTTCCTTGTGGCCCAGATAAGGTTTATCTAACAAGACCAAGTGAAAATTAAAAAGCAAGATGAACCCGTGCAAGTGGTGCTAATACGTGTTTTGAAGCATGCCAATTGGCCTAGAGCAATGTCACAGCTCCAGGCTAAACGTGCAGGTGGTTGGGGGCTTCTTTTTCAAAGGTTACCCTACAAAGAGCAGGCCAGCCCTTCTCTGTCAGTGTGGGCCAGTACCCCGGGAGCTCCTGGACAATCCGAAAATAATGCCATCAACCTGACCATGGTTAAGTACATAACATGCTGAAGGTTCAAGGGCTCGTAGCCTGGAACAATAAAGAAAAAATAAAGACATTTGTGTGGCGGGTTCCAGCTGTTATTAGTCATGCTGGGAGATCAAGGAAAGGTACGATATGGACTGCCATTTCAATTGGGACCAGGTTAACCTCTCAATTGGAGGAGAAGGAAAGCAACAGCAGAAAAGAGTCCTTAGAGCGAACAGAGGGAAACAATGACAATATCATTATTTGCATAATCTGTGTTTAACCCTTTACCAAATGAGACCACATTTCCTTCAAGGAAGCTTAATTTTCTTTAGAATGGTGAACAGAGAGTCCTAACACCTCAAGTTTCAGCTAATGAACATCCTGTCTAATACTCATTTAATTTGTATCGGTGAGATTTAAGGCTTAGGAAGGAAAGCTGTGACCATGGAGATTGAAAGTGACAGGTGTCGCTGAAGGGAACATCATTGGAATTTTCTGTGGTTCGGAACTGACTTTGCGATCTTCAGAAAGTAGCTTACTCATGATGTTTTAGATCCCTCGTTTGGAGCATGGGCGACAATGAGGTAAGAGAAGTAGGAATTAAGGAATCATCACAAAAATCAATATTCCTCCTGAATGTCTTTAAAAATAAGAGTCCCTTGCTGTGTGCTGGAGAAGTGGAGGCCTGTGGTAGGGAATGTCAGCAGCAAATAACAGCATGAACTAAAATCTTCTAAGAGAGCGGCAAGTGGAACTCGGATCTCTCATGAAAAAGGGCTCCTGGGTTCTATTAGTCAATCAGTCTGTCTGTCTGTTCATCTGTATTCATCTAGGATCCCATTGCTTACTTTCTAAGTAGCATCTGAGGACATGGAACTTTGTGACTCTGACATAGAGCGACTCATGTTATCTCCTAGCAAAAGAAGAATGCAAAAGAAGCCATCCCATGGAAAAAAAAAATTAACATTTCTAGACCAATATGGTTGTCCATTTCTGTACAATGCCAAGTCAACACAGTAAATTGGGATGACTTTTTCCATGTGTACAGGGGTAACACATCGTACTAAATATGTAAGGTCACATCTACGTGGGTTTGATTACAGAAACTAATAAAGTATTCTCTAAATAATGAAAAAAGAATAAGATAAGACTATAAGAGCGAGAAGCAATTTAAATATGTTCAGGGACCATTTTCATCTCCAGAATTAAGGATTATTTTGATGTTACATCATTGCCTTTTCTCTTTTACTTTCCTTTTTAGTTTTATTTTAAGATTCCCTATTTTTAATGTTCATACAGAGATTTCTTTAACTGAAATACCGAATAGTTTCTTTGGTGTGAAAAACTATAATAGTACACAGGATCCTAATGAGACAATTAATAATGTGAAATAGGAAGTAAAGGGCTAAAGGTGTAAGGAAAGTGGGAAGGATGGGGGAAAGGTAATAAGGGAGAGGAAAAAATATGAGAAACTGAAAAAATGGAAATAAAGTGTTTGTAAATGGGTAGGGGAAGAGGGGGTGAAGGGAGGGCAGGGACAAGGGGAAAAATGAGAATCAAGACCTATTACGTAAAGGTACAGAATCCCAATGATGAATGTAACTGTATTTGTATACCTAGATTGTACCAATATCCTCAATAAAAAAGAAAAAGAATAATAAATAAATTAAAAAAAAAAAGAAGCCATCCCAACCTCATTCTAGTTCTGCGAAGGAGCCCGTTCTTGGGTTCCAAAGCTACTGTTAGTCTGATTCCTTGATTCTCACGTTATGCTGGCGGGAAAGAGGTGGTAGAATGAAGAAGATGGCACCCCAGACTGTGTCATTTTTATACCACTAACTCTGGTCACAACTCCACAAAGAAACTACCTTGACCAACCACCATGAAGAGTATTTCTCTTCCTTGTTATTATTTTTGAAATTATAAAAATATGAAAGAGAAAAGTATATTGGAATAGAAAAGAAAGTTGCATACTCTTAACTTGCAGTTCACAAAGGAGGAAAATGCCATGGCACGGTCTCTTTCTTTCTAATTATTTTTGTATTTTTCCTCCTCAGAGTCAAGGTAATGTTTATAAATGATGTTACACTGCTTTTCTTAGGCAATTTTACTGCGTGCCACGGGAACCTTTATGAACATAGTTTTTTATTTAGCTGGATGATACTTCATTTGAATTGAGTGTTTGGATTATATCTAATGTTGTATTTGATACAAAATAACAATACTATTACAAGCTGATGCAATTACATAATTTTGTTTAAGATTTTCTCTTATTTGAAATTATTTTCTTATGCGAATTCCTGCCAGAAGAACAAAGAAAACTTTTTAAAAGCAACAAATTTAGTGAAAAAACTACTTTGCAGGGGCCGGGGATTTTGCTCAGTGGTTATGCTGCCTGCCTCTCAAGTGTAAGGTCTCAAGTTCGATCCCCAATACATTCCCCCCCGAAAAAAAGAAAGAGCCACTTTCCTATAGATCCTGGTTTTAAAAAATGAAACTATCTGAACAATTTGAGCCTTAGCTCCCAGAAGAGAAAAAAAAAAAAACTGTATTAACATATCCAAACAGACCTATCACGAGCAGTCATCACAATGGGCGACATGGCATACACAAGTGGCACATCCTACATGGCAGAGCCTCTCAACTTGTTGGAGGTCATGTCGTTCATCCTGCCAGCCCTGCCTGGTCTCTGGTCATGGCTTCATTGGCACGGTGGACAAATGAATGAAGCTTGCTGTGTGGGCTTCTCTTCTCCTGCAAGTAGGGTTGGAGATGACCTAGAAAGCTTCCGGGACTGTGAGGGACTTCGTGCTTTCTTCCTCCAACACTGAGTAACTTATATCTGGAGCGTATTTGTTTTTGATCTAGCTGAGAATGTCCAGCTTTACCCTGGGTTAGCATCTATTTTCCCAGTAAAGGCTTTAAGTCCAGAATATTTCCAATGGAAGAAAACTAAGTCTCTGTTCCAGAAAAAGCCCAGACCATAACAGTTTAGATAAATAGTAGGAAACTGCAAACCTGCACCAAGTTTTTGTTGATAAACACATGCTATATTTCTTAAGGAAAGTAACAGATCTGTAAAAACGTATGTACAATATTTTTGTATGCAACTTCAGTTTTGTTGTTGTTTGGGAGTTCCTCTTCACAAAACCAAGTGTTTTTTATTTTTATTTTGGGTTTTCAACATTTTGCATGTCTAAGGTAGCTTCAGATTTTGAAATCTCCATGTACCAAGGCCAGTGAGCTTGTCAAAATCAGTTGTGCTCTCATTAAACATTTGGCAAGTTTATTCCAGATACAAGCTGATTGTAGGTCATCACAGTTATGGATACAAAACAAAATGAACCAAACCTAAAGATCAAAAGATTCAATATGATAGGAAAACAGCCTATAAAGAGCACACTTTTCACTGGACAAAAGATTTAAGGCTCATTTATTTTAATAGTTTCCATGAAGGCACCTTATTACCAGTGTCTGATAATAGATTAAAATGCCACAGACTTTATCAAAGACAACAATACAGACAGAAAGTAGTAATTGCAGAATCAGAAATAATATTTTTAGAGACTAAACTGCAAGCACACAAAAATTATGAATTTGTTAAAATATTAAGTTGAAGCAAGAAAGATTAATTTGTAGACTATTTGCCTAAGGATTTAAGAAAGAAAAACTTGTGGCGATGGAATGATAGGAACACCTATCACTAGTCAGAGTCTCTATTTCTTTAATTAAAGGATAAATGTCTAGTCTTTTGTTTCTGCCCTTGGTGAAGGTCTCAGGGAAAGCAAACAGTGCTGATTCCAAAATCACTGGCCCATTAGAGGAAACATTCACATTGATGACCGTGAAAACAGTTCCTTGGGGGAGGAGGGACCTAAGACTAATCTTGAGCACAGGTTAGCTCTAATCAAGGATGGGCCAATAAATGTATTCTCACATGACTTGAGAAAAAAAGCATCTACATGAATTCATTTGGGACTGTCATTTATAAAAGTGCCACTATACTACATATTTCCATTAAAAATAGCAGCCACTCTGGTTTAGGAAATACTTTGTATTCTGGAAAACATGGAAGAAGTCACATAGGATCTATTATCCTTCCTTGGCTTTCTCTTATCTTACGCTTTGCCAGTAGTCATTTTCCAGGATACTTTCGATTTAAATGGGGAATCAGATAAAATTTAGTAGTCAAACCGTCATTTTGTTTCCATGGCAAATAAATTAGTTTTGGAAATAGCATTAAATCCTGTCATATTTCATGCAAGACTTGCACAAAACCAGTTTGGTGCTGTGTGATAGGTAGACCTCATAGCATTGGGAGAAGTGTGTAAAATTCCAGTTAGCAGTCTGTAATGAATCCAAACCATTCTGGCTTGGAAACTTTACAAATATGTTTCATTACAAAGCATCTAGGAATAT
>NW_022900919.1:10607283-10706461 GCF_012274545.1 Fukomys damarensis | reverse complement strand
ATATAAATATACAATAAGCATCTACTATAATTATACATACAGTTAAAACTTTTAGAGGGCATTAATTCAGGCAGTTCATATTACCACAGGAACAGTGCTTTTACTGCTATTCCTCATGCAGTGTTAAAACTTTGCTGGATACATATTTTTCTCTTTCATTTTTTTCCCCTTGGATATTCATATAAGGGAAGACTTATGTCAAGTCCCACATGGGAAAGATCAAAGTCTTTATGCTACTACATCTTCTAATATTCAAGTAGGGCTTTTCTTTACGAGCCAAGTGAAGAGGTGGAATTAAAAGTGAATAAACACAAAAAGTGGGTCAGAAGGAGAATTATCACTTATTGAGTGCATATTATAGCTTGGACGTTTGATATGTGTTGCTATATAACCTACACCACAGCTCTTACGCATCTGTATTCTTCGTCCCACTTTAGAGATGAAGAAACCGATCATCAGAAAAGATGAAGTCACTGGCTGGAGATCAGAAATCTATAGGCCAGGGTGGGATTCACATGTCTGCCTGACTTCAAAGTCCTCTGACCATGAATGTATTGTTATCAAGAAACTACTGCGATACTTCATGGATTTCAGGGAATATTAAAGCAAAACACATACACTTTCATTTCCCTGATGAGATTATGGAGCTTTCAGTTTATCTTTCTAATTGGATTCACAGCGTCCTTTAACAGAGCAAATACTGATTGTCTCTCTGTATAATGATGCCACTCTCAAACTCTCTTCCTTTTTCACTATCTGGACTGGGAAACTTGTGTCCTGGTCATCCCTGACAACATGAATTACACCTCTCCTAAGGAGTGTTCCTCGAGTTAGTGCTACAATATACAGGCATAGCATAGCTTGAAAACTAGAGAATTTTCCAATTACCTGCAGTTCTGTAGATAGGAGATTAATACAAACAACAAGAAAGGATTGAAATGCACTTTTTTGACTATCTACTTTTTCATGGTATAACACTTCTAACTAAATACAACTTTCATGATTTCTACAGGAAAACATATAGAGAAAAACCAAGTTGATGGCTTCCTTCTTTTTTAAAATCTAAAATTGTCAATAGATTTTTTTTCTTTTCTGTTAGAAAAAAGCTAAGAAGTCTTCCCTGGTTTTGAAAAAGATCTCCAAAATTTAATGAAAGTAGTCAAACCAGGAACACTGGAACAGAAAAAAAAAAAATCTGTTTGTCCTGAGATCACTGTATCTGCAAGATGGCTCAGATCTCTGGGCGCCCCCTTTCCCGGAGGCCACCTGTAGGAGTCAAAGACTTTTGCCCCCCAAGTTGCTTCGCCCTCATCTTTTACATCTAAGCAGCCAGCTCACACTTCCTGCTCTGCTAACTCCAGTTTTTCTAAAGTGCACACCTGTCCTTTAGGATTGGCAAGCGGGCTTCCAACGCTTTTTACTTAGGGTACTGCGCAGCAGTGGATGTTAACAACTTTGGAGTGTTTTGTCTTTGACAAGAAGCCATAATCTTCACTATGCAATTGTCCGCAACTAGATAAATTGCTGTTTGGAATGAATCTTAATATACACACTTGTGTGTATGAATACAACTAGCTGCACTTTCCCCATACGATCATGGTTGTTAACATTCTACCCATTTTAAGTGAGCAAATTTGAATAAAATGGCTGCGTAATACATTCTGTGTTAACATCAGTTATTTAAAAAGCCCAAGGATTAAAAGTTAATTCCATCCTTTTAATTCAAGGGACATATAAATGGCATTCTGGGTAGAGCCAACTCCTCTTTTATCCGTCCTTTCACGCTGCCTCCTCACTAATTCTTGGTTGTTCAAATGCTACCTACATAATAAAAGCCTTGAGTTAATTTACTAAGGTTTTACACCAGTGCAAATGAAAGAAAGGAAAGTGCTAAACAAGGCAATTAGCACTCTGTTTAGTGCACTCCCAAAATAAATGTAGGCAATTTACAATTTGGCAAATGGCACTCTATCCAGATCCAACTCATTTATGCCTAAGGGGGTGGTACAGTTCATTAGGGGGAAAAAGTGTTTATATATATTATGCTATTGAGGCCCAGCCCATTTTGTACTACAGCAACAGATGTGACTCCTCCTGAGGTTTATTAGTGTTTCTTGCAGAAAAATGCCAAACTATTATGCTTTCAAATAAATGATCCAAAAAGAATGCCTTTTGCTATTGAGTATTAGTAGCTAGCTTTACACGTGGGGGGTGTGTAAGTGTGTGTAGGGGATGGTTTGCAAAAGTTAGGATCCCAGGTTTCAGCCTGTTTGGTGGCTCGAAGCATGCATCTGCACGCTGGTTGGACTTGCTGAGATCTTCTGGAAGTGTGCACTTGAAGTACTCCTGACTTGCTTAATTGACAGGAAGGTTGTTCCAAGCCTTTCATGTTTATTCTTGTAAGCCTCTTATTAGTGCAAAAGTAATAGATGTTGTTAATGCAGAATCACAACCAACATTAATATTTAAGATGCTCACATGATGAAGGTTAAACATGTGTTTATATTGCTTTTGAACAAAGAGCTTTATAAAACAGTTTGGAAACACAATCATGAGGCAAACTTAGGATCATTTTGCCCCACTTTGAAGCTCCCATTCTTTGAGATTTACTCTGTCTGTTAGAAAGATGAAGTTCTGCTAGGCCCTTTTCACATATGACTCTCATCTGGAGCTTGTATTCCTGTTGGGGAAAAAATACGAAAAATTAGCATCTGCAGAAGAAAAGTGCAATAAAATCCACCAGCTTCTCTTTTATTTTTATTTTTGACTTTATATAGTTTCACCCTGTGTTATAAATAAAAGAAAGAGAGAGAGGGATAGAAAGAAAGAAAGAAAGAAAGAAAGAAAGAAAGAAAGAAAGAAAGAGAAAGAGACAAGGCAAACTAAAAGCATTCTTTTGTGCCCTCTAGCTGCTGAAAGCACAAATGGAAAATAAAATTCTCTGCTGATTAAATTCACCTGATCTGGCTTGGAGGGGGAAAAATCCCACAATTCCTGCAAATGAAGAATTCTTTTTTCTTCTTTATAAAAAGACATCTATATAAATAAAAGTTTACCTCTTTGCCTTAGCTGTACTTTCATTTTCACAAGACAAAGCAGAGTAATAATTCATGAGGGATTCTCAGAAAATGAAACTGGGATATCACTTGTCTCAAGCAGCTAATTAATATGACATGCATATTTTGAACTGTGCATTGCTTCAAGTATTGATCACTGATTTTAATTCTATTTCTCATGGAAGTTAAGTAGGGATTCAGGCCCACAGTGACTTTTGCTTGTTTGTTTTAGGAGCATTGCAATTGGTTTCGGAATTGATGGCAAAGTTAGGATGCTTATATAGGTTTATAAAAATAAATAGGAAAATGTGTGCTTCATTTATAAGGAGGCTTCTGCTTTAGGGTCACTCTTTGTAGGCAGATTTATGCAAATCTTTGCTTCATTATGAGCTTTTGGGCAAAGTTGTGGTATCAGTTTTGGTTATAGCCCTCTAAATCCAGGCTACATTTCCAAGATGAAAATTGGCACCTCGTGTGACTTGCTCGGGGCTGAAGTGGAGAATGTCCTGTGAAGATGGAATAATGCCTTGCTTGTGGGATGATTCTACAAAGGAAAGAACTCAATGCCCAGTTCATTGCACCATTCATTTAAGTGGAGGCAGGGTCTCACAGGCTGGCACATGCGTGCTGCCCAGAACTGTGAAGAAGAGAAAGAGACGTAGTTTGAAATATGCCTGATTTAAAAACAATAGCACCCCTATGCAGGTTTCCAGAGAAAATGCTCCCGGAGTGCCCTGTATATCTCTCTGAAGAGGGTGTAGGTATGGAAGAGGGATGGAGCGGCAGAGCAGTCCGGCTGTTTAATGATTCAAGGAAATGTAGAGAAGATACTTTTTCTTTCTTGCCCCCCCCAAGTCAAGGGAGAGCACAGAGCCCTCAGTTGAGGAGTTTCACAATCATTCCTGGAAACTCCCAGGGCAGAGGAGAGTTCTGCAGCAAGGGCTGGGCCCCAACAGATGTTCTAAGTGGCGCCTCCTGAGCTGCTCTTGTGTGGTGGAGAAATACAGAAATCAAGCTAAATCAAATTAGGCAGCAGAGTAAGAAAATAAAGGTCAGGTGCACCAGCATCTGAGGAAACAGCCTATACCAATGTGGCCATCTTCAGTCAGGAACTAATTAAGGGCTGATTGTCCTTCTCAGAGAAACCTCAAAAATGCACGGTGGTGAATTATTAAAAACAACAACAAAAAATAACACAAAAACCCTGCACTCTGCAGCATGCCAGATGAAAAGATAGAGAATCACAATATCCAACGGAATTGAGTCTCTTGGCTAGAGATAGTCCCTAAATCCCAGCTCTCTTTTGTTTTGATTACAATTTTTCTTCCTTTAAGGGAGCAGAAACTATGCTCAGAGCCTGTCTTGTGTTACCGCTCCTTTACCTTTGTCTGCCTATCTCAGCTGGTATTTAATTGGTCAGCAATAGGAGGGAAGTCTCCTTTGAGGTAATGAATATTGACTGTTTATGTTGAAATGTCACCGTGAAAAGAAAGCCCAGCACCAAAGAGGGAGAACCCAGTGTGAGAGTCTCAGACACAAAGGAGACACCGGCGAAACAGAGGCATTGAAAAGCAAAGCAGCTGAAATTCAAAGAGCAGATGTAACAGAAATGGCCTACATGTGTGGGAATTTTAAGCTAGCGGTTGGCAGGTGAAAAAGTCATTATTTTACCTGTTATACCCGAATGCAATCGTGTGTTTTTCCTAACGTGGCACAGAGGGCAAGACTCACAGAAATGTTTTAACTGAGAAGGTGTCCTCATCTTTCAATGTGTAATTTTTGCTTCATAAATGTAGCAGGGTAAAAATGAACAGTAACTAATTACCCAGGTTCTGGAAAGTCCCGAAGGAAAAAGAGAGTAGCTACTTTGCTGGGATTATAATCCCTCCAGATGTTTTAGGTCCTGCATTTTCAAACAGACTTTTGAGATCTGAAAAGTTTGGGCATAGCAGTTGGAGATTTGTAGGTGAGCAAGAGAAAGGAAACTGTTGTCACAGACCAAGTGCAGTGTGATAATGAATTTAGGTGTGTTGAAAATATCGTTTAATGGTTTGGGGGATTATTTTTGGTTTATCTTGGACATTTTAGGGTGGCAGTGAGCTCACATTTGAGATTTTGTTTCTTTAACCCACTCTGCTCTGGTCTGGCTTTCTACATTTAAGTTTGGTTTTGTTGCAGAACTTTGGCTTTATTCATTCACAATCGATTTTGTGTCACTGTTTCAATTGGATTTTCCCTTTTTGCATTTTCTCTAAAAGGTAACAAGCCGCATGAGTAACTTCAGAAAAACAAAGACAAAATAAAAAAAAAAAACAAATCTAGCAAATAACAGAATTCCCATATGATTTCAAAGTGCTCAGGAGGTCCTGATGTTGCCAAGGTTTTAAGTTTGGGAGAACTCTCCTCATTCCTAATTTGGACTTCATGAACATTTTGCAAACTAGTGCTAGCCACAGGTATTGTATTTCTTGCTTATTTATTGTGGGAAAGGAGACGAATGAAATAATAGGATAATTGCGTAACTACTGAGTCACACTGATGGGGAGAATCAAAATGTAAAATAGATAATGTGAAATAGGAATAAAAAGGTCCAAAGGGGAAGGGGAAGTGAGGGAGTAGGGAAAAGGAAAAAATATGAGAAAAGGAAAAAATGGAAACAAAGTATTCGTGAAGAGCAAGGGTGAAGGGGACAAAGAGAGGGCAGGGGTGTGGGGAAAAATAAGAACCAAGATACATCAGGTAAAGGTACAAGATCCCAATGATGAATATAACTGTACAGTATACCTAAAAAGTACCAATAAACAATGTATAAAATTATTGTTTACCAAAAAATAAATAAATAAAAAAAGGACGGAGAATGGAGATTAACAAAAAAGTTGAGTTTCTGGTCTTCATGAACAGGTGGCTGTGCTTCCAGTGTGATTTACTATTCACATACTCAAAGTGCAGGTATTTGAACCTATCATTCCCAGGACCCCCCATCACCAACTTCTGAGGCAAGAGCTCAGTATCTCTCCTTTTGGATCCCCAATGCAGAAGGGATTTCTTGTTGCTGTTACCTGACCACTCAGCTATTTCTGAAAAGTTGGACAAGTAAAAAACGACTTCCAAAGTCACTCTGGACCCCCCTCACCTGTGGCACTCACCTAACTCAAACTAACAAGTGGTGTGCCCTGAGAAGGGCGATATTTCTTCATTAGCAAGATCCAGTTCACCTTTAAAAACCCTGAGTTCCCCATTTGCATGAAGCTGGATTGAGACATCTTGGGTCTCTCAGTGACATTTAGGAATCTTCCAAGACAAAAAGGGAAGTCATTACATCTTCAGTTCACCTGCAAAGAAGATGTCATTAAAAGAGGAAGCAAAATGAAGCCCTGTCAACTTGTTAGGGCCCAAAAGGTAATTCTGCCATCAAATATGGCGTGGAGAGTGATACAGAATCCTATTATTACTGACACGAAAGAACCTGCTGGTGTCAAAGGTGGCCTTTGCCAGAAAAGTTCAGGTGGTGCTAAATTCATTAATGTGTCACTTTGAAAGGAGGTGATGTCATCCCCGCTGTCTGTAGGGATGAAAACTAGAATCTACTTGCTCCTGTCAACACACTATCATCTTAATTTCGCTTGCTCCACACCTTATTTGCCATCTGTAAGGGGGTGAAGGGCCACAGGCAATGGCCCCTTAAAAGGCTACTAATGTTTGACATGTATCACTTCCAGCTCCTTTCTGTCATTACCACTAGAAATGGATAATGCCGTTAAGGCAGCGCTACTCGTGGTGATTTGCTCGCACCGATTGTTGCTAGTGAGGATAACGAATTTCATCTCCAATGATAAAAATATACATTCACTTCCTCTTCTTTATAAGATGATGCTTCCATTTGACCACCATAAGTTTTGATAAAATTGCTTTTTTTTTTTTAACAGCTTCAGCCATTGCATACGTTCTGTCTTTCTTCCTTAATGAAACTTTTCTTCAAATTTTATTTCAATCGGTTTTCCTGAAACTATAAGGAGCTCTGTAGAGGATTTCTCGATAAACATGACCTAATGGATGCTATGCATTTGTCTTGAAAAAGAGTGTTTCTTCACAACTCATGGTTGAATTTGTATCAGAAAATATTAAAATTCTTAGATATGCAAAACAAAAATATCAACGAGATAAATCATTTTCTGACTAACACAAACCACATTCAGTATTAATAATACATATTTTTCTAATATATGCTATAGATGATGCTTTTGAAAAACAGAACACACTGTAATAAATTAAATTTTTACTTCAACTTGAAATACGACACCAATTTGATAACACTTCAGTTATTGTATGGGTTATCTCATTAAAAAGCTAAATTACCATTTTATAGTTTGATTCAAGACAATATCTGTCTTCTTAATGCTTTTCAAGGAATGGGGTGGCGTTTTACTTTTTTGTAATTTTCTTCTAGAAAGTTTCAGTAGTCAAATGACACTGAGGCAACGATAAATGTTCTCTCTCTCTCTCTCTCTCTCTCTCTGTCTCTCTCTCGGTACCGGGGATCAAACGGGCCTTTATCATTTGTCTTGAAAAAGAGTGTTTCTTCACAACTCATGGTTGAATTTGTATCAGAAAATATTAAAATTCTTAGATATGCAAAACAAAAATATCAACGAGATAAATCATTTTCTGACTAACACAAACCACATTCAGTATTAATAATACATATTTTTCTAATATATGCTATAGATGATGCTTTTGAAAAACAGAACACACTGTAATAAATTAAATTTTTACTTCAACTTGAAATACGACACCAATTTGATAACACTTCAGTTATTGTATGGGTTATCTCATTAAAAAGCTAAATTACCATTTTATAGTTTGATTCAAGACAATATCTGTCTTCTTAATGCTTTTCAAGGAATGGGGTGGCGTTTTACTTTTTTGTAATTTTCTTCTAGAAAGTTTCAGTAGTCAAATGACACTGAGGCAACGATAAATGTTCTCTCTCTCTCTCTCTCTCTCTCTCTGTCTCTCTCTCGGTACCGGGGATCAAATTCGGGCCTTTATGCTTGTGAGGCAGGCGGCACAATCACTGAGCCAAACCCCTGGCCTGATAAAGGTCCTTTCTAGCTAAGATTGTAGCCTGCTGTTAAAATATGTTGAGTTTCTATTAATTTGGGCTTGATTCGAATTACCACTGTTTGCTTTATTTGTATGGATGTTGAACTTAGGAAATATGCCATATTATTGCCCTTATACCTTTGATACTAATAAGCAAAACACGTAACATAATTTCACCCATGGGAAAATAATGTGGTCACTTTTAAGTAAGCTTGCAGGTCTGCTTCCCCGGCAAACATGGGGTTTGGCTGATTTGCAGCGTGTGTCCACAGACTTCTGTCTGAACCTCCCCTTCCTAGCACTCGATTTCTTTTGCAAGAAACAGAAAAAAATAATTTCATAAAGCACAGAAGCTATTCCTTCCGCAAGCAGATATATCACTGGTGCTCACTAATCCTTGCCTTTTCCTTTTTCTGTTTTTAACTCAAAATTGAAAGATTTTCCTAAGACTATCAACCTGTTTTATTTGCTAGTTCTAAAAAGCAAACATAATACAAATTCATATGTATCTATCACCAGGTTAAGCATCTAAAATGACCATCAGTAGTAATTATGAAGCATGCACACTCACACGCAAGCGCATGTCTATGGCCATAATAACGAATTCCTAATTAATCAAATGCTTCTACATTTTTACTGCAGCCCTACACCAAGATGTGACTTTTCTGGCCCCAATTCCAAAATTCCACTGTGAATGTTCATGCACGCATGGGTGTGCTGCATGTAGATTCCTGAACACAGCAGACATGGGCGGTTGCAGAATTTCGGCAAGAAGTAACTACAGCGAGCAGCTGTGGGAACTGGGGTCGGCGGGGCTGGCCTTCATTGATATATAGAGCACTTAACCCAGTGAGAAGCACAGAGGTGGTGGGAAGGCTCCCTCTGGACGAGTTTTTCAAGTTGATCTGGTGGTTGTATTGTCGGTCTCTCAGGGTAGCACGCAGGGGGCACACACTCTGGACTTTCACTTGGAGGGAGAAAGAAAATCAATCTTCGTGCCCCCAAGATGGAACTGTTGATGCAGAAAGTCACCGAGGCGCTGGAGTCTTGTAAGGAAGCCTCTGAGGAAATAGCTGCAGGCTTCCAGCAAGATCCTGGACTACATCAGAGCTCTCTGGAGACACAGGGGAGTTCAAATATAAATAGAAAGGGTGTTTATTGGCCTTGGCCCCGAGTTGGTGCGCTTTTTGATCAAGAAAGAGGAAAACCTAGTTGAAACCCTGGATGTATCTGTGGGTTGGAAAAATAAATATAACCGAAATGCTTTTTTCTTCACTGGAGTCCTGTGCCCTACTCAGAAAAAAAAAAAAATTGTTCTCAGACTAATATCAATCATTTTCCAGGAGAGCTGCTATAACTCTTCTGATAAGCATCCAGATTTGCAGATATTGTTGTTTAAAGGCAAGATGTGATATCAAAGGTTGTTCCCAGTGATAATCTTGCTGTGGCATCCTTCAGTTTAAAAAATATTTCCATAAAAATATTCTAGATTACACGTCGTAATGTAGTCAGTGACTGAACTGCTGTTGCAACTTGGGAAGGGAATGCTTGTATTGAAAAGAGCCCTTTTAATGAAGTGATCATTTTAAGACCCAGAATAAAAGGCACAAGAGCTTTTCACGGGAGCATTCAGTGTAAACCGACACTAGCCTTGTTGCTGAATTCTCTCACCCTTTGAAAGCCCCGTCGTTGTTCTGAGAGCACCCATTTGTGACAGCAGGAGTCACAGGATTGCAGGACGCTGATGAGGGCACCTGGCTCCAGAGCACCTCTTGGGTTTTGATACTTAGACTTTGTGGGAGTTTGCTTTCTTTGGTTGCTATAAAACCATCCGCACTTATCTTGCAGCATCACGGGACCCACCTCTTCAATGGAATAGAAAGGAAAATTGTCTGTGGAGGCTGTAACAAAGGTTAGGCCCTCCTTGACTTTTGGCTATGCATAGAATTTTCAAAACACTTTCACTTACTCAGTCACTTTGCATGAAGGAAGGCAGCCCATAGGGCAAAAAACTCCTGCACTCCTGTTATTTTCATCATTCTGAAGTGTTTCTACTGTCGTAACTAATAAAGAACACAGAAAATAGTTTCTGATTGAGTAAGGAGAAAAATATATTTTATTGCTTCTTAAACAGGGTAGTTGAATTGAGGCTGCTTTCGAAACCTCTTTTTCAAACAATGCTCCTGGCAGAGGGCACACAAAAAGCGGTATAGACGCTGAATTTTGTTCACCATAGGGAAACCAGAGTTCTCAGGGACGTGAAAGGAGATAAACCAGTAATATTTGACATTGGCTGGATATTCTCTAGCTCAATCCCCTCTGTCTCCTTAACCTCAACTGCTGACTTATCTCAAGAGGAGTAGTGGAAGGAGGCGAGCTCCAGGAAGCTGCGAGGTGTAGCCAGCCTCCCCACAAAACTAGCTATGAGCACCCCTTAGATTTCACAGCAACCACCATTGCTTGCGTAATGTGGATTCTTGGGGTTGAATGTCTAAATCTTTACTCTTCAGTTGAGAAACAGCATAGCATCCACTTTTCTTTTTATTTGTTCCTGTAAAATGCAGGCACTTGGCAGAAAGTCGCAGGTCAGTCGTGGGGTATTTTGGTAGAACAGTGGCAGAAACCCACAGTGTATCAAGCTGTCCTGATGCAAAAGGAATAAAAAAAATAGGGCATACGCCTCAAGTGCTCCTTTATTGTCTGCGCTAAGCTGTGCCTCTGACACTGGCTTTGAGGAGGAAATTATGACATTTAAAAGAATCTCCCAAGCTTTATAAAAAGCATGTGAATATCTATAAATATTGATCCAAAATGAGTGCAATGAATAATTTATAGTGAAATATACTTTCTTTGTCTTTCAGTTTTTAAAGTAGCTTTTTTCCCCTCTTTTTCTCTCTCTCTAAAAAAATATGATTAGATAAGCATATTTACCCCTATCATTGCAGAGCTATTTCTTATTTTTAGAAAAAAAAAAGTGTTAGTTGCAAAGAATGTTTGAAGTGGGGGGAGGGGAAGCAACAGCAATGCACACATTACCCAACCAGAAGCATATTGTGCATGCTCTGGTTGCAAAGGAAAATATAACTTGAGGTTTAAAATTGAGGCTAATTTGTTGCCTCAACTTCGCTGATTTCAGGGCATGTCCTCATTTTGCAGAATCATTGAAATATTTTTATGTGTACTTGAATAAAAATAGGGATTTCATTTATTGGAACTAATGATTCCAGATGAAGATATACCCTTGTGTAATGACAGCAAAAACAAAACAAAACAACAACAACAAAAAAAACAAAAACAGGTACCGGGCATCAATCACACAAGCCTGAGAGGGGGCTGCCCATTTACATGTTAAATATTCTCATTTCCCCAGGAGTTGGGTTTTCATCGATCACAATCCGAGCCATTTTTGGAATACCTATCAATGTTTTCATACAGGGCCAAAGAATTCCACTCTTTCTCCCTTTTACTCTATACCCTTGATACAGATTTGTGGAAATTAATTAATACCTCCGGTTTCTTGGAGAAGACATCGATGAAGTTCATTAGGCTTTTAATATGGCTCAAAATATGCTTAGATAAAAGAATGTTATTCTCTATTCGTTTTTCTTTTGTTCTTTTTTGTTTATTCTTTTTTTATTTGTCTGTTTCTTCCCCGGTAAGTATGCCTTTTCAGGTACGTTGAGATTTGTTTCAAAATGTGGTTAGCTTTTTAATTTAATTCCTGTGATTGAATGGGAGATAAGGAAGTGCTCGTTTTTCGGAAGACTTTGACCTTTATGTGTTTTCATGCCTCATCCGAGAACTTTTAGTTCATTTAGCTCCTCGGGCTCACCAGACATGTAGTACACACCAGAGACTTGTGAAATATTGCTCAGAAGCACATTGAATTCACACATCTCCTAGAATCTCACACTGTGTTATTATTCTCCTGAAGTTTCCTTATAGTCTCTGGGCAAACCTTATTTTCTCAAAAGGAAATTATACATTTCTCCCATTAAATTTAGTAGTTAATGTATTTTTTTCCTGAAATAATTAAGCAAGAATTGTTTTGTTTTCACAGTAGTGAGGATTAAACCTGGTGCACTCTACCAGTGAGCTACATGCCCAACTCTTGTATGGAGTATTCAGGTTTACATGTATGTATTTTTGAGATAGGGGCTTGGTAAATTGCTCAGGATGGGAACAAACTTGTGATCATCCTACCTCAGCCTCCCAGAGTGCTGGTGCTGGCATTACGGTGTGTGCTTCCATGCACAACTACAAGCAGGAGTTCGTTTCAGACCCCTCAAAATATATGTCAACACTAGCCGACGTCTCTGATCCAAGGTACAGTACAAGGTACAGTGTTGCATACAAAGTATGCAAGGGTTTTGGACTCACAGAAGAACTGAGTTCAAACTCAAGCTCCACACTGGTTGCTTATGAGCCTAAGAAAGTCACTTAACATTCTGGATACTGTCCATTCATTTATAAAGAGTTACAACCCACGGATTTGGGTATATGCGGAGGTTCTCAAATCAATTCTCCTTAGATACTAAAGAGGACTGTCTCTCTGTTAAATAAATATCATCCTCTGGGACTCCTAGTTGGACCGAACAGGTCTAAGCTCTGTCATTGTTCAAAGCCCCCTCAGCATAGCCCAGGCTCCCTGTTCTGGTTGGATTCCCTCTCCTTGCATTCACACATGGACCTTGTATTCCAGGATGATCAAGGTGCTGTATCTTTGGAACCCCACTTCCATTTTATTGCTTCAGCTTCTTTGTGTCTTCCTCTGATCATAACTGACTTACCTTTTCTCTCTGCTCCCATTGTATTTCTCACCCAAAACATTCTGGCTGGGGTTAGTAACTATCACACCCATTCCCATGATTGTACTGTAAATTCCCTAGATCAGGATCTGAATGTCTGCCCTCTTTGTGTAGCACCACCTAGGACCTATCTCACATGCTATCCCACAGTGATGCCCTGGAATACAGTGTTAGGCGAATGACCAAATAACTTACCATCTCAGCTGTGATGCTTGTCCATAAACAGTGCTGGACTTAGCGAACTCTGGAACCACAGTCAAATCAAATGACCCAGAGCTCAGAGGTTGGAAAAAGATTGAAAACAAATTAAAGTTGCTATCCAGTGTTCTAACATATTTAGAAAACCAGTGGACTCATGATAGCACAATTCAGTCTGCATAATACATGTGGCTGTGAGAAATGTCATTCCTTTTCCAGGCTTGGTTATGTCTCCTTTTAGGATGCTTGGTTATGTCTCCTTTTAGGATGATTGGTCCAGGGCAATGAAATGACTGTAGTCCTATAGATAACTAGTGATTTTTCTTCTTTTATTCAGACCCATTATGCTAGGGGATTACTGAAGAGAATCTGCTTCCCAACCATGGAATGAACTAAAATCTGTGTTTGGGGAGTGAAATAGCTATTTTAAGAATTTAAAATGTTGGGTCAGAGCCAACAGTACATTCACACCTGATTTAAATCTCAGGGTATTGACTCCAGATATTGATAGGAAGGGATTGGTTCTGGAAAGCATTTGATGACATATTTAATAAATGATTAGATTTTACAAGTGACTACAGCTCGCCTGTCCCAGGAGGCTTCAATTTATGTATCAGTGACCATCGAGTGGAAGATGCTTCATTTTCTTTAACAAAGTCTGCAATAGCATGATATGCTGCTTTTGTCCACCTTATTTAAGTCAAAGTAATTACTTCGGAGTTGCCTGGAATATTAAGCAAAATTATGTTTGATGTATAAGTATTAGGCTTTCTTGAAATGAGTAGACTTCCCAATGTTAGTCTTGTTGTTACTAAGAAAGAAATTTTCTAATGTCCCGCTATTTTTAATGAATTCATCGTTCTGAATGCTGCGGACAGCGACAAATCTTACATTAAGAATTTCTGTGGCTGAGGTACAGAATGAAAACATGACAGTTCAACAATGCTGTTTGCACCATATTTATATAACACTTGTACCTCATGCATGGATGCATTGTTTGCACGGAAAGTTTGAACTTCAAACAACATTAACATTTTTTTCCTTAGCTGTCTGCTCTAACAGAGGTAAGCCAAAAGCACATAAATGCCACATCCCTCAGACAGTTGTGTGAGTAATTCTCCCTGAGTCCATTCCTTCTGGGTTTTGGCCTTAGCTCCCAGTGTTCACAGCATTAAGAGGGTTAAAGGTTCCGGCATGGTGAATTTATTGTTGACATCTCGCAGTCCTTAAAGGCAGGATCACTAATGGGTGACCTTGGGGTTCGACCGTTCCAGACCTGAGAAGATCAAGTCTCACCCCCATCCTGAAAATCTGTGACCCCTCTATTCTCACTCTCCCCAGCCTAACCTGTCACTCACTGATCTTTGACCAAAGTATTAAGCAAACACCTGCTTGGGTCTGTGGTCAAAGACTGTGAACTTGAAGATCTACCATAATTTCATGTGAATAAGCTGTGGTAATGACAATGAAATACAGCGCAGGTCTGTGGACATGCTTACAGTAAGTAATTATATTGTTCTTGACCACAATACAATGCAGATTCTGTAACAACCTCTGTATAGAGCGAATCAATGCTAATCAAATTGACCGAAGCATTAATGAATTGTTAGTGGATGCACTAAGGTTTCTACTATTTGCATTAACACTGACAATGGTGTAGCAATATTTATTTCCTATTACTAAAAGAGAGCCAGTCTAAAATTAAGTTTAGAATATCTCAGATTTACCATTGACAGTAATGTTGCAAGATGCATTAATGTTTAAGGGAGGTACCAGGAACCATTTAAATAAATCATTTAGATTAAAAAAATAGTTGATGAAGTCTGCTGAGAGGAGTTTTGCACTTTAGAGGAGAGAGAAATAAGAATACCTTTAAAATCACTCTGAATACTTTAATTGAAAAAAAAAAGCTCTCAAGGGAAAGTGGGAAGGGAAGGGGAAAGGAAATAAGGGAAAAGAAAAACATGTGAAAAAAAGAAAAAATAGAAACAAAGTATTTGTAAAATAGGAAAGGGTGAAGAGGTAAAGGGAGGGTAGGGGTATCGGGGAAAAATAAGAACCAAGACCTGTCATGTAAAGATACAAGATCTCAACTATAAATGTAACTGTATTGTTTGCTTTAAATATACCAATAAATTTAATGGAAAAAAAAGAAAAATAAGCTATGTGTTGCTGTGAATTTTTAGACTCATATTTTGTAAAATCAGGTTCACTCCCTACAATGAGATATCCTAAAATACAAAATCTCAACCAAATTTCCACAAACAACTAAGAGAATCTTTCAGTGCATAGTCTGTTATTCTTTGCAGGTATTCTCTAGTCATTATTAGTCTGGTGTAAATTGTTAGGGCTTATCTTTATACATCAAAATAAAATTAGATAAATAAGAAACTAAGTCAAATAATTCACATGCAACTATTGGCTTTGTAAATATTTTTAGATAGAAATTATGCACTTCTGACACATGGCTTTTACTCCTTACTTAGGAGCCTTCAATTAATTTACAAATTTGTTCTAGCAAGTGAATATGTCCAGCCCTCCCAGCAAGCACAGACTTCCAGGAGCCAAACACTGAAATGCAATTATGTGTTATACACAAAAAACTTTAGACTTCAGGACAAATCTGTAGCCTTTTGCATTATATTTCAGTGTTCAGCACTTGGAATGAATGAATGAATAATACTGTAGAATAATATTACAACAAATCCAGATTTTTTCCTCCATATTACAATTTATAGCACTTTTACTAGTACAATGAATTTTATTTCCTTCATAGATTTGGGATGTTTGCTATTTTTTTTTTAATTTTTAAATTGGACTCACAAAACAAAGCCAAAGTTTAGTCTGAATATCATCACCTGTCCCCTCAGTTCCCCGTCTTCGTGCTTATTGTCATGTTAGCCTTCTTTGCCGTTTTCCCAGCCTTACACTCTAATTCATAGGCATTACTCTTTGGCTGCCTGATGAGACAGGAACTATTTGCATCTCCGCATCTCCATTTTATAGACAAGGAAACGGAAACGGAAGTCACCCAGCTAGCAACTGGGAGAGCTAAAATTTAAATTCGGCCAAGTTGACCCCAAAGTCTCTCTTGTGACCCCTGTGCCAATTGCCTTTCAATCACAGTAATAAAGCCATTTAGAAGGCCATACACCTTGGTTTCTCCTCCTATGGTGCTGCCATATTTGACATTGCTATAGGTCATCGGAGGCTATGTCAATTTTCTCCGTAACTTCCAGACAGAAGAAGGACTGAAGTTCACTTATTTTCACTTTCCCCAAGCACTTAGCATAGTGCCTGGCACTCAGCAGGCATCTAAAATACATATCAAAAAAGTAAAACTAAAATTAAAGTGTATATAAATCATGAGAACTAATTTTTCTGCCTAATTTAAATAATGCATGCTAAGTATGTGTACATGTTATTTTGGTGTCTGCATCTGTAGAAGAAAGTCAGCTAATTAAATGTCTTTCTTTGAAAGAAATATCATGGTATCGTTACCAAAAGTCATGAAAATTTAAAGTCTTGGCATTGTTCAATCCAACCCTACCGAGTCTATTCTGGCAAGGTTGTTGCCTAACACAACAGAGATAAGAATGTTTATGTGGGTCTCTTGCTTCTTTTTACATGGCCTGAAAGTAAGGTAATCTGAAAGTTGAGTGTTCTCATGCATGAAACAGTATTGGCAAATAAGGCACCAATGCCATGCTCGATAAAAAGGGAACGCACACCGGTGTAATCCGATGGCAGAGTTAAGAAGTTGCCTGATAAATTTTAAGAACACTTTGGAGAAACTGTTTCAATTCGCTCATTTTAGAAATGCTGCCTGCAGGTCCTGAGTTTCACATAAAAAAGTTTTCAAATTGATGTGGGAGTCACTGAAGCCATGAGCAGAGAATAGGGAGCAGTATTTTGCTGTCGGTGGCACTCAGAGCATCGTGTCTTTTTCATTATGGTGACACTAGCAGAAGAGGAACATGTGGAGTTATATGCTGAAGCCAAAAAGCAAATGTTCAGGCCCTGCTCTCTTTGCTTTCATGAGAAGAGTTTCATAAGCAAATTTCTGCACCAACATTATATAGTGATTTCTTTTTTCCTTAAATGTGTTTATTAGTGAAATGATTCAAATGACTTTAAAAAAAATGTGATTTAAAAGAAATTGTCAGTCATTAATAGTGAAGTGCAAGCTTGAAATACTACAAGCTAGAATGCATCATAGTTAGACCAAAACGTAATTTATTGTCAGGAAGAAAAGGATTTTAGATATAGGGTCACGGATGAGAAAAAGAATACAGAGAATCATTGCTTATTACAAGTGGCTTTAGAAGCACCAAGTATTCAAAATTTTCAAATTAGAAATTATTAAAGGAAATCAACAATGGAAAGCTTTCTTACTGGCTACATGTGAATATGCACATCGAGACATATATATGAAAATCTTTTAAAGAATTTAGCATAGACTTTACAAAGAGAAATTCAAAGGTATAAGAATGATTTGAAAAGAGCATTCGGAGTGAAAAATGTGCATCAGTCAAAAGCATCAATAAATATGCCTTTTTCATATGCAAATGACAATTTCTAAAGTAAAGGAGGCATTGTTTTATAAATAGTGAGATAATATTCTTGAAAAAGGTTACCAGTGATTACATAAGTTATCTCCTTCATAAAGAAATTTAGAGCTCACAGTTGCTCTTTTCATTAAAATGGGATTCACATTCAGACTCATGCTGAAAGCCAAAGTCTGAATTTTAATTAGCGATAATAAATAATTATAACACTTCGGAAACTGAAACTATTAAAGATTGCTGGTACCATACTATTGTATGTAAAGACTGGATAAGGATACACAAATCACATAAAAGGCAATAAGTGGTAGGTGGGAAATTGGCAATGAATGGATAAATTCTAAAGCTCACCAGATCAAAACAGAAGTTTGCATTGGACTAAAGAACTTGGATCCATGAGTTCAGCTCTTCCTGAGATGAGCACACCCCCCCATCTCTTTAATAAAGTAATTATTTTCTGAAATTTTGTAGGGGAGAGAAAAGAAGGTAGGGTGGGCTGCAATTTATATTTTTCAAGCAAGATGAGCAAAACTTACTTCTCCCCGTGTTTAATTCCCCACCCCCAGCTTCTCTTCTTTTAAAGAAGACACATTGACATTTCGAGAGAAATTACTACCCTAGAGTCAAGGGCAGAAAAAACGGAGAGACAGACTTCCCCAACCTACACAGCCCAGAGGGACCAGCTGACGCTTAGAAAGCAGAGACTCGAGCCATTAGAGCTTGGATTGGGGCTGACACTGACCTACACTGCCACCCGGCTTTGTCCCGCCATCTGCACAAATGTGAACTCTGCCTCGGAAACTTGGCTTCTCAATTAACATGTCCAGCTGGGGGAGAATTCCGTCATTTCCCTAATATCCTTATTGCCACTGGCCTGACATATTAATATTAAAAATATATGTGCACAGATCAAGGATTTTCTTAAGCACTTCTGTTTTTATTGCAGATAATAGGCAGGAGGTGAAAGCAGACACAATATAATTTGAAAACCATAACCCTGATTAGGCTCTGATTGGAATGCTGTTATACCTTACATTTAAAACCTTTTTATTATTAGAGCTAGCTGTCAAAACCAGGCTCTGAATCTCTTATGAAATAGATGCAAGGGCATCTGATGCTTCGCTACTTCAGTGCAAATAAATTTATAGTTCAAAGTGCCATTTTCTTTGAATATGTCCTTAAGTAGCAGACAACTGTCATATGCATTGCTGAGGTGTTTGTAAAGATGCTTCGTCTGGCTTTAATTTGTTCTCTTTTAATGGACACTCATCATCATTCTCAGTTATTGTTCATTTTAATGTGTTATACATCGACACGGTAAAGAAGTGAAGCCATACTATCAGTGTTTGATGATAAATGGGCAACATTTGTGAGCATGGGAGGTGGAGAAGCTATTATTGCCCATCTTAGGAAAAGCAGACTTGAAAGAGGAGGTTTTAATACAACCTCAAAGGGAGCAGGGACCACCCAAAGTCTCTCGGTCGAAAGTTTACCTCTGAATACTTGCTACCTGGGTTCAAATCCTGACTCTTCTCCACGAGTCGTGTGACCTTTGGCAGCTGATTTAAAACCTCTGTGAGTTTTCTCTTTAGAAAAGGCTGGTAACGCTGGATGTCCATGAAAAGATGAACTGAGATGATCCACGTAAAGCGCGCAGAAGAACAAATGACTGGTAAGGAGCAACTGCTCCTACACATTGGTTCTCATTTCAGCACGCAATTGTGTTATCACATTATCAAGCAATGATTTTTAAAGCCTCAGCTTAGGTACACGTCATGCCAAGGGACTCACTAGCTCCTCTGTCCAACATGTGAAATGATTTGATCTGTCACAGACTTACTTGCTGTGTTTTTGTGTGCCTTGGTTTGTTTTACCTTGCATCTCCTTCTGTCTTCCGTATCACACAGAACCAAGCAAGGCTGCCTCACACCCACCCTTTGTAGACTGGCACTTGTCTAACCTGTGCCTTTGCACGCTTACTTCTGTAGACAGATTCCCCAGACTCCTCAATTCTTCCTGTTTCCCAGATGGAAATTCTCCCCCTAGCAGAACTGCCTAGCCCCAAACTTGCTCCTT
The DNA here is from genome assembly GCF_012274545.1 of Fukomys damarensis. NCBI lineage: Eukaryota > Metazoa > Chordata > Mammalia > Rodentia > Bathyergidae > Fukomys > Fukomys damarensis. Next base: position 10,686,655 of record NW_022900919.1, on the reverse strand, counting down.
GGTGGCCTAGACTTTTTCCTGCTAGCTAAGCTGCCTTTAGCCGAATAGCCTGTGTGGTGTGTGATCAAGGTCTCGGTTTTGCAGCCCGGTAGAGCTGGTTTCAAATCTGATCTTTACTACTTCCTGTCTGTGTGACTTAGGTACAGTTAACTTTCTGAGCCCCCAACTTCATCATTTGTAAGATTGGGATGATGCTTTGACCCCTGTGAGCTTGTCAGGAGGATGGATGGCAGAATGCACAGGAAGAGAGACCTGCTCATGACAGGGGTGATGGAAGGCTGGAGTCTCTTTTCCATCACTTCTGAGTAATACATAGTTTTCATCACTATGTCTCGTGGATGACAGGGCACATAGGCTGTAACTTAGTTTTTCCTTTGAAAGGTGCTATTTCCCTTTAAAGACATGGTGGAGGAGTAAGAAAGACCAGAAGCAGAAGGTTTTCACAATAGGATTCTGCATTGATATTCATAGGCCAGGCCCAAATAAAGGCAAAGGGTCTCATGGAAATGCTAAGTGAGGCCGTACAAAGACAGTTTTGCAGAGAGAAAGAAATAAAAGCTCAGTAGCCTGTCCAGTGAAGTGGTCATCCGGAGACCTGTAAGTCTGAGTATGAGTGACCTAGCAGGAGAGGAACCTGGACAGGAAGAGCAGTGCAGGTGTGAGTACAAGAGAAAGACATGGCCCAGAGGAAGTGTTTTGAGCTTAAGAGGGCAGCTGCAAACACCATATGTGGGGAACCCAGGCAGGAGGTGGATAGAGAGCTGCCCGGGTCACTCTTGTATGCTGTGAACCATTGCCAGCCTGTTTAGGGCTCCTCTTACCCCTGTTGGTTGATCGACCTTTGTTTTTCCCCTCCAGAGGAAACAGCACACAGCAAAATAAAACTAAAGGAAAATCTGAAATTCGAACCTTACTTAGCTGATTACTGAACTTCGTCTAATTCAGTTCTCAATTGCTGTGTTCTGGACACCTTTCTACTTGAGATACTTCGAGTAGCTTGTAGACTCCTACCTCAATATGCAGAAAAACTAGCTATAATACCATTCTTTGGTTCAAAAATAACCTCAGGATGTGACTGGCTAAAACATATTGTCATGGATTTTGTATTCAATGGGATAATTTCACTAGAGTAGTTCTTATTTGTTCTTGAATTTTTTTTTTTTTCAGTATCGGAGATCGAACTCCGGTCCTTGTGCTTGTGAGTCAGGCAGCAGAACCACTGAACTAAATCCCCAGCCCTTGTAGTTTTGTTTTTGGTGGTACTTGTAGGGTATTTCTTTATCTCAGATAATTTGTGTCCTTTCTCCTAGTCTCTACTGAAATATTTGTACAGGTTGCATCTTAGCACTTGTTTGGTTGGTAACCAAGCTCTGTTTGCATACGTGAATGTATTGACCAAATGTGACACACAAGCACACATTAATTTGTAGGAATAATGATTCGATTTTGTACACGCATACATCTATGTCCTTATCATCACCATTGGTGCTGAATTTCAGGAAAGTAGCAATGTTATGGTCTAAGTTTCAGGAGTAGCTGTGAAAGAGAGAGATAAGATGTCCCTAAATGCTAGAATGAATTGTACCACCATTGAGGAAAGGATTGGAGGGGATAGGAAATAAATATTGGCCAAACATCTACTGTGTGTTCATGCTAAGTGATTCCTCACCTATGTATACCACTTCTCTTTAACTCTCAGGACAACCTCAAGACCCAGATATTATTATTCTTGGTAGAGTGATGAGTAATCAGGCTTTTGGAGGTAAGTAACTCACCAAAAGTTATTGAAGTTGTCTATGGCAGAACGAAGCTTTGAACCCACACCTAATTTGAAAGCTTATACTCATTAAACCACAGCTCACCAAGGGCTAAGAAAAGAAAACATCTGGCCAGGGGTTTATAAAACTCGTGTACATGGTAATGAACCCTAACTTAAGACAAGAAGTCATCTATCTGTTTCTGTCTGTTTCGTCTGTATCTCATACTATCTTGATTTTATTTATGTTTTTATTTTTGGTAGCGGAGATTGAACTCAGGTCCTTGTGCTTGCCAGGCAGGCAGTGGCACCACTGAGCTAAATCCCTGGCCCTCATACTACCTTTATTGTTCTAAGTGACCTTGTATGAGTTTCTGCCCTTGCTGAAAGCCGATTTCTCTATCTGTAAAATGTGAGATTTGGGCTAAATAGTCTGTAATGTCCCTGCATCTCTAATCTTTCGAGGCTTTTTCACTGTATATCAATCTCAGCCCCAGCAATGGGGCTCCTGGCTCCCTGGAACTCTCTCTGAATGCGACACATGGGTTTGTCTCCTTGTGACATGTGACACTCTGAGAGTTAACCTGAATGGCTTTCAGCAATACACACAGAGTTTCATTCCACGCTGGCCACTAATGACACCTAATCAAGACACAATCTGAAAGGTAAACAAATCAACAGCTCCTTTGTTTTTACGAAGCGAGAACTAAGGGTTATTGATTATTCCTCTGACCCAGGACAGATCTGTATAGATCCAGGGAAGATTGATGGCTCTTTTGATCTGAGGATAAGCCGAGTCTGACAGCACAATGCCACATTAGAACTGTTCTGTGTGTGTAGCACCTGCTAGCCTCTGCCAGTCTCCTTTTTTGCCATTTTTTTCCCTTCCAAAATCTCTGGCCCACGCTGTCCTCATCATCACAAAGGATGGCTTAATGAAGAGCTCCTTCTGGGTGCTTAGGCAGGGCTCTTTTTGATCATTGGGGATTAAAAAGAATATTAATGGCATTTCCAGCTGTATTATTCATATTTTCAAAGCCTCATGGAAACTATGCATTTATTCATAGTGATGCAATCCAGGCTGTACATTTCCATGGGTCTGGTTTGTCTTTTCCATATTAAAACAATAAACAGACTGATTTGGGATAGTGAGGTCTATGCCCCAGAATTTGGTGATTCTGAGTTTCCTGCAAATAGTAATTTCCTCTGCTCACTATGGGAATGCTGATGCCAGATGCAACATAGACCCTGAATTGCTGCTCATGGGTTTAATTTCCATCCTATTGTGTTGGGTATTTGATCCTGAGGGTGTCTAAGAGAACTACCTGCCTATTGTCTCTATGGCTCTGAGGTTTACTGACTTTGTAGAAGTACCTTGTAACCCCATCTTTAGCCAAGCAAGAGAGTCTTTGGGACCACACACACACACACACACACACACACACACACACACACACTTAATTTTACACAGAAGATCCACAGATGTAAAACAAAGGGTTTTGAGAAAGACTGCAAGTCAATACAAAAATGTAGGCTTGAAGTCATAAGCATCTGTTAACCTGGATTAATCTGAAAATGTAGGAAACCAAGGATATGAACCACCTATTTCTTTGCACAAGGTTCTTTATTTTGTCCAACTATTAAATATTTAGGTAAGCTTCTGTATACTAGTATTGGTAAATACATACATACATACATACATACATACATACATACATACATACATATATATCTTACCTTTTTAAAATTTTTAATTATCACTGTTGATACATTCATCCATAAGATTTCCTCCTTGTGAGGCTGATCTAGCAGGGAGCTTTACCCTGCAGTGTTTTAATACTCAGAAAGATTGAGCACACAGGAGACAGGATTTGAGAGATGTGGGAGCAGGGATGAAGTGGGAAAGGGTACGAGAGTTACCCACTCACTCAAGAAATATTCTCCTGCTGCTAGTTTTAGGAGGTGGGTTTAGTTTTTTTAAAGTGATCTCTAATCCCCTAGTGATTGAGCCATTGACCATGTTATCCACAGAGATAGTGTTAGATTGGCTGTGAACCCATTGTGTTTTTGTCTCTCAGTCCATCTTTCTGCCTCCGGATCCTTGAGATAATTTAGAAAGGTGCAGCTCTACGTCAAAGGCATTGTTCACACAGTGCAACAATGGTGCCTGGTGTCCAGGTGTCCTGTTTTCTGCTTTTTCTTCCACCTTGACTCTGACTGTCATCAGAAGACCACTAATTTCAGGAAGCAGCAGGCTTTTGTCCCCAGTCTACCATAGACCCATTGACCCTTATAGTAGCAGCTTCCTAACAGGACCAAACCCTGATGGTCAATTTGCCCCAGAAGGGTCACATGCTGTTATTGAGTGGCTGCCAGGAGTGACCAATCTTGGGTCACTTACAAACGTATAACGTGATATACCTCCATAAGGTGTCTGGACCGACAGACTGTTATGTCTGTGGAAACAATTGTTGGGAAATGTTTTTGACCTTGCAATATGGCCAACTCAAGAGTCTGGAGCATATGTTCACTTGACCTGTTCTATAAAGTGCATCCCATTTCATCAGGGGGCAAAAGCATTATGCTTTCATCCAAAACATTTCTCATGGACTTTTTGTCCATCCATATTTGATTTTGCACTATTTCCCTAAAGGATCAGGGCTGACTGCAGTGAACACAGTAGAATTGTAATAAATCAGGGACACCGAGCTAAGGAAAAGAAATCAAATCAAAAGGAAAAGAAGAAGCTAATGTGTTATCGAAGCTGAAGATTATGGTCAAAGAGCACAAAACTGTGAGTTTCCTAATGGCCAAGGCAAAGAAGCTTGATTAACTCTTTGATGAAAGGAAGGCTTTCCTCTGAGGAGAAGGCGGACTCTTATTTTCCTGACCCTGTTCTATTTACTTTTGAAGAAAAGGAAGAGGTAAGGAATAAGTTATACCAGGGCTATTGTCTGCAGTATAACCTTGGGTCTTCCATTCTACGAGACTAGCTAGTGCTCCTCTGTGCATTGGCAGCCAACAGTTATTCGGGGATGACTTTCCCAGTGAGAATAATCTCCTCTCTCTGATACCGATTTCTGGGAGATTGAAAGCTTCAGTTTATTTGATTCACCTAGACAGTATCAGCAGCCCATGGCCTGGATGTTAAACCCAGGCCACTTCCTGATTTGCATATGTAGTCTTATTAGAACTCAGCCTGCCTGTGTCTTCACATGGTACCGATGGTTGCTTCTCGGCTTCAGTGGCAGCACCAAGATGTCATGCAACACCAATCATAGTCACAATCTAGCAAGCTACGGAAAGTTTACCCATTTTAGCTAGAGGAAACGACTTCAAAAATTTGTCGTTAGCACAAACAAGTACATGCTTAAATTCAGTTGCTCCAGTAGAGGTAACCCACTAAAATTATTATCTGCCACTAGAAACTTCGGGCAAACTCAGTGACTATGTATGCCCAGGAATAACATGACGAGAATGGAGGAAACTGGCCCAGATACTGGTGAGTTTTGTTTAGGAGAACAGAAGAGAGCCAATACGGAACTTGAGATGTCTTCAGGAGGATGAATCAGGCTGAGGAGCACAGTGGAAAGGTCTGGAAGCCTAGCAATTAAAATGAAGGGTATCAGTGCTGCTTGGGAGAGGGGCATGGCTTGGAGAAAGAGCACACATGCAAAGAGAGACCCGGAAGAACCTCCTTTCTGACTTTTACCTATGATTCACTCAGTGGAGATGCAGAAGGTGGAACTGTGCCATCTTCATTGGTTCTCCAGACAAGGTAAGGTGGTCTATCCACGATCCACACAGAGGATGTTGCCAAAAGACAGACTCTTGACTAAGAAACAAAGAACATATAATGAATAAGGAGGCTATAGATGTTGATATAGGCTCATTGATTACATTTTTTCTCATTTTAAAAACACATATATACTCCTAAGTGAAATAAATAAGTCACACGTGTAAATACTGAATCGTTTCTCTGGTGTGAAAAACTATAATAGTACATAAGATCCTAATGAGATAACTGACAATGTGAAATAGGAAGAAAAGGGCTAAAGGTGTAAGAAAAGTGCAAAGGGTAGGGGAAAGGTAATAGGGAAAAGACAAAAATGTGGGAAAATGAAAAAAATGGAAATAAAGAGTCTGTAAGTGGGGAGGGGAGGAGGGGGTGAAGGGAGGGCAGGGACAAGGGGAAAAATGAGGACCAGGTCCTGTCATGTAAAGGTACAAGATCCCAATGATGAATGTAACTGTACTGTATACCTAAAATGTACCAATAAACTCAATGAGAGGAAAAAAAACCCCACATATGTAAGATATTCTCAATAGAACCAAAAAGATACTTCTAAAAAGTGGTGGAGCTATACTGAGGACTCAACCCAGAGCATTCACATGGAGTTGCCACCCCGGGTCTTTTTCATTTTGTTTAAGACCGAGTCTTGCTAAGTCATTAAGTTGCCCAGGCTGAACTCGAACTTGTGATACTCCTGCCTCAGCCTCCTGAGAGCTGAAATAACAGGCATGCACTCTCACACTTGGCTAAAAAGAACATTATTTATTTATTTTTTTCATTGAGTTTACTGGTACATTTTAGGTAGACAGTACAGTTACATTCATCACTGGGATCTTGTACCTTTACATGACAGGTCTTGGTTCTCATTTTTTCCCCTTGTTCCTGCCCTCCCTTTACCCGCTCCTTGCTTCCCTATTTAGACTCTTTATTTCCATTTTTTCATTTTCTCATGTTTTTTTTCTTTTCCCTTATTGCCTATCCCCTACCCTTCCCACTTTCCCTATACCTTTAGCCCCTTTCTTCCAATTTCACATTGGCATTTATATCATTTGGTTCTTATGTGCCATTATAGTTTTTCACACCAGAAAAATGATTCGGTATTTACACAGGTGTGACTTATTTATTTCACTTAGGAGTATATCCTCAATATTTATCCATTTTCCTATGAGTGAATCTAATTTCTCATTCTTTATGACTGAGTAGTACTCCATTTTATAGAAAAACTACATCTTCTTTATCCAGTCTCCAACTGATGGGTAAATGGGCTGTTTCCAAGTGTTAGCTATTACAAACTGTGTCACTATAGACATAGGTGTGCATATATCATTGTGATATGATTCTTTTGGAAAGACGCCCAGCAGGGGGATGGCTGGGTCAAATGGAACCTGTAATCCCAGCTCTTTGAGGTGTCTCAATATTGATTTCCATAGTGGTTGCACCAGTCTGCACTCCCAACCAACAGTGGAGAAGGGTTTCTTTCTGCCCACATCTCCGCCAACATTTATTATTGGTTGATTTCTTGATAGAAGCCATTCTTTGTGGGGTGAGGTGGAATCTCAGTGTTGTTTTCATCTGCATCAATCGAAAGACCAGTGCTGTGGAACATTATTTCATATATTTACTTGCTGCTTTTACTTCTTTGTCTGTCTGAGAAATGTCTGTTCATTTCAGATGCCCATTTTTGAATTGTGTCTTTATATCTGGGAGGGCTGATTTTTTTGAGTTCTTTATATATTCTAGATAATAGTCCTTTGTCTGAGGAGCAGCTGGTAAAAATTTTTTCCCATAGTGTAGGTTGTCTTTTAGTTCTGTTGATGGTTTCTTTTGCAGTGTAGAAGCTTTTTAATAAGATGAGATCGCAACAGAAAGAATTTTTTTTTATTTTTACATAATTTTGTACCCATCAGATCTTATCTTCCAACTTGGAATATCTTTTTACAAAATTACGAGCAAATTAAATTGAAGAAACAAATTAAATTGAAAATATGTATCTAAATTAAGAAGACTTTTCCCACTTACCATTATCTCTGAAAGGTTTGAGTCTGATCTTCTTAAGAAAAGTTAGAAGAATTCACATTATCATTTTCAAAAATCTGGAGGAATTTTACCAGAAGCCTGGTCTCTCTATTCGAGATGCTTTTGCTTTCCATACTTGGTTTATATTTAAATTGTGTGAAATACCCAGGATCACTTTCTGTACTTACTTAGTGAGGGAGAAAAGCTACAATTCATCCATGAATATATTGAATGACTATCAGGGGCATATTTTTGTTTCACAAAACTTTCTACCTAAATATGTTCTTTTTCTAATGTGAAAGTCTTTCTCCTTTAAAATTATCACTCTTTTAAGAGACTACATATTATCAAAACCCTTTTACAACTTTAGTGAATCAATAATTGAATAATAATAGAAGTGAAGACTGTAGCACAGAACTTAATAATGGAAAATTAGTATATTTATTGAGCTTCTCATGGGTGGCTTAAACTGTTGGTGCAGGAGACACAAGTGTAAGAAATTAGGATTAGTCATTCTCTTAGGATCTTTCAAAGTGAGTAAGGCAACCATGTCAATGGAATTAAATCTAGAAAATTGGTGATTGCTACATTTTGTGCAATACCATAAATTCTGTAGAAAACTGAGAAGGTAGGAATTGACTTGGGATAAAACAATTGGAAAAAAATTATGGAAGATTCAAGATTATACCTCACAATTAATAATAGCAATTCATTAATGATATCAAATCTTAGTGATTGATATAGTCTATCCATTATGTGAAAGTGTATAAAAACTTTTGGATATAAATGTAGCAATAAATGTAGTTCTCAATAGCATTTTATTATTACAGACAATTTTTAATCACGGTAAAGAAAATGTTGACTCAGTGTTACTGTTCACTTTTTAAAGAAAAATGATGTTTTTCAAATTCTCAAATGCATTGAATTTGAGGTGAGATAAAAAGCAATGTCATTGTTTGAAATAATCTAGTGCTAGTGTGTGTTTGACTCAAACTGTAGTGATACTGATTCTGCAGCTTGAGGTTACAGATTTTGGGATAGCTTTTCTTTTCTCACTTTTGTACCCTTAGAGCCTAGAAGAGTTCCTGGAACAAAGTAGACATGCAGTAAGGATTTGAATAAATCAAAGCAGAAGAGAGTATAAGAAGAAATTTTCATAAAACACTTATGAAGTGCTCTAGAGGTGTAGAATAGCAATGGAGGCAGAGGAGCAGTTGCTTTCCTTCAGTGAAAACATTTCTCTTAATTGTGTTACTCACTTCCCATTGCTGGGGACAAAATCCATAGCACCTACAGTGTAAGAAGGAAAGGTATATTTTGGCTCATGGTTTCTGGAGGCTCAGTCCATCAGAGGCTGTTCCAAGGCATGAATGGAATGGAAGAAGGGTTCATTGGAAGAAAGCTGCTCAACCCAAGGCAGCCAGGAAAATGAGAGACAGGAATGATCCTGGGACAAGAATACTAACACCATTACAGCTCATACCCTCAGCGACTCACCTCTTCCAACCAGGTCCCACCCCACAAAGTTCATAACACATTCAGCTCTACACTCCTAAATGGATTAATTACAGGTCAGTGCAGTCCCCCTATAATCCAGTCACCTTGCAAAAGCCCCACCTTGGAACACATGAGGATTTTAGAGGACCTTATAGATGGAAACCATATACCAATATGCAAAATGTCTAGAAAAATAGCATATATCCATGTAGGCTGGAGAAGAGATTACCAATTCCCTTGCAAACAGTAGTGATATTATGAGCTGATGAATGCAAATTATCTGTTTTCAGTTCAATGGTTAATATGGAGTTCTAAATATTATTCAATAAAATAGCATTCTATTCTAAATTATAAATTGTTGTGAGTTCTCACATTCAGAAAGAAAACTGCCTTTTGTTAATCCAAGAATTGTTTGACTTTCTTAAAATTGAAAAGTTAAAATGATACGGTTGTATTTTAAATCTTTTTTCATTTAAAAAACTTACAAAGATTAAGCAAAATTTATAGCTTTTACTTTTTAAGAAGTAGGCTGCTTGGAAAATATATGAGTGATTATATTTATTGCATGGGAAAATGATAAATCAAAGTGGAAAAATGTAGGACAGCAAAATATTTCCTGAGTGAGATCAGAACTCAAGTAGAAAATGTATGTAAGGCAAATAATGCAGGATACTCCATGCTCCTCACTTACCTGTCCTTAAGCACTAACCATGCACACTCACTTTTTCTTTATGCCAAAGATTTACAAGGGGATTGGCAAGAGTTACATGTTAGTAATTGCGGTGGGTTGACTAATGGTCAACTTGTAACACTCAGTGGAACTGAATCAGCATGCTCTGGGTGTGGGGGATCCACCTGAAGTTTGTTACCAATTGCCATAAAAAGAGAATTGGAGGGGAAGGTCTTAGCCTGTTAATTTGCTAGCAGAAGCTTGCTGCAGATGGCTTTCCTGATGTGCACTAGGCTGTTCTCATTGGAAGAGGAACTTGGGGCCTCACTGTCTCTGGGAATGGCTGTTGGTCTCTTCCCAGGGGAGCTTCAACTTCACCCTGAGCATCACTTCCTGGCTCCAACATGGATCCCTCAGCCTGATGGCACCAATCCTTCATCTCACCCACAAATGTTTTCTGGCTTCCACCACTGGCCTTTGGGCCTTCCCAGTGCAGATTCTCAATACAGACAAGCATGAGACATTGCAGTGGGCTCCAGGCCACTGGCTGAATTTGAGGAGGACACTGCCTTGGACTCTAAGCCTTTAACTGGACTTGTGTGGGACCTTTCTGGGATCCAGGCCCTTGGCTGTATTCTTTGGGCTCCTGGTGTGTTGTTAATCTCTTCCATTCCTTTACTTTTGATTTTTGGGTAATTATCATAAAATAATCCTATAAACTACATGTCCTGTAGTAAATGTATTCTCTTGCCAGAACCCTGACTACAACAGAAACTCTTACTATCTAGAGAAAGAATGACTGGAAAACCAACTTCAATGGCCTATATTACTTGTACCATTTTATGATTAGGTATCTTAAAAATGCATTTCTTTACATACACATAATGTATTATTTCTTCACTGGAAGGAAAATAATAAAAGTTCTTATAAAGAAAAATATTTTACACAGTTTGTTTTCTCCTTAAAGATAAGCCATATACTTAAAGGTAAGTGAAAATGAAATGGCAAATAAAATTTTTAATGAGCTGAAATGACTATGATTTTCATAGTTATCTATCCTACATAGGAATTTCAAGAATTATTTATTAACCCAATGTAATATAGGTAAAAAACTACATCATACCAGCTGAAATTTACCTGATTAAGAAACATGCATCTTTCACTAAATGTAATATTCTTCTTGGAAGTCAGTGGTAATTCTGGCCATAAACTCCAGAATGTGTCAAAGTCAAAGATCTCTGTTTCAGGAAAGTATGCAAATATTTAAAATATTAATGCCAATTTGGTGCAGTACAAACTGTATCTCATGCCACAGACATTCCACTAAGATGTTTCAATATATGAATTGTATTAACTATTTGTTGATTTCTATTTTAAAATAAGGAGATTCAATTGCCACATTCCATTAAACTGCAAAAGTAATGGTCGTTCTTATTAAGACCTTGTGAGTTTCAAAGCTTTAGCTTCTCTCTTTACTTTTCCTATAAAGTTTTCTAGATTTTCCCCTCTTCTTAAATGAAGTGTTACGTGATCCAAGCAAGAAAGCTCCCATGAACTTCATCTGTATATATTAACCAGTTGAAACAGCTATGTGACCATTTTGGAAACATGCAGATAATGAAGATGTCACTTAAAACGTACATGCATTTGGGATTTACAAGAAGTAATACATAGCAGTGATATCTTTGATCACGGAAAGGACTCAGATACACAGGAACTGTGTCTAGGGTGGTTATCATCAGCCCATTTTCTATTCCCTGTGCACAAATCATTTCATGCATTTACAACCCAAGCCCCTATGTTGGGCTTCAAAAGCAATTTCAGCAGCAAAATAAGGTGCTTTTCTTCAATTTTCAAGCCATTTGTACGAGGTTAGTGTTGTTTACCCACCTGGTACACTGATATTTACATACCCCTTTAAAGAAAATTGGTAGGTATGATTTATGGAGTACTGTAAGAGCACAATTTTCCATGTAGTGCACCTAATCTGAAAGGGCACTTGCAAAGGTCACTCTGGCCATACAAATACCAAGTCTTCTCTTTGGAATAAGTTAGGATATTCATTTTTCTTGGAAAATGTCAGCAGCACCCTACTCCAGGGGTTAGTTTATGCAGATAAATTTGTAAGCCTTTAATCTTAGAGCAAAAATACTATACACAAATGTAAAAGCACTCCATCTATCACTGTTAAGACCTGTAATTTGTTTTTATTTAAATCTCAAGCCAGGGCGGGGTAGGCAACAAGACCATTAATATGGTATCTCAAATATAAGCCGAGATCAAGGCACATAAATGCACTTGGAATCCCTACCAGGTGGCTGGCACGCGGGATGGCTGGAACACAGGGCCGCTCTTTGCTCTTGCAATTGTTCCTTTTGCAGCTAGAGGCTTCCTGCCCAACTCTGCGTGGAAAATTGCCCAGGAAGTTTCTTCTCCCAACCTGTGCCTTCCCTACCCGCCAAAGAGCACCAGTCAGCTTCAAGTGCATAAAACATCATTACTTGTTATTAATTTAAAGATTTTCACCAACCCATGGAGAGAAAACTGACAGAGAATGTTCTTTATGAATGTATTTACTTTTAAAGGATAATAGTCACATTTAAAGAAATGATCTTACTGATTCCAGAAGGAACTATCTCAAATTCTGAGATTTTTAATATTTTTGCAGGTGACAAGGGAAAAAAGTATTTCTGGAACAAAAATATTACCCCAAATTTTGATTCTCAGAAGAAAACTATGCAAATATAAAAGCTAGGAGAAGTGACTAAAGGATAAAATGTGATTATGAAATATTTTTGTGCATTTCTACAAAGTGAGATAAAACGGGAATGCATGCAGAAGGGCTCTGTTTATGCTAATCAAGTTTAGCAGTGAGAATTTGGGGTTTTCCAGAGAGGACGCCAGCAGCATAGTCTGATCCCTTGAATGCGGCCTATTAACCGACATTGGTTTTGCCATCTCAGTATTGTCAGAGTAGAAGGAAATCATAGCCATCCGTACACATACATTCCCTCTTGGAAATGTGACTGTTCACGCAGCAATGTAATTGAATATGACAACAGCAGCTGACACACTTTCATGCTTCTCATAAAAACAGCATACCAGCCGGACTGCAGCATCATCTGAAATATATTTTTTTCTTTTGATTTTGAGAATCAAATTGAGATTGGTGATTTGCTCAATAAATGCACTATTACTTGTGCTAAGCTGAACTCAATAATGTAAATAAATTTTAAACATCAATCTGAAAAGAAGACCACAGTTGGGTTTAGTCACCTAAGAAAACAGTAATATGTCAATAGCAAAGAATGTTTAATTTGTAGATGTTAAAGTTACGCACAATTTCTCCAGTTCATCATTTTCAACATCTTAGGAAAGACAATCCTTGAATCTACAGCACACACCACACTTCTGAACTTCTGCCTCTGGTCTCCAAATGCCAGTTGGGCATCTCTTCTTTGATGTCTAACAAATTAATAAACAAACTCTTTTATCTTCCACTTTCAAACTTCCTCGTGCTACCATCTTCCCTCTCTCAGTCATTGGTGACTCTATTCTTTCTGTTGTTCAGGCCAAGACCCTACGTGTCTTCTCTTATTTCTCCCTTACCTCCATGTACCACAATCTCATGGGTCCATAAACTCATTGGTTTGGACTCCCATCCGATCCCTTCTAACCACTACTATGTCTGCCAATTTGGTGACATCCCAACATGGCTCCCTGCATGATGGTTGTTCCTACCCTTGCCTTCAAGAGTTTCTTCTCAGCGCAGCTGCACGATTGAGCTTTCTACATCACACACCAGAATGTTTCAGTTCTTGGCTTAAAATGCTTCAGTGGTTTCCTCAAGAAGTTTCTATTGGCCACCAAGTCTCTGAATGCTCTGTCTGCTCCTTCCTCACTCCAACCACCAAGAGCCTCATCTTTCATCCACCATCCCCTTGCTCATTCTCCTTCAGATGCCTCATCTCCTGGAAGTTCTGTGGCCATGACTCAGGACTTGCACTGTTTGTTCCTGCTGCTGGCAATCCCTTCTCAGGGTGCAGACATGGCACCTCATCTCTTCCGGTCTTTACTCAGACATCCTTTTCTATCCTGTCTCATGACCCTGCCCTCCATGCCATTTTGCTATCATCATCGGTCTTCTCTGATGATTTTGTTCCCACAGCATTTTACACCATCTGACAGAGCATATGTTTTACTTACTGTATTGTTTACTCCCTGGCTTCCCCCAAGTAACACAGAAATCCCTGAGAGCTGAGATTTCTGTCTATTCTGTTTATTGCTCCATCCTCTGTGCCTAGAAAAATGTTTAGTATAGGGTAGATCTTCAAATATAAATATTTGGCAATTGAACTGACAAATGCCTTTAACTACTTGTGAAATGCCAATAATATTACAGTGGAGTTCTTTCACTTACAGAGTTTGTCCCAGAGTTATAAGCTTCAAGCTTCACACAGTGGATGCTACAAATTCACATTTCCTTAGTGAAGCATTTGAAATATGAAGAAAATTAGAGGAAAAATAGTAGTCTCTCTTCAGATCAGGCTGCATCTGGTTATAGTCATGATGAACTGAATTAAAACACTGATTGTGTGTGGTCTGTTTATCCAACTGGCCCAAGGACTCTCAGCTTTCCTATCTGTGTAGTGGAACTGTGCGACAGTACCCTCTCACAGATATATAACACAGATGACATGAGATCATGTCAGATTCCGCAGCTCTTACGGTGCTACTGAAATATGAGTAACAGCAGTTATCTCCCGCACAGAGTCTGTCATGCCACAGGCAGCGGATCCTTAAGAGTTGAAATAATGCACATTTTTCAATGAGTCCCAGACCTCAGAAACACGGCCACCTCTAAGAAAATAGTCTCTACAGTATTTAGGATTAAAAAAAAATTTTATAGCCATCACATGTGCTATAGTTTTAAATATTCAAACCAAAATTACAAAAATATATAGGAAAGGATTCTACTGACTTGTTTCAATTTGCTCAAATTCTACCCCACTGCCTGTTGTTATATAACCCCCAACAATGAAAGCTCTTCTGCATTTTTAAGTGGTTGAACAACAAAATTTTTCAGAAATTATATAAGAAATTCTTGTGTCTATTAATGAACTTTTACCAGAATATAGCCATCGCGATCCATTCACATATTATCTCTGATCTCTTTTGCACTACAAATGTAGAATTCAGTAATGAAGACAGAACTCACGCAACCCAAAATCTTTACTGTCTTACTCTATAGAGAAAAAAAAAAATTACTGTTCCTCATACAAATCGTGTTCTTGTCCCTTGGTTGAAATACCCACCCAACACAATTCGAAGAAGGACAGCTATGGCGAAGTATCTGTGGCTCCCATTTTCAGTCCATGGTTGGCTGGCTCCAAAACAAAACAGCACGGTGGAGCCGCAGGAGTGGCTCTTCCCATGGCAGCCAGGAAGCAAAGAAAGTGAAGCGAGGAGCCAGGAAGGAGGTATACTCTTCCAGGCCACTTCCCCAATGCCTGAGTCTTTCAACTGGGCCCTACCCATGATCCAACCACCTCTAAAAGCCCTACCTCTAAACACATGAGACATTTGTCGGTCATTCTAGATATAAACAACACCCTGGTGTGTGAAATCTAACTGCTCAACTTAATGGTTGAGAGAAACAGTTTTGTTCTCTTGCTCAAGTGAAAAAGCAGGTAGTGTGGGTAAAGTCCAGTACTTGGGTGGTCACTTCTCTGAATTATTGCTAGATAGGTTACAGACTTATCTGTGTTCTGGAAGAAAGTCACAAAAACACAGTTCATGCCCATGGTCTCTTAGGTTCGCCCCCTCTGGAACATACTGGTAGAATATATTTTATATCTTCGGTAAAGAAAGGCTGCTGTGGACCATTGTTCCATAGAGAGACAGGATTTGGTCTTGAGCCTTATGAAATTTTCCCAGAACTGTTTGTGGAATTAGTTGCTCTCTCTTCAGCTTTGTGTGTACTCTCTCAACAGCACGCTTTCCGCAGGTTATCAAGATCTACTACATTTAGGAAAAGTTGCTTGCCTTATGCTCACTTAAACTTTTTTTTCCCCTTTCATTTCCTCTAGTACTTCAGAGCCAGCATTTCCCTGGATTTCTCTCTTTAAAGCTAATCAGTTGATAATTCATTAAAATAGAAGAATGTTTTTGCTTGTGTAAAGGGCATGGGGATTCAAAAGACAGTTTAAGGAAGAGGAGTGGGGAACTTCAGCATGTGTACAGGACTAATTTCAGAGCCCTTAATCGTATACTGTTCTTCCTCCTCCCCGTGCGTGAGGGAATGCCCATGAGTACATCAGCTGGGCCACAGGTTCATAGTCCTCCTCCTCTGTGGAAAGACTCTTGATTGGATGCCGGGACAGTGTCTGAAGACCCATGAAGCTTGTTGTTCTCCGTTATGAACCCCAGTGACAGCAAGGAAATATCAGACGTACTTTCCCTGCTTCCCTCTGAAAGGGGCTCTTGTAGCTAGAGGACTGGCATTTCTCTGCACTTCTATTTTAATTAATGTCTAGATGAACTTTGATACCCACCCACAGAAGCATAAATTAGATGGAATTAAAAGCAGTGCTTCTTTTTCTTCCTGCTATATTTACTTGCTGGCCTCATTTGTCTCCCTCCAATATTATGAATATGCAGTACAACTGTGGACGAATCCTGCTTCCAAGTACATCACTACATAGCAATCTGTTGTTTGATACCCATCTTCTGAAGGCAGGCAGGTCTCAGTGTTTAGGACATCTCCATCACTGTCTGGACCCGTGGAACTGGGGAGACAGAGAACCTTGGTGTTTCTGGCTGGGAAATTTAAGTCTGGAAGTGCTAAGGTAGGCCTCCTTAAAGACCACTAGCCCAGGGATATGTGAAGAAACTGGCCTATGGGTGTTAAGCATAGTGGTGCTTTCTTCTAATTTCCGCTGTAGAACAGAGTGTGGTTTGTCAACTTTGCCAACTCTTTGAGGTCTCGGTGCTGCCATCACACTGAGGGTTGGTGCTTTCTTCCAGTCCAGAGAGCAAACGTATATCATGAAAGAGAAATTACTAACTTATGGCCAGGGAAACCTTTTCTGTGCTGGTTAATGAAAGCCCTGAAATCCATCATTTGTTAGCTTGGTGACTTTAGACAAGTTCCTAAACCTCTCTGGATCTCACTTTCCTCATCTATGAAAAAGGGATGATCATCATCTCTACAGGTCTGTGGTGAAGTCTGAATGTGATAGATTATGAAAATCACTATAAGTAGCTGTAGATCATAGCAGTCGAACAGTGCAGTTTGATTTTGTTGCTGCTCCTATGAGGGTAATCAAGACACGGCTGCTGCGCTTGGTAGGCACTGGGCAAAGTAGTGTCCCTCTCTTCACTTCCAAGGGACTCTTAAGAATTTAGACTGTTTGTTGTCATAAAATAATAAAGTACAGAATAAAAATAGTCAATTGTACTAGTTTTAGTTGAGGGAGCAAGACTGGTTGTGGATTTAAGAGCCAACAAGGCTCTTTTCTTACTTTTGAATGTCCTGAAAGGCTCTCAGATGTTTTTTTCCCCTGAAAGCATGACATTCACCATCTCAGAAAGCAATAGTCTTGTTAGGAGAATCCAGCTTGGTCCTGGGGGAAGTTCTAGGTGTTTTAAAAGAGCTGTGAACCAAATGGGGATGGCCAGAGAAAAGTGAGAGGGAAGGCAAGAGGACTATGGGAGTGGTATCTCATGAGAAAGAGAGGATAGAGTAAAGCTTCCTTTTTCCTGTGGCCCGGAGGGAACTTGGTAAGTGGTTGCTGCTGGGAAAGGGGGTGCAGGCCTTTTTTTGTAACTTTGGAATGGGTAGTACCAATCAGGAGAGATTTTTTTAAAAGAGAAAGTTGTGAAGCAAAATTTAGAATTACATTTTGAACTAATGATGCCCGTTAGTGACATTTTCCTTTCTGGGGACTAGGAGAATTCTATTCATTAGAAAGACTATTTTTCTGGGAGGTCTTTGTAGGGAATCCTCATGATTGGGGGGTTAGTCTAGCTGGTTCCTGCAACCCTTTCCAAATCTAAATACAAGAATTGTTTTTCTTTTGGCAAAGAGAAGCTCTTTTTATATGGGCTTTGTGCAGCAAACCTCTCTCTTTTCTATAGCATCTAGATTTCCTCAATGAGTTTAAAAATATAAATTTGTGTGCAGTGCCTGTCAAAGAAGCAGTTTTGCCACGGGGTGATGTTCTTTGGAGAATGAGAAGCATTAAAAATGCATATTCTTCTATCTAAGGAAAAAGAAATCCCTATGTTCTTCAGAAACAAAATAGGGGGGTGGATTCATATGGAAATCCTGGTCTTTGAAAGTGGAGGGTGACAGCTCCTCCACGTCTTTGCCACACAGCCACCCAGAGAAGGGCGACCTGGATGAGCTTCCAAACAGGCGGTTAGTTTGCCACTGAAGCATGACCAATGCCTCAGCTAAAACAAGCAAACAAGCGTCTGAACATGTTAACATAATTTTCTATCATTTCTATTTGATGTGGATTGGGCGGAAAGTCTGGGATGCGAGCCATGATGTAGATTTTCAAAATTGATTAGCATTTTTTGGACACTGGCAGCCATTTCTGCGGCATTTCAGCGCTGAGTTAAAATTGATGAGTGTTTTTGGAAAAATGTGTACCAAATTGCTGGGCAAATTGAGGTAGCTCGAAACACGGGATGGTGAGAAGCTCAAAGAATAGGTGAGCGTATGAGATCCATGTCACAAAGGCCAGGCGAGCGACACCAGATCTTGGAGGTGAGGGTGTAAATGGCCCCATGCAGCTCCAGATCAGCCGTTGGTGCTCGTTGGACACTTAGACTGTCCTTGTGACAATGTGTAAAATGGGCTGCATGCTTGTAGGAGAAAGGGTGCTTGGCTCTCTGTCACAACATTAATCATGGCTAAGCTCATTTCAGCTGCTAATGTGAAATCACTGTATAATTTTGCAGAAATTCCATGGAAGACAGGTTGCTGTCTGTTCTTCCAGTTTCAGAGGTTTTAAGCATTACCTTGGCAAATATTTAGCCATTTCCAAATGACTTCTGGTGATGCATTAATTGTAGTTTTGCAGTTTCTTGATTTCTTTCTATTTTGCCTGATGCAGCCACCACAGTTAGAGTCACCATGTCTCTTTTTTTGTTACCAAACACAGACAGAAAGTTAAGAAGTGAATCCTAGCAGGGCACATCTGGGAAGAATGAGAGTCTTCAAAGGTCAGCTTTTCTTGCTTGTCAATTCTTGACATTTAAGCGTTTATTTCAGACATTGCTGATAATGTTTTTTCAGATAGTCAGGATTGCTGTGTTGGTATGCAATTATATTCATAATGAGATGCAAAAATGCAAATATGGTGGTACGTGCCAGTTCTTCGGAGTGCCTTTTGTCAGAACTGCAGGCACCAGGAGACTTTGATGGATACCATGTCACTGTGCCAAGTTGGAGAGCTGAGAGTGTTTAAAGAAGCATCCATAGCATCATATCTCCAGATGCTAATTAGCAGGAACCTTTAGCGATGATAAATGTGGAGGTCGTTCTTTTTTTTTCCTAGGTAAATCTTGACAACTTCATTGAACCAATTGTATCAATAGAATGTGTCTGTAGATGCAGTGAACATCTTTATCCTTTTAAATGTAATGTGCCACATAAAATGCGTTGTATATTCATAAGTGCAGCTACTAGAAGACTACCTTACATGATTGATTGTTTAAAGTTCATTTAAAATGTAAATAAGGATGTAACCCATTAACTGCCTCCCTCAAGTACTTAAAAACTACATGATTTCTTTTCAATATATTATTTCTCTCTGTGCATTTTATGCTTTTGCAAAAAAAAAAGAAAAGAAAGAAATCAAGGAGGCTACAGATGGAAGCATGAAAGTTATGGGCTCTTGTATTTGTTAATCTGATATGAATTTTCAAGAAACACATAGTAGTTAAAGCCATGGAAATGCCATAATAAGAAGGACGTAAATTAACTTTTGTTTTCAGAGCTTCCTGCCTTACATGCAGTGTTCATGCTGAATTCGTGGCCACAAAAAGTGGTAGCATGGAGCACTGAGGTGTGCTGGCCATTTGGAGTGAGATCGGAGCTGTGGCATGGCGACTCCCGGTCCCAGCTAAATACGGATGCATACTGCACACAACAGCCCTCAAGAGCCTGCAGGAGTCAGATAAGAGAGTGAGCAATGATTTCACAAGATGAGGAGGGCCACATATCACAAGCAAAGGCAGTCAGGTATGAAGGAGAGGGTCTCACTTCTCAAGTGGGGAGACCTGAGAAAGGCTCACTCCTTTGATGAATGTCTGCCCAAGAATGCACATTTGTCAACTTCCTTTCTTACCTGCCTCACTCACTGGCTCTAGAAAAAAAGGGGAATGGTCTCCTACTTTGTATCTTCATCGAGGCGATAGTCTTTTTTTCTTTCCCTTTGTCCTGAGATGGGTGTCTAGGAGAAGCTGGCTAGACTGGGAATCAGATTCAGATTTGCCCCAGGGCTAAGAAATTCCACTGCAGCCACAGTCTCAGCCCCACTCTCTGACGAGAAGCCCTGCATGGGAGAGGAATAGATGGTCTATTCGTGTTAATGAAGTACAACTCTTATCGCAGTGTGCGTTCCACTGAGACAGAATCCTAGAGAGTGAGAGTCAGAAGGATCCTAATCTCTTTCCATGTATGAGACGCAGCATCAACCAGACAGAAGCCAGCACAAGATCCTTCATGGATGTAGCTATGTGTGCTCCTTCCATTGGGATGATGTCAAGAGAAAATTCCTCTTGGTTTCGGAAAAGATACATATGAAGCCTATTTACATCAAGATAGCAAAAAGATGCTAGTAGTTAGGACTGAAACATTGCTGGAAAAAGCTGACAGGTGAGGAGTGAAGAGTGAAGACAGAGACAGTAGAGGTGGAGAAGATGTTGAGGAGGAAGAAATTGAAGAGCCTCATGCAGTAGAGGAATAGGCAAAGTTATCTCCAGTTAATGCTCTGGCCACAGGCTTTGGGCCCTTCATGATGGTAGAAACACCCTAATTGGTGAGCTGATTGCAGAATAGATCCGGTTAACAGATTTCCTGCTTGAGTAACTTCTCTCTCTGGGGTTTCATTACTCCCAGGACATGGAAGTTGTAAGAGAAAAGAGAGCTCCGTGTAGACCAAACTCTGTGTTTTGTCACCAGCTATAACACCAATGCCAGTGTACCACAGTGCCTTGGAGAAAGGCAGACAGAAGGCACCAGAATTATTAAAGAGTTTATTTGAGTAAACTGATTCATGAAATGGACAGTTCTGTACTACATGTAATTCAGAAGCTCTGCCCAGGGAATGGAACGGGAAAGCTTCTTCCAGAGGCAACATGAAAGCAAAGCAAAGAAAGTATCTGGTTGGTTAGTTTTGCTGCTGCGTTTTTTGGTCTACCTTGCTTGAAAGTGCCTAGTTTTATAACTATAATTTAGTTCGCTGCTCCCGATTGGTTAGCATTAAATTTTATTATTTTTTTAAATCCATTTAGAAAACATAGCCCAAGTTTTTCTTTGGTTGAAAATCAAACAAGGTTAAGGTTATTTATGAGGCTGGACTTGCCTTGTCTTCTCAGGGATCCTTTATGCGTGGTTTCTATTTTAATTTATTCAACACCCTGCACAGAGTAGGTGTGTAATAAAAATCAGGTTTAAGTGAATAAATGAAAACAACGCCATTGACTATCCTGACTGTATTAGCAGTACTACCCAGAACCAAATGGAAAAACATAGATATTATTTTTTTAGAAGAAGACATGAAGTCAGAGAAAATCCAGCCAAAAATAATGCAATTTACCAAGTAAACAATGATGTTCCCAAGTTTCACAGCTAGCTGGCGCTAGACTGAAATATGAACCCCTTTTTCGAGCAAGTGTTGTTCTGAGAAATAAAGATTAAGAAACCACATAATGTGCAAAGCAAGTGAAGAAACTCACGCTACTTGATTAGGAACTGGGAAGACATTGATGGCCTTAAGTGATCTTTCTACCTGTTTGAAGAAGGATCATAGAGATGTCTTATAGATGAGAACTTGAGATGGACTGTACAGCTCAGATTTAGGCCAATTCTTATAAACTGAAATGGACCATATCTAGCATGGGAAAGATCCCTAAAAGTTCTCATTACAGGAGGTGCAGAATGGATGACCCTTTGTTGCCCCGTCACACAGAGGATTTTGGCCTTAGTTAGGTGGGTGGAATCACGCATCGAACTGCAAAGTCCTTTCCAGCCACAGTGCAGCTGGAAACCCTGGTAATTTTACTTTTGTTGTTATAAGAGTGGTATCTGGTAGCAACTAGTTTTAGGAAAGGGAAACTCAGATCGATTATGCAAGAAACGAACTCACTAGAAATGGCATGATTTGGCCTACAGTTTATAGACTAATTACCTGAAGCCATGGACTAAAATGCATCGCACACAGTCACATCCTTGCACCAAGTTCCTGTCATCAGAGTATTGGCCAGGGTTCTTTCTCCTCCTTTCACCCTTCTGACTCCATTCCTTCCCCGAGCACCGTCTATCCACTCTTCCAGTGTTAGTACTGCAGACACCTACTACTAACTTTGAATACCTGGTTTTCTTTTAGGGAACCAAGGATGGATCTTAATGTCTTCATTGCTGGTTCGGGGATCTTGGATTTGAAATCTATTGTGATTCATCCTCTCTGCAGATCTTAGCTAGGGTGCCATTTATGTCAGCCTGTCTCTTTGCGTAGCGTGCCAACATGTTGTTGCACCTTACATTCATACATTCATTAAATATCACACAAATCTACTCATTCTGGTACATCATGATCAAAACCAAGATGGTAGAAAGGGCAAAAATTGGCGTCAATGGTATATTCTATGGTGATGAATGGGAAATAGCAATCTTATGAGAAAGCAAAAGAGTTTGGGTCTGCCGTTTCTCTTTCTAAGATGATCTGAGTTTCACTGTTAATTATGAGCTAGTTTTCACATTCTGGACACACGTATTTCTGACTGGCTGTCAGAGATTCTATAGCAATAAATTGTATGCTCAGGTCTCTCCTTGGATATACGATTTCCATTTCAGCCAAAAAAAAAAAAATGGTGATGCTTTAGACATTGCATTTCAGAGTGATAATTGCACTTCTCAGGTGGTTAAGAAAAAGATGATCTACAAATAATAATTAAAAAGTTGTGCCCCAAGGGAATGGGGATGTCAGATATGGAACACAAACATATGAAATGTTACACTTGTGGTTTGACCTTGTTTCACTGTATTCAATGACACAAATTCTAAGCATATTTATGTTTCAATATTTGGAGGTGACAATCCAAAGGGTACATTAGGTAAAGAAAAGATAATGTTTAGACTGGTGCATTAAGCTGCCCTTTCACAACATAGCTACCTCTCTCTTCAACATTCTTAAAGTGCCAGGCTGCGATCACACATGCGTAATCCTAATTCTGTCCTGCACTTTTAGAGGCAGGTGGTTGGGGAGAGAGAGCCTACCTCACTCTAAAACATAATTTGAAGAGGTTTGTAATCTGGGATCCAAATCTGGTGATCCCCTGGGCATATGGGACTTGTAGATATACTATGTTTATTTTGCACATTGCTTTTAGAGATTTTTCATTCAGTTTACTGGTACATTTTAAGTATACAATACAGTTATAGTCATCATTGGGAACTTGTACCTTTACAGGATGTATCTAGTTCGTATTTTTTTCCCGTTCCTCTTTCTGCCCTTCAACCCCTCTACCCTTCCCTATTTAGAAAGACTTTCCATTTTTTTTCTTTTCTCACATTTTTTCCATTTCCTTCTTTCCTTTCCCCTACCCCTCCCACTACCCCTACCCCTTTACACTTTTTCTTACTATTTCACATTATCAATTATACATTTTGATCCTTATTTATACTTTTAGTTTCTCACACCAGAGCCCAATTGCCCATCAACTAGCGACTGGATAAAGAGGTGTGTTTGTGTGTGTGTGTGTGTGTGTGTGTGTGTGTGTTTTATATAATGTGTGTGTGTGTGTGTGTGTGTGTGTGTTTTAAATAAAATGGAGTACTACTCAGCCATAAAGAATGAGAAACTAGAGACATTTATAGATAAATGAATGCACACTGAGGCCACACTCTTAAGTGAAAGAAAATGGGACACACGTTTTAGATTTTAAAAAGTAGTTTCACTTAAGAAAAAATCAAACAAATGTCTGTATTTCTGGAGTTTTCCTGTGGGGTGAGTCTGCAGTCCTGCCTATATAGACCTAGAGCGAGTAAAACTGTGCCCTATCTCTAGAACAAGGTCATGAATCCATCTGTTTACCAAAATCCCCATGAGGTGTGCTCTTTTCATTTCATTCCTGTTATGCACCTGGCCCCTTCATGTGTGAGGGTCATGTGTGACTTTGATTCTGAAGGAAGTGTTAGTTCTGCCTGTGTATGGCAGATCTGAGGAAAGCCCAGTTCCCCAAATGAAGATAGACCGAGTACTATAATGTGTCTGTCACATACTCTGCAAGGGAACAAGATATAGGTCTTTTCTCAAGGGAGTGTGCTTGCTTGAGTCATACATGCAGCTAGACAGTGATGGCGGACTTACTCGCTTTCCTGGTGCTGAGACAAGATACCCAAACTCCACAGTTTAAAGGGAGGAAAGGTAAAATAAGACTCCCAGTTTCAGTCCAGCAGGCTCCAAGGCACAGTAAGAGTGGCAGTGATGTGTGGTGGAGGAAAAGCTGCTCAACCTATGGCAACTGAGGAGAGGGAGACGGAGAGAGAGGGAGAGAGATAGAGAGAGAAGGGAGGATCTGGACAGATATACATCCTTCAAGATAATGTCCAGGGGTGACCCGCCTCCCGTGAGGCTCCACCTCCTAAGCACACAGTTAGCTACTGAGCTCACCAATGGGCGAATCCATTCAGGTGTATAGGGCCCCATGATCCCCTCCCTTTCCAAACATGAGAGGCTTTTGTGGGACACTTTCGATCCCAACCGTAACAGAAGAAGAGAAGATGCTGTTCCTCGATAGATGCATGCACGGAATGCTCCAGGGACCAAAAGAGGAGTGACTCTGGGTGCTGAAAGGGAAGGGGGCACAGAGGTCAGGCCTGGACAACCAAGCAGGTGCTCTCTCCGTAGAAGGTGGAGCAAGGGCGCTGCAGGGGGAACATAGAGTGAGCAAAAGTGTAGGTGGGCAGAAGAGCACAGTGAGGATGGAGACGGATAGACAGCTTCCCCAGAGAGGGAGAGTGGGGAGATCACTCCTACACCAGGTCGCAGTGCGGAGTTGACATGGGAGCTTTGGAGATATTATACAGAGAGGGACCCACCAGTGTTCCTGGCGAAAGAAGACTTTGCACAGTAGTTAAAATGCAGGCTCCTGTAAAAATAATCTTAACTGATGACATGGGAAAACCTTTCTGTGAAATAGCCATCAGCACAGGATGTCTCATGTGGCTTGGGAGGGTGGGGCTAGCTATAGCAGAGGTGTGTGATGCTTTCTTGACTGCTAATACACTTTCTATGTCGTTTTCCCTCAAACAGCTACTGGAGTAAGTTATCACGTGACTTCAGCGACAGCAATCTGCAACATCCAAATGTTAGTTAGGTACTTGCCTTGCTGTCACCATGGGCTGCCACTAGAACAATAGGAATAAACAGATGATGCAGCGTTGGTGAGCTACTGCCAACAGAGCCAGTCGGGTTCCAAAGAGTGCCTGAGGAGGTCATTACTGTCAGGAGAGAACACTGACATTCAGTTTGGGGTGTTTCAAACGGAGAAAGCACATGAGCCATGCATCAAGACAGGGGAGCCCTGTCCATAGCATGGCGATGCTGAGAAATGGCAGCCAGTCGGTGGAGCCGTAATGCACTGGGGGTGAGTCAGATATGATGGAATACCAGTTTCTCAGTGGAAAGAGTAGCAAGTCACCGATTATCTGTACCATGGATACAGGCTTGAATGGATGAGGCAAAGAAACACATGCAACAGATGTAGTTGGACTTTTCCAGTCTGGCAGTGCGAGCAGCCACCTTCGAGATGAAGCCGAGTAGCAAACTGTACCTGGAAATGGCCCGGAGCAGCACTGTGATGTTCACAACTTTCCAAACTGATATGGTCTATGGTCCTCCTGGATCCAAAGGCTTTCTTCATTTTGTCAGTTTCAATTTCCCCAAATGGGTTAGTGGTGATCCTTTGGTTGTGTTTCCAGTCTGGCAGTGCGAGCAGCCACCTTCGAGATGAAGCCGAGTAGCAAACTGTACCTGGAAATGGCCCGGAGCAGCACTGTGATGTTCACAACTTTCCAAACTGATATGGTCTATGGTCCTCCTGGATCCAAAGGCTTTCTTCATTTTGTCAGTTTCAATTTCCCCAAATGGGTTAGTGGTGATCCTTTGGTTGTGTGGTAGTAACTTTGAGGACCATAGCCCTAGCTGCCATGCCAAAGACCTTGTGCACACTGCTTCTGGAACTTTTATCCCTCTCTGGTATTTCCTCATGTGTCTTTTCTATGAGTTTGTGGGGCAGAAGGAAGGCAATGTCACTTTGTATTGTTTTTCCAAGAAATATGTTTCCTAAATTAGGTTACAATGGTCTGGAAGCATGTGGTGCCAAGGTGTAGGGCAAAGTGAGCTCCCCTTTGTGGAGAAATTTCTGAAACTAAGTATTTGTATATTAGAGTAGCTGGATGTCTTGAAGATGACCAGAGAATATCTTTTTGAGAAATCAGCGAGTGTAGGCTGTGCTGGGCTTGGACTTAGCCCCAGCTGGGAGATAGAAAGTCTTCTTCATACACTGTGCTGCTGAGAGTTCTTCTGAAGCTCCAGCAGGCATAGGTTGCACCATACGTGCTCCTGGGAGAGAGGAAAAGGAATATTGGCCATGCCTAGTACTTGTCATGTAGGTATTACTATATTTTATAGGAACCCAAGGCTAATTAGTCAAAATCAATCATCAAGGCAATGTCTAGATGATCCCACAGACTGTAGTTAACATTTCAGTGTTAGAAATTCCACTCTAAGGGTAGCAAGTGAATTTCAAGACTTTGACCCCAAGTGTGGGGTTGACGGGAAGCCTGGATGGAGAGGCACAGATCCATTTCTCTGATAGGTAAACAGAGAGGCATTCTGCTGGGGGCTGTGTTGTCTCCAAGATAAAGGAGATTGAATACTGTGATGTTTACTTCGGGAGAAGTTGTATTCATTACACATATTTCTTGGTGGAGAAATAATGCTTCTCTATGTTCTCCTACTCTTTGGTTCCTCTGTGGGATGTTTTTCTTTCCAATCCAAACTGTTCACTGGATCCCTGCAACAGCAAATCCTGGACCAGTCCACTCACACTTCATCAGGGTTCTTTTTATTGGGACTAATGGTTGAACAGCGTACTAACGCTAAGAAACCACCTGTTATTCATTCCAGTTGCTAAGTTTCATTTCTTCCTAGCCAAAATCCATACTTTGAGCACAGAAGGCTACAGATCTTATTGTTGAGACTTTGATCAACTCATTCATTTAATGAAGATGTGTTGAGCTTGTCCTATATATTGACAAATAAATGCACAAACAGAAACTTGAAGATACAGATGACTCAAGTATCTCTACTTTTTTGACTTTGACAAATAGTCAAAAATGTGTAACCAGGAGTGACAATTTCCTTGTTTTGTACATATAATTCATACTGTCCTCTAGAAGACTTAGTAGCTCCTTGCCGGTAAGCAGGAGACACTTTCATTCATCTGGTGTCATCCCAGAAGTTGGCACTTGCACCAAAAATAGGAAACTGAAACTCAGAGAAGAAAAAACACCTCTGTGTCCTAAGTGCAGTCACCACCTCTACAGATGAAATTTTCTCTTTTTTTTTCCTCCCTCTTTCCTCTTTCACCTTCTTCTTCCTTTGAGGTCAGACAAGAGCTGATTGTGACACTCACTCGCTGTGCAACGGTACTAGCAAGATGTGTGTAGTAGTTGTAGGTGTTGTGTGAAACAGTGGAAGGCTCATGCAAGCCCTCAGCTTAAGGTCTAAACAGAGCAGGTCATCAGAGAGGACCCAGTGCCATGCTCTCCATGCAGGCAGGCTGGTCCTCATGAATTGTCCTTGGACCATGTTGCTCCTCCCTGTTCCTCCTTGCCCCTGACCCTCTCTCTAAGGCTTCAGGAAACTGGCTATGAGGACAGACAGCTTGAGATCAGCATCCCCTACCCTGACCGCTCCTCAGAGCTCTAACTCCCCTCAGTTCTGGAGACCCTTATGGCCAAGATGAAGCATTTATACCCTTCCACAATTGGCGAGGACCTTTATGTTGTATCACAACATGGCAAAAGTACCATGTGGCGAGAGAGCAGGTGAGATAGGAAGAGGACGAGAGAGGAAGAGAGGGAGTCAAGAAAGGAGGGAAGCAAAGAGGGAGGAGAAGAAGAGAGAGACAGAGACAAGAGTAAGACTGAGAGGCACTACTTTTATTACTAAGCCACCACTGACATCACCTTCTGTCTTGATAATGGTTTACTTAAAAGAAGCGTGTCCTGTGCCTTACTTATCCCTTAACACTTTCCCCGTGCAGCACTACCAGGATTAAATTTTGACATGAGAATTTCAGAGGGCCGCTTGCTCCTCTCATGTCTGTGCTCTTCTCCTACGAAATGCCTGTGCCTCCTCACTCCCCCAGGCGCCCTTCCAGCCTTAATGCCGGAGCTGCCACCTCCTCCACGGTCTCCGCCTGGTCCCCAAACCTCCTCGAAATGCACTTCAGAGGATTCTTAGGAAGCATTAGGTAAGCTATTAGCGAACTGGTGAGCAAACAAATGAGCAGGTGGAAGAATCTCTCATTGTATGTCACAGTCAACAAATATAAGCGACAAGGTGTCATTTCACATGGCACCTGCTGGAAAAAGGGAGATGCAAGCAGGAATCTGACAAAGGGAGCAGAAAAATCAACATCCAGTAACAAGTAAAGCAGCAATTAAGAAAAACCCATTGCGCTATATTGGCTTTCATGGAACTATTTCTAATGTTGATGAATTCATTTGGGAAATTTATTTATTATAGAAGTTTTACTCTGTTTCATTGGTCTGTGTGCCGGTGCTTGATGCCAATACCATACTGTCTTGATTTCTGTTTTGAGTGAGTTATTTAGTCTTCTTTAGAAAAAATATTTTAGTTTGTTACATTTCATTTCTACCATTTGAATAAATTACCCTTTCAGAGTATGGAAATGTTCATGGAGTCACTTAACTCTGAGATGCCTGGGCCTAGAAGCAGCCTCTCAATTCATGAGTTTATGGACAGAGCGGCTATGTCCACGCCTTGCTCAGATGTATACACTGCATGTGTGAATGCATGCATGTGTAATAGGTAGGTATGTACTTTTTAAAAAGCGGAATTCTCCATCCCTGTGCAAATTGGCAGTGGTGCTCAGGACTCTGCACCGCCTGTTTTGTCCCACCCCGGGCTGCTCCCTGTGAGCCGGCCCCCATCACTGCTGGTAGGTAACTATGTGATATATAACTTGCAAGCAGCCCTGCTGTTTGTTACTGGCAATTAATCTCTCTGGTGCCTCTCTTCCATTCAGACTAAGCCTTTATGCTCTAAACCCAGCTATTCTCCTGCTCCCCACTTGTGCTGTGTAGAAAAGACTCAGACTGACAGATTATCGCAGGGCAGTTAAGCATGTAATTGCTCAAATGAGTTAAAATCCCTTCAAATATCTGTCTTTGTACCTCATCACACCACTTCACGGACTCAAATATTTGACAATTGATGAAGATAAACTAAAGGGGCCTTCATTAGCTACCAACCACCGTGACAAGCTTCTTTCAGCAAAAGGCTGGTGAATTTTGGAACTTATTATCTACTTAAAAACTGCAGGAAAGCAGAAAAATACTTCAGTGAACTTTAGAATAGAGAGGGCTAGAAGCTTCATGTGGAAGCTGGGGTCAGAGAAAAAACCAGTACTTTACTAATCTAAGGCTGCGCTTGTTAAAAATGCAGGGTATGGCCAGCAGATGCACTGATCCAATAAAGGCAGGGAAATATTACCGCATTCTCATAGGCACCATCTTCAGGGACTGTGTGTTACATTTAGAGGTAATTACAGGGATGGAGAGAGGGTGGCAGACATCCAGCACTGCGCAGAGCCTGACCTGAGAGTGGGGTACCTGGGCTGTCAGGAGCCAGCGCGCTCACCCAGAATACAGTCAGGTGCTGTGCTCACCAGTGTCATGAGGGACGCGTGACACTTTACGGCAACGTAAAACCCCAGCAAATCCTGTGAATTCCATGGACTACACTGCTTTTTGCTCAGCAGCTCCGATCAGATGCCAAGCAAAACAGGTGCTAATGTGACCACCAGGCATGAGGGTAGAGTGGATCCAGATATGAAGTATGCTGGCTTGTACCTGAATACTGGGAGACGATACCCGATAATGCGTTGCATACTATTTTTCTGTGAAGATTAAATGGGTAAAGCACTTGGTACAAGGAATGTTATTTCATAAAAGTGACACAGTTGAAATTACTATTTTGTACAGAACTGTAGCGGCGGGCACACTTCACACTTACCAAAAACCATGGCGTGTACAACGAAACAGTGAACCCTGGAGTAGACTGTAGACTTTAGTTACTAACAATGTGCCAACATCGGCTTATCAACGGTTACAAGTGTGTCTCACCAGTGCAAGGTTTCAAGCACAGAGGGAAGGTGGAGGGAGCGGTATATATGAAGCCTGCATCTCCCAGTCAGCTTTTCTGTCAACCAAAAATTGCCTCCTAAGTAAAATCTCCGATTAAAGTGATATTTATAGGGCAATATCTAGAGCAGAATGCATATATTAGAAAAAAAATAGTCTAAAACAAGTATATGAGTTTTTCCTTAAGAAACCAGAAAAGTGGAGGGCAAATTCAATTATTAGTAAGCTGAATCCAGCGACATATATAAAATACCATGTGGAGTTTATCTGAGCCACAAACAGTAGATTAAAAAATGACCAGTATAGTTCCATGTATTATTAAGTTAAAAGAGAAATATATAATGATTTTGATACCAAAAGTCATTTGAAAAAAATAAGTTTTGTTTCCTGATAAGAGCTCCCAGTGAATTACAATTAGAAGGAAAATTCTTTAGCCCTACAAAAGGCATCTATGGGAATTAATATGAGAAAATGAAAAAGGAATGAAAACAAAGTCTCTGCAGATGGGGAGGGACGGAGGGGTTGAAGAGAGGGCAGGGGAATGGGAAAAAAGTAAGAACCAAGGTCGATCATGTAAAGGTACGAATTTCCAGTAATGAATGTCAATGTATTATATGCATTAAATGTACCAATAAAATTAATTTCAAAAAAGACATCTATGAAATCTCACAACTAGTGCAACAGTTACTGCGGAATGACTGATGTTTTCCCTGATGGTGAGAATGCAGCAGGATGACTACAATCATCACTCCAATTAAATATTACTACCAGAGGTCCCTCTTACACAGCACATTCAGGAAAGAGAAAAATAATAAAAGCACCCAGAGTTTTTTTAAATAAAGAAATAAGACTATGTTTACTTAGAGATTGACATGATTGACACGGAAAACCCTAAGGAATCTATAAATTAGAGCTACTGGAATTAATAATGACTTTAGCTAGGTCTCAAACTGTAAGTCAATATATAAAAATCAATCACATTTCTACGAATGAACAGCAATCAAATAGGAATAAAAATTTGAAAGCTATGAACATTTATATGGAATTTTAAAACTCAATATATTCTTTGGGATAGGTGGGATAATAATGTTGGAAAGTGCAAACTATTGATGAAAGTAATCAAGGGATACTGAAACGAGAAGATATTCCATTTCATTGATCAGAAGTGTCAGTTTTTTTAAGATACCAATTCTTCCCAAACTGATCCATAAATTTAGTGCCTACCAAATCGAAATCCCAGCAAAATTTTTTGATGTATAAATTAGCAAACTGAGTCAAAAACTTTACATGGAAGAAGAAAGGGCCTAGGTTCTAGGGAATCGATGTTTATGAAAAAGAAGACAAACTTAGGGGATTCACATCGCCTTCTGTCAAGACTTACTTTAAAAATTGCACTAATCAAAACAATGGAAGTATTGGTAAAAGGCTTGGGATAATATGGATGCAACACAATAGAGTCTAGTAATAGACCTCCTCATATGCTTGACAACAAAGGGACCACAGCACCGCTATGGACAAATTATTGATCTTTAAGACAAGGGTTAGAAACTTATAATACATACCAAAAGAAGCTTACCCCATATATAGAAAGCAGTTCAAATAAATCATACCCCTGAAAGTAAAAGTTCAAAGCAAAAAAATCTATTGTAGGAAATATGGAAGAAAATTCTTGCACTCCTTTGGCAAAAATTCTTACAAATAATCCCTAAGACATGAATCATAGAAGAAAATATTGATAAACTGTACTTTATCAAATTTTAAACTTGCTCTTCCACACACACTGTTCTAAGTTAGAAAATCATCCACAAATGGAAATGCATATCTAATAAAAGACTTATATCCAGAGTATATAAAGAATTCCAAGCACTCAATAAATAGAAAAAAAAATCTCTAAAAGAAATTGAATAAAAGATTTGAGCAAATACTTCACTGGTGCCTTTTCATTTACAAAGAAGAGATATGGATAGCTCATGAGCACGTGAAATGGCATTCAACACCGATATTTCTAGTTGAAAAACAAATGAACAATTGTTCAGACACCGCTACATACATCAGAGTTACTGAATTTAATCCAAATGGCAACATTAATAACCCCAACAACGCCAGAAATGGGCAAGCACCCGAACAGGGACAGCTTTGTGAGCATCTCCCTCGTGATCCTTGCGGGGCAACTTTCTGAGACACAGCAGTGATGAAGGTTAAGGTGATCTGTTAAAAAGTGAAATGTGTGATTAACCATTGTCCTCATGGGTGCTACCCAAGGAGAAATGGATCCAGTGGCCCATACAATGTTCCATATACAAGTAGTTACAGTATAGTTTACACCCATGAATCGTCAAATAGATACTTGACACATGCAAATTGGAATACTCCTTGGCAATACAAAGGAAGAAATAACTGGTACACCCAAGATGGAGCAATCTTAAAAGCACTGTGATAAGTGAACTCAGACTAAGAAGGCTAGTGAAGGCCAAGTGACAACTCCACAAGGGACATAATTCACATTTTTTTCCAGGATACTTTGTCTCGTGTGGCCCCCTGGGATCAACTCACACATTCGTGATTGCTACTTGAGAGAAACATTTCACATTTATTCTGGAGTAAATTAATATGACTAATGCAAATTTTTTTCTTCTGCATTTGGAAATGTAATCAAATATTCTGTAAAGAAAGAGCTTGTGACTATGTCTCTCTACTCAGAATAATTTGAACTTTTAGCCTCTTAGTGAAGTTAATCACACTTGATCTCTTGAGAAAAAATGTTTTTAATGTGAAGCAATACTCCACTGAGATTTAACAAACTCTATTTTAATTGTAATTGATTTATACCAAAAGATAAAACAAGTTAATTAGAGCATGCTATTAGAATTACTGACAAGGGAATATGTTTGATACAGCTGGCAATGAATGGGTATGAGATGGAAGATTATTTTGCTGTCGGAAACAAAATAAATTCCAAGTCCTAAAATCATTCATTTGAGAAAACCCACATACTTCTTAAGATTAGAATTTTGTTCTTTTACAAAATGTTTTTCAATATCTAGAACATTTGAAAATTCTTCTTTTAAAAATAGTAACACCTGTTAGCCCAGTGACAACCATGGCCCTTGCCTAGTTTAAACCAGGATTTCTTAAACTTCTCCTTGCTATTGAAGGGGAAGAAATGCTCCCAAACTCATTCCATGGAATCAGTGCTACACTGATATCCTAACCAGATAAAGACACAGCAGAAAAAGAAAACTCCATAAGCCAGTATCTTTGATGAACATACATGCAAAAAATCATCAATAAGATAAAAACAGAATTTAATCAATCATTAAAAAGATCATACACATAATCAGGTTCATCCCAAGAATGGAAGGATTGTCCAACATTCATAAATCAGGTGATACATCACACAGAGTCAAGGATAAAAATCGCACTACCATCTCAATAGATGCAGAGAGAGTTCTTGATAAAATCCAACATCCTTTCATGATAAAAAACCCTTATAAAAATAATAGGTTTGTGAAGTAAGGATGATGATATCTCAAAATGACAAAAGCCATACATGACCACCTATGGCCAATGTTGTACTGAATGAGTAAAACTTGGAAGCATACCATCTAAAGTCCAGGAAAAGTTAAATGTGTCCCCTTGGACTACTCCTGGTCAATATGGTACTCAAAACACCAGCTACAGCATTCAGACAAGAGAAAGCAATAAAGAGATATGATTAAGATAGGAAGAAATCAAACCATTTTTATTTACAATTAATATGATCCTATATAGAGGAGGAGCAGGGGAGCAGGAAGAGGAGGAGGGGAAGGGGAAGGGGGACAACAACAACAACAACAGCACAAAAACCCCAGACAACTCTTGGAGATGATAAACAAATTCCGCAAAGTGGCAAGACACAAAGTCACTACATAAAAATCAATAGCACTTCCGGGCACCAGCAGTGAACTAAGAAAGAAATCAGGAAAACAATTCCATTTATGGTAGCTTAAAAAATGAAATACCCAGAAATCAACCAAGGAAGTGAGAGAAAACTATAAAACTCTGAAGAAAGAGATTGAAGAGGGTGTAAAAAAATTGATCAAAACAAAACAAAAAACAAATAAACCACCTTGAGTCCTGGGCTTTTCTACTTGACAGTTTTATTATTGCATTAATTTCATTGCTTGTTATGTGCTATGTCTTTTTTAAATCATTATGTCTATGAATTACATGCATTTCTTATGTGTCAAAATATTTCATTCTGATGTGTTCATTGGAAGGGAGAAAAATTTTTTAAGACTCAGGAAAATTAGGAGGACCATTTTTATCACCAAACTTTTGGCTTATGGTTCTTTTAGTAGGTCTCCTCTACCTCCATTCCCTCAGCTCTTTACTATTATTGGCCTCTCTTGCTACATTCTCCAACTTTCTTTGATTCTTTTAGAATTGTCCCTGAATTAGCTGACAAAGCATTTGAGAAAAATCAACTTAACAGGAGGAAAGTCCATTTGGGTCCATAGTTCCAAGGTGCCAGTCCTTGGTCAGGGGGTGCCATTGCTTGTGGGTCTGTGGAGAGAAATATCATGGCAGGAAGTACAGGGTGGAGGAAAGCTCCTCAACCCAACTCATCCAGGAAGCACAGATGGCGAGAGAGTGTGTGGTGGTGGGGTGGAAGGCTGTTCCCCCCAAACACCATTCAACAATCCCAATGACTTCACCTCTGAAAGTTTCTACTACTCCTCAGTAGGACCATCAGCCAGGGCCTAGGCCTTCAACACATAAACATCAAAGTTTTGGGAGCATTTTTAAGATCCAAACCATGACAGGCTCCCAAGACTTCCTTCCCCATACTGCCTGCCTTCTGGATTTTTTTCTAAATCTGTGACATGTTCTTATCCTTCTGTCTCAGACCTTCACCTTCTTTGGTGTGATGACTTCAAGGCACTCCATTCAGGCCCTGGTTACACCAGTTTTTTTTTGTTTTGTTTTGTTTTATTTACAAGAATTTTTACAATTCCTAAATCTTAAGTAAAAGCATTTCCCTTCTGATGACGTCATTGTATATTACCTTTTGTACTGTCTTCAATCAACTGAGACCATTCTTCTTTTCACACCTGAAAGACAGGTAGCATTTAGTTAATAAATGCTTTGTATTTGCCTGGGACTAGTTTTAGCTTTTTTCAAACTTATTCCATCTTCACAATGACGTGCTCTGTCCATTTCCGTACTGGAGAGAGCTGGGATTTGAACCAAGGTTTCCATAACTCTGAATATAAATTTCTTTTTTATGTTTCAGTGCCCCATGCTTTTCTTAATCTATAGCATTATTTCCTACTTTTATTTACCTCCCTCCCATAGTCATGTGTTTTAACTATGTTCTTGCTGTCTCTCTGGAGTTCCATCCTATTTTGGTTACCCAGTGACTGTGTTCCCAATTTCTGAATATACTCGACTTCTCCTTTTTCCACTTTGCAGATGGTCTTCATTACTGTAGAATATTGATTTTCAGATTGCATTTCAGATACAGGTTCAAACATGCTTTTATTGGGTTGAGAGATGCATGCTCAAAATATCTGTAGCACTCAGGCTACATAATCTATGTTCTCTTGGGGAAAATGTTATATATAGAACAATTTTTTTACATATTTGGGAAAAATATATGAATCGGTGATGATTCAAGATGCATTTATGGGTTAAAATACATTTAAAAGCAACTGCTGTAGAACGCTATGTGACTGAAAATTTGAGTTACATGGTACTCCATAATTTAGTCATATTTCCACTAGACATCTCTTTGATTTATAGACAATAACTAGCCTTATATCTCTTCTAGCTGGTCTCAATATTCTCTGTTTTCTTCATGTCATATTTGGTTCTTTTATAGTAGCAGAAGGTTTTTCTTCTAACACATTAGGAAGTTCCCATTACTTTTTTTTTATTTTATTGAGTTTATTGGTACATTTTAGGCATTACTTTTTTATATTTCATAAGTTACTAATAGCATCTATTCTCTTAGTAATTGTGTGCTACTTTTCAGAGATTTAATATTTTCTGATTGTTCACATAATAAAAAATTCCTGCAAATGAACTGGCGATACTTGCTCTCCATTCTCTTCTGTCTTGTCTCTCAAGCCTCTTCCCAACTTTATTCTCACAGCTTCTGTTCATTGGTCTTCTTGCCTCTGCTCAGTAAATTCTGAGATACTAAGTGTGTCGCAATCACCTGGGATAAATGCTGCCCAGTAAAAAGGACTTTATATCTCTCCTTATGCTAGAAACTGTTTCTCTCCCCTTTGGGTTCTATGACCCTTTATGGTTTGTTTTAGCTCTCAAATATACTCTGTCGTAACAGTCAAATCTCATGCATGCTGTCATTTGACAGCTAGATGACATAATTTTAGGTACACTCCAAGTCTCACTCCCATTCTCAGTAGCCTCAAAATACCTGTAAAGAAATGAAATATCCATCATAAGGTCTTCTTTGGCTCAAGAAAACAAGCTGGTATGATTACCATGGGTGAGGCATGGCTTTTGGAAGGGTACAAGCCACACAATTCACAGCATGCTGAAAGATCCACATTTGGTGTTCCTCCTCTGTAGTCCACACATTGGTCCATGGGTCTTCTATCTGACCCCTCAAGTGACAGATCAGGAGTGAGGAAAGGAAATGGCTCAGGCAAGTGTGTGAATCTCCTGGTTTGGAAGCTCCATATCCCAAGTAGGAACTGGTATTTTCTGGCTTAGACCCCAGTATCCCTGAAAGGTCACGTGTATCCTACTGTAAGAGTTATGGGAGAGAGGTACAACTAGCTCATTCCTATTTTCTCTTAGATAGAGGAAATCACCTAGTTAGGGTTACTTTTACCGCAAGCAATGTTATTTTGAGACAGCTAATGTTATTGGGTTTTCCAGAAAAACAGAGAGAAACATTTAATGCAAGTGAAATATGATTAAGTGGAAATGGAGGGATTTTTTTCTAACCACTTAGCTAAAGAAGAGAAGTAATATCTATTCAGTGTCTATTGTGGTAGGAATTTCTCACAGATTATTTTTTTGGCCTTACAATAATTCTAAATATTTCTAATTCCTTATACATATTTTACACATGAAGAAATTCAGGTCCAGAGAGTTAAAAAACACACACAAGATTACAATGGAGTCATAGCAAGTTACAGAAGCAAGCTGTAAATTATTGTCTGGCCTCAAAGTTTACATCCTTCTTTCCTATTCTATGCTGATTGTCAGACCAAAGGCATACAGTATAGTATGAGCAATCTTTGTCCTTTAATAGCTTAGTGCCAACATTTTCATTTGATTCAACTGAATCTTTTCTTCTCCCAATGTAGGGTTTCATTATAAACAAAGTTATATCTGAAATATGGGTTTTCTCAATAGGATATAATATCTTTTTTCATAATGGCCTCCAGCAAGCAAGTGACAGAACTGAAACTTCCCATCAATTTCAAGTCAGTTAGCCTGAGCCTCAGTTTCTTTGGAAAATAAAGGGATTAGATTTCAAGATCTCTAAGACCTCTTCACCTTTAATGTTCTGTAAAAGGAAGGTCTGATTATCTTTCTGCTACATCTGGCAAGGCTAGGTGGCTAACTAGGAGGAAAGGGTGAGAGTAGATGAAATGACTTCCTTTCATTTTCATGATCAAGAGTTCTGACCAGGAACCTTTGGTTTCTGGGGTAAGACTCTGGTTTGTACAGAACATTTAACAGAGATGACTTTCAACGTTACATAGTCATGCTTGTCTATGAGAAAAGAAAACACGGCACTCCAATGGGTGAATCCATCGTACACTAAAGCCAGGAACTGCCCCTGGGAACATGACTGTGTCAGTTACTCCACTCATTGCTGAGACAAAATACAGAACAACCAAAGTTAAAGGAGGAAAAGTTTATTTAGTTCACAGTCTGTCGAGGTTTCAGTTCATAGTTGGCTGGCTCTAAGGCAGGGCAGCATGGTAGAGGGGCATCACAGAGGAGAAACTGTTAATGGTAGGCAGAAGGCAGCAAGGCACCAAGCAGCAAGGGACATACTATCCTTTTTTTTTTTCTTTTTTGTGCCAGGGATTAAACTTGGGACCTTGTGCTTGTGAGGCAGCCAGTGGCACTACAAAGCTAAATCCCCAGCATCTATGCACTAGCCATTTCATTTTGCATTTTCATTTAAAAGTGTATGCCAGATGTAGATCTTTTTTCAAATCTACTTTTAAGGCTGCATGCTCTTATAATCTGATTAAAAATTTTAAAATGCACAATTGCTCTAATTCTTTAAGTAGGAGAACAAAATTTGTATTTTTGGTATTTTCTCACAATAACTTTAGGTTTTATAAGCACTAGCAATTTTTCTTTAGAATCCAATTTACTAAGATTTTTGTTTATGATATCTTCAATTGCTTTGTGCATGGAAAAGATTCTTCCAATGGGAGGGGCATAGAGACATCTATATTTTGTACCCTTTAAAAATTTGATAGGCCTTAAATAATCTATCTAGTTTATAATATAGAAGTTTTCTAAACCATATTATAACTTTTTAATGAGGTTGGGGGTAGAGCAAGTAAACAACAGAAAATCATGGGACAAGAATCAAGAAACCAGACAGAGCAAGGACAACTATGTCAAAACATTAGAACACTAGTAGAGGTCACCATGCCCTGCAAGATCCCCGGCAGATAAAAACCCAAAAGAACATTACCCAGGCTGCATCAAACCTCATTTACAATGTAGTATTGACCCCTCAGTGGGTCATGACACTATCTCTAAAAACTTGGTTTTCTCAAAAACTCCTTCTCCCAAATAGTGGGCCAGTCAGCTTTCCTGCTGGGCCATGATTCCTGTCAATCCCCAACTGTGAAACTGTGAATCCTCCTACTATAACCCCAGGACCTTAAGAAACTCAGAATCTATCTCTTTTGGGGTTATGATCTCTTCCCACTGGTGCACTCCTGCCCTGTGAAGCATTCTTTTGCTTTTTTTTTTTTTTTGCTATTAATAATTCTTACTCTTGTTGATCTTTTTGAGTGTCCTGCTCAATTCATTGTTTAGGATACCAAGGACCTGGAAACAACTCTCCTGAAACCCTCCATCAGATAATACTACTGCTACACTAACCTGAACTTTATAAACAGCAACGTTTGCTATTTCAGGCCTTTTGTTAGATATCCATTGTTGACCTAGGACCTAATCAATCTACTTGTACAATTGATGTACTGCTGTCAATGAGAAAGCCATCAATGACTATTGAATATGCAAATGATAAGTCAATATCTGACATTATGGCAAGCTCATATTTGAATGTATGCTAATTCAATACAAATTTTAACTTTGATAAAATGTCTATGTTACATGTTTATACTAAAATCTTGTGGGATAATGCAAAAAAAGTCACACAGATCACTAAAATACAGTGCTTACTTTGAAGGAATTCATTTTCTAGCTGTGAAGTACAATATGTAATAGATAATTATGATTTTAAATTTTTAAAAAAATTTGTGTTATCTAATGTTCTGTGGAAACACAATGGTTGTGGTTGAAATCAACCTTTAGTCCTATTATCTGTGGTTGGTCCTGTTACTGCATTTAAATAAGCAGAAAATGTTTTCTTGCTCACTACCCTATCTCCAAAAATGAAATGTGTAAGAGCTGCAAGCCTTGCTATTTTAAAATCATGAGATCTTTTTAATAATTGAAATTGTGCAAATCTCCTGGCATTGAACCCACATTGAAACACCTCAGGCTTGGCAAGACAAATCATTACTCCTGGAAAGTCACTGTGCCCCAGGGCTGTTTTAGGCACTGGGGAAAGACACTGATCAGGCAGAAAATCTCCACTTGAAGGGTTTTCTTGAAATACCTGGAACAAGTGTTTGATAAACTTGGAAGAGTTCCTCAGTGTCAAAGTACAGAGAAAAGTACCTAATAGACTATTTTATTCTATAATACTGACACAAGAAATTTGTTCACCTGCCAATAGTTAAGACAACATTCCCTCTTCTTCTCCCTCTTCCCTTGTCCTCTTCCTTCTTCTCCTCTTCCTTCTTCCTCCTCCTCCTATTCTATGGAAGAAATATTGAACTCTGATTCAAGGTATAGTATGTTAATTTTTTTCCCAAGTGAAAATCCCCTAGCCAAAATTTTCATCCTCCAGCAAAGGTATTTTTATTTTCTCTCATTTATTTGGGACCTATCATCCCTTGACTACATCTGAGAATTCATTTATAACAAAGTTAATGCTTGACAAGAAGGCAGACCTTGGTGCAAGGAGGACCTGGCTGCATATTCAGAAGCAGAAGAGAATTGCCCCCAACTCGATGTTGTCTCAGTTTGCACACAGACACCATGTTTCAAGACGGATAGCATCTGGGACTTCTCCCTGTCCCCACCTCGCCACCTCTGTGCCAATTGCTCCTCATGAATAATTACACAATTTCTTCTCAGTGAATTCCTTAATTGAAGGATGAAGTGCTTTTCTTTGTTATCACATGAAATCGGATCATCTATGTATTCTTGAGAGAATGAGAAGTAGAAACATTTCATCAGACTTAGGGAGAGTTACAAAGAATCTGGAAAATTCAAATGGGATCATTCTTTTAGAATTTTAGACTGTTACCATGTACATTGTTTAACTTTTCCGGGAGACTGAGTAGGATGTTCACTTTGCCTAAACAGAGCCATCAACAGATTTTTGCAACTTATATTATTCATGAAGATAAATCTCTCAATTTTTTAGCCATTTACATGAACCATCTTTCCAATATATTTTCTATTGCATTTTTAAAAATATTTGGGGTGTGGGATTCTGTATGGAATAATATGTTTTAATTTGCAAAACTTCATAGACATAATTATTTCAAACAGTTTTCAAGTCAGAAATAATAACTTGAAGAGTACAAATGTTGGATGTTAATTTAGCTTTGCCTTGGATTTCACCAATGTAGTATAAAAAAATCACTAAATCACTAATGCATTTTTGAACAAATTTCAGTTTACTGCTATTTTCACCATCAGTTTGATGTCTACGTGATGTGTACCTTTTTCCAAATTCAGCATTTAAGAACATCTCCAAATTAAATATTTGTACAAGACAATTAGAAAAATGACTGAATAAAATTATTCTGGAAGTCAAAGTGGCCACGGGACAGTGAAAGTGGAAGCCTCTGGCATCGTGCTTCTCACCTATGCTCTGGGGTCATGGCAGGATCTGATCCCCTGTAAATCCAAACAGAGCAGGACTAAATACTTCACCTGCAGAGTGTGCCAGTGTCTGGGGACATGCTATCTCGTCATGATCTAGCTTGCTACGTCAACAGTCACTTCAGTACAAGGGAATGGGATTGTCCTGTACCGTTTGCTCTGTAATATATTGTTGTCATCAATAGGCAGCACTCAAGGGCCTTTTGGACCAACACCAAGGCTCAGGACTTTGATTTTGGAGCCCCAACTGAGAGACCCATTGGAAGGATTTTTTGTTCTGGTCACTATTGCCTGTGAATAATGTGCAATATTGCTTTTTGTTGGATTAGGCAGGGTCTTCCTGTTAGGATATCTAATAAAGGCTATAATTGTTTTTCTCCAAATGTTGCCAGTAAGCTGTGCCTTGTTTGCTAGAAACTTTTCCTGATCTTCCTATGCAATTGTGCCAAAGGCATACTTACCAAATACTGCAATTGTTTTCCTAAATAACGCACCTGTTCATGGTGTCCTTTTTATTCAGAGTCAGATCCTCTATCCAAATTCTTAAAAGCTTCTGTGATCTTGTCAATGATGTGTTGTCCTGACTACTCTGTCCTCCGTGATCCTGACTCAACCAACCCAGGTTTTCGGAGATTCCTGAGTTTGACTGAACTTTAACAAACACTTAATATCTTCAACTGAGCTAAATTTGCATTTAGTCATATTAATTTCTAAAACCTCAAATATAGTTGCTAGTTAAAGACATTGCAAATGGGGTGAGTTTTGCAGTTGTAATTTACAATCTTCACTCTATAAAAATGCACAGGTTCAAATGGTACAGTATCATTTGTTTTCTTTCCTTTTTCTTTCGAAAAATTGAAATCTGGCTGGGCCAGGGGCACACACCTGTAATCCCAGCACTCGGGAGGCTGAGGCAGGAGGATCACTGTGAGTTTGAGACCAGCCTGGACTAAATAGTGAGCTCCAGGTCAGTCTCAACTACATAGTGAGACCCTGTCTCGACGCTCCCCGCCAAAAAAAATGAAATCTGCCTCTGAATTTCTATCCCTTTGACTTACACAGTATGTATCATCATGAATTGGAAGTTGTCATTTTCTTGTGGCCCTAGGCACTTTCTTGTGTCCCAGAGATTACTTTTTTAGGCACCCTGGTCTTTGGGTCGTGAGAAATGCTGCCTTTCTAATGCCTACCGCAGGGCCAGCCCAATGATGGAGATAGAGGTTCAAGAGCCCATACCTACCCTAAAACATACCTGTAAGCTGCCTCTGTGGCCTCGCTACATGGAGCATCCGTGACAATAACCTGTGGCTTTGAGTTTCCTGAATTAACTTTTCTCAAGCCTTGAGATGACCATCCAAGCTTTCTTCTGCTTTAGTCTCATTTTCACTCCACTCCCTATTTTCTATAACTCTAGTCATCATTTTTCATTCGTCTTTTTTTTTTCTGGGTTTTGTCACATATTTCAATATTGAAGGTTAAATCATTTTCTATATTCAAGCAGTGTGAATAATTTTCCCCACATGGAAACAGTGATTAGAGAAAGATGCCAAACCACATG
Organism: Fukomys damarensis; assembly: GCF_012274545.1. Lineage (NCBI taxonomy): Eukaryota > Metazoa > Chordata > Mammalia > Rodentia > Bathyergidae > Fukomys > Fukomys damarensis. Next base: position 10,643,489 of record NW_022900919.1, on the reverse strand, counting down.
AATTAAGTGTCCTCTTTAATTGAAAAGCTAACAAACTGTCAGTTACACTTCTCCCCCAAACCACAAACTTGCTGGTTACTGAGTCTCTAGGCAACATATTCAAAGCTGAGAAGATTAAAAATGCAAAAACAAATAAAATAAGTCTTCAGCTCCAGCTAAGGGAGCCCTGCTACATACAGACTTAACTACACTAGTGACTCTAGAAGGCTGCAAGCCATTCTAAATAGCCTCTCTCAGGACAGTTACTTCCAGTAACCTTTTGCCGGTTTCCGAGTTCTGAATAAAGATAACATTTTGATAATTCTATTTCAGGAAACTTTCTGCAAGATGTTATATCTACAACACCAATTTTTAAAAGCTCGCTAAAGATAACTGAAAGATAAACCAGGCAGAAATCACGTTACAAAAAGAGGGAAAACTCAACATGTCAACTTTCTACTGAGAACCCACAGTTCCGTTTATTCAGAGTAAAGAAAAGCAGCAACTTTCTCTCAGACTAGAAGTGATGCAGTCATTGGTTCGGAATCTGCACTCAAATTATACAGGCACTGAGGACAATATTATGCTAATACAATGGATTTGCTGCTGTGATTGTCTACTGTTTGTGTAATATTAACAATTACAAACAAAGCAGTGCAACTAGTATTTAGAACAGCCCTTATGGTGTTACAGTGTCAGACGCGTTGTTTCACTTCTCTTCACAGCACTGATTCTCCTTGTGTACCTGGGCTTCCCTCTCTTCAGGGAAGTCACTTCTGATATTGAAGGTCTTGCCAATCCTCTCTGGAGTTTCCTAGTGATCATATTGGCAACAGTCTTGCATGTGACATCAAGCAAACATCTGATTTCTAGGTACTTTCCTGCCAGAATAAGTTCAAAAGGAGTCCCTCGGTCAACTTTCAGCAATTCTTGGTCCCAAACAGGGATGTCATCTGTTCACCTTTCTTTGTTATCATCCCAGGGAGGAGGAGGAGGTCACCCTTGTGGTGGATGTACCACTGCAAGACCTTTTTCAATATTTCTGCACTGACATTTGGTGGAAGAATTGGGTCATCGTCTCCTTTATCATCCTCTCCCATATCCATCGGCATGGTCTTCATTGTTGGGCAACTTCCACACCAACTTCAAACATCTAACTGAAGGCCTGGTGTGTGCTTTCTAGAGGACTGCAGGCCTGAGCCAGACAACAGCAGGAAGGCGTCCCCACACACAGGAGAAAGGTGGCAGACTTCTTTCTAAAACTCAATATTCCCTTACATTCTAGAGATAGGATGGAAGAAATATGCTAAACCTGTTTTTGTCCTTTTTTGTTGTTTTCTTTAATTTGTACCTTGTTAAACAGCCCTGTCCAGAACAAGGTCATGCAGAGCCTCAGAGCTGAGATGCAGACTGTGACACCCCTGTCATAATTCCCAGGTGTCTAATTTCCCTCCCTTTTGTCTTTACTGACACTTCAGAAAAACATGACTCTGAATTTAGTCTTTCACTTTTCACATCCCATATTGTGTTCCTCGTTCTCTGACTATCTCCCAAAGTAAGTGACTTTCAAGTCATGTACATTGAAAGTGAAATTCTTGTATTTGCTCCCTAATCGTGCAGTGTGTAAAAGTGTGTTCCTTCATCCATTCAACAAACATTAACTGAGCATTTCCAATGTGCCAAAAGTTCTCCAATCCTTGGGAAGAGGAAAGGGAACAAGATGGAGCCCTTGCCCACAAAGAATTTACAGTATTTTGGGGCAAGACCAAAGACAAAGAAATAGCCATAAAAGAAATGACTTCCAAGCCCCAGAGATGAATCAGAGGAGCTCATGGAGCCTTGGAGGGAGCTTCCAGAAACTGAGGGGGAAAATGAGTTGAAGATGCACTTTAAGACTCCAGGGTGGGAGAAAGTTTTGTTTTGTTTTGTTTTGTTTTTCTTTTTTTGTTTTGTTTTTTCTGGAAGAACCTGGAATGTATGGAAAAATCAGGAGAAGAGAGCAAAAAGAAGCATCCTTTCAGGAAACTCCAAGGGTTTCTCTTAGCCAGAACATGCCCTGAAAGGTGAGGCTGTGAGATTCAAGGGCAGCAGAGGTATGAGGAAAGTTCCTCTAAGCACTTGTAGGACCCCAGTGCCGTACTATTCCAAGAACATGAACTGAAAAATGCACTCTGCAAATTTGGAGGCCAGTTCTATACTTTCCCAGGAACGCTCATGTAGTAGCCAGACTCTGGTCAGTTTTCACCACAAAAAGACCTATTTCAGTAATTAAAATACCTAGTCCTGTCACAGAAAAACCTCTAAGCTACAGTTAAAGGCTTTTCCCTCTGTCAGTAGTGGCTGGAACCAGCAACTGTCGTGGAACACTAGGGTGTGGGTTTGCTGCTCTGTAATTCAGGGCATGAAATCTTCTTCATCCCCACCCTTCCTTGGGCCCAGTGGGGAAGTGGAGGTACTGCACCTGGAGACTCGGTCCCCTGGGGCTGCACACTCTCAGGGCTGACTCTGCCATGCAGCATTTTTAAGATCACCTTAGTGAGCCTGCCTCACTGCACCTCCCAGACAAGGGCAAAAGTGTCTTTCCTTTTAGGTCAGGGCTCTTCTCCCCCATCACTACCACTTCCCTCCTCGAAACTCCACTGGATAGGATTCAAACACAGCTCCTGGCCAGCTCCCACTGCCTGCCTGAAGACCTCTGGGTGGCCCATCTGCTCAGCACCCAAAACATCCTTGGTTAGCTTTATTCCCTTTCCCCAGGGGTGGGCCAGTGTCCAGAAGAGCTGAGCCTCTGCCTCTTCACCTGGGGATCAGAAGTCCAAGGCTCTGGGGTTGGCCATACCCAAGGGCCCCTCGTGAGCCATGTATACTGCCTGGTCCCCCATTGTGAAGTGATGGGGATGCTTCTCTCTTTCCTGCGAGGAGGAACAGCGAAAATGACAACCCATAAAGCCAGGCCTCCTACTATATTTTTATTCACTGCATGTTAATGTTCATCTCTAAGTTTTGCCAAATTGCTCATGGATGCCATGTAGTCTTTACCTTCTTATTTTGAAAGTTCAGAGAAAATCCTGCAATTTCTCATTGGCTTTGTACATCCTCAGTGAAAGCAGAATAAGAAATTCATTTTAACATCTTGCAACCCATGGCATGTATATTTATAGAAAGAGGTGAAGGTGAATATGGGTAAGAGCAAGGGATCCTTAGCTTTTCTTACTGGCCTGGAAGCAGTGCCAAGCACATGGGCACTGAATCCAGCAGGCACACACCTCGCACTCTGTGGTGCCCCCTTCCCAAGTCCTGATCGCTACCACCCTAGTGAGGAAAGGGTGGGTTTCAGGTGTCAACTCCACCAAGGTGCACCACAGCAGAAGGAGCAGTGTTCATTGTGTCAAAGCAGACTGGGATAAGGCAGCTACGTAGAGGTTCCTGTCACACACTTGCAGCCTGAACTCTCCACCCTACTGTAGTTCCTTCATTTTATTATCCTCAGCTAAGTTGGGTCAAGCACCTGACTTGTCATAGCTGAGGTGAGGATGCATGGACGGGGCAAGTTGGTTGAAATTAGGGAGAGCCTAGCATGCGTTCAGCTGCAGATTTTTCTGTGTTCTCAGCATAGTTTGCTAAGCTGCCCTCTGCATGGCCATGGCTGTGCTTCCTCTGGGAAAAGAGAAAGAAATCATCTGCTTGAGGAAATTCCATTCGCTTCCCATGGTCAGAACAGGCCTTTGCAGGTAGAGGCTATGAGAGAACAGGACAGATAAAATGATGAGGAGAGTTCTCTTTTTATCTTTTTTTAGGAGAAGTGTAAAGAAGTTGCTTAGGATATAGCCTTGCAGAGGAAGAGTGGCTCATGGTGCCACCAGGCCATCCCTTCTTCTCCCATCTACCTATGAGTCTCTTTTATTATTGAGCCTCAATAAAACATTTTCATCGCTGTGCTCTTTTTCCTGCTCCATCTTTTTTTCTTCCCCCAAGTTGCAATTGTTTTATCTTTACTTGTAATTTTGAGTCATTAAAATGTGTTTCACTGCTCTCTCTCTCTCTCTCTCTCTCTCTCTCTCTCTCTCTCTCTCTCTCTCTCTCTCTCTCTCTCTCTCTCTCTCTCTCTGTCTGTCTCTTTTTGGTTTGTCAGGGTCAGAATCTGAGTGTCTGCCTTTTGCTTTGATCATATTTTATATTTTTTGACACCTAAATTGGTCAAAAGGGCAATAAGGGAATGGAAGGACAGAGACAGGGCATCATTTCACCCCCCCAAGGGACAACAGAACCACCCTGTCTGGGAAAACCCACTCGGGTTTCCCGTTTTATCCTAGTTGCCCCAGCCGCCCTCGTCCCTGGAATTACCAGTGTAAAGAACAACCTCTGAAGAGACCAAGCTCCTTGCTTTTCCCTCTCACCCTCTCACTCTTTATTCTTCACCTGTGAACAGTACGAAATCATTCCCTGTCTTTTTCAAGACACCGGTCGTTCTTAGAAAATTCCCCCAGGATGACTCCTTGAAGGACATCACCACTCCAGCCTGACTCCGGCTGCCCTTTCCTGTGGTCCTTCCTTCCTTCCATTCTTGCTCAATGTTGATTTTTCTCAATAGGGGAAAAGTAATTTTCAGTTGATTTTGTATTTCTAACATTACCAGAAATCTGGCACAGAATGAGGCTCGCTTAAATGTGTATACACAGTGGGAACAGACAAAGAATGCCAAGTTTTCGTGTCTTTGTTAAGTCAGGAGAAATCCCTGGAAAATGCATAAAGAAGAAGATCATTCTGAATGTGAAATGGAGGAAGAGGAAGCACACTGGGCTCCTTTTCCAGGGCATGAACCTAAAGGTAGAGTAGTTTCTTTGTGAAGTCCCAAGTCTGCAGCGCATTCTGGACACCACTTTGTATTCACTGTGAGTGCATCTCTCTAATCAACTGATCGATGTCAACCCTAGACTGCAGCCAAATGACAAACTGGGCCTGGTTTTTACACAGGGCCTTTGGTGATTGCCCTGAATTGCCATGTGACCATTTTTCAAGCAACACAAGAACTTTTGTGGTTCCTCGCTCCCTCATCCGCAGCTTGTCATGAGGAAGTCTAGATTGAGCTACATTGAAAATCTCTGTAATTGTTTAATCTAAAACACATTGTCATAAAATGCCAGAGAAAGCAGACATCCCCTTGGGTTATGAAGTACTCAATAAATGCCAGGTCAAGGACTGGGACCCCACAGCCTGTCTGAGGCCAGGGATTGTAAAGGACGACGTATCAGCCCCTCACTGGTCCAAAGTGAGATGAGTTCCTTGAGTTCCAGCTAAAACTCACTGGGCACTGACTCTCACCATCAGGTAGGGTTTAGAGGCAATGCCAGGGACCTAGATCCTGGGCAGCATTCGCATCCTTTGGAAAAAAACGTCAGTACCGAATTTGAATGTTTCAAAGGTGGAAGAGAGAAAGTGACTGGAAAGTTTTTGGTTTACTGGGGGTTACTGGTGGTTACTGGGGGTGCTATAGTTGTGGGCTACATTTCTAGCCTTTTGGGTACTTCTCTGACCCCCATAAGAACCACCCATTGTCCTTGTCTATGGCAACACCACCCTGAATGTGCCCATTCCCTTTGAAGACCAGAATCTCTTCTCCCTCCACCCTTCAGATGCTTCCTGCATCTGTCTTTGCTTCTCCTTCCTTTTTCCTGCTTCTTCTTCCATGTTTTCCTCTGCTCTGTTGGCTCTGGGCTAAAGGGGAATATGGGGGAAGTCGAGATGCTGGAGGTACTGGCGTCAGAAGGATAGGAGGCTGCAGACTCGGCCTTCAGCTTTTGCCCTTTGTCTCCTCTCCATCTTCCTGAGCCTCTGATATAAACTCCTCTGCTTTGCTTCCTACTAATGATATTCTCTATGTGCTGACCCACACCCCCAAGGTGTGCTCTGGATGCACTCAATTATTTTGTTATTTTTTTCTATTGTAACTGTTATTTATCTCCATTTCCATGTATATTTCCTATAGTTTCAACTCTCTGTAACTTCCAGGTTCTAGTGGGAATATTATAGCTTATGCACATATTTTTTTATTTATAGAAAGGACAAGACTCAGAGAAACCTGAGTAAAGAAAGAAAGAACAGTGTTGGATACCATTTGAGTAGTACCAGGATACACACCAGCAAAATAGCTCACGACCTAGAGGTGGAGGAAAATTCCTTGTGTGTCAGTCATGATATTCTGCCCCTGCTTTCCCTTCTGTCCTTGCTTTTTCCTTGCTTTCTCTTCTTTCCCTTTTCTAGCAGCTGACATTTAGTGAACAGACATATTCATACAAACAAATTTTTGAATGTCCTCCCTACCTGCATCTCTGCCTTCCAGCTAGGAACTGTGACAATAATTCATCCCACTACTTTGGATCTCATTACTAGAATCACGTCTAGAAATCTGAGTTAAAAGTTCAGGGAGTATCTACTTTGTGGGCAGGCTTTTCCGCAGGAGCTCCTTGTATCCAACCCCAACAATGAATGGACAGGAGTCTTCAAGAATTTCTTCTATTTGCCATCTAAATGATTGAGTCTCGAAGTCAACTTACAAACTTAAGTTTACCTCTAATGTCTTGTGAGGTACTTAAGATTATTTTTACCAGATGAAGTGCTTTTAGAGGGAAAAGACAGTTTCTCATTCACTGAGGTATCCCCAAGGCTTACTAGAGTAAGTGTATTGAGTGACACTAAAATATTCATGGCCAATTCCTAAAATGTTTTATATGGACAAATGACAAAGGTTAATTATGCAGCAGCTCTGGGAAGGGGGAATAATAGAAAATCTAGAGTATAAAGTCCTCGATAAAGGTGGAGAGAAGGCAGGTATATAAATCCACATTTGTATTAGTATTAGTGAGGTGGAACTTCGGTGTGCGAAAGCATTCGCAGCTGAGGAATTCCAACAGATGCCAGGAAATTGGAAGTCAGTGACTGGGGCATGGCAGGAGTTTCCAGGCCCTGTCTTCCCAAGTAGGTACAGCCAAAACTACAGATCAAGATAAACTCCTGAGCATTAGATTTATAGGCTTAATAAGTACTTGTGGGAAAGACCAGCATCCTAAAATGCGCTCTTCAGAGCAATCATGCTCATTCGCAGGGAAAGGTCGCATCAGCCAGAGATGCAGTGCTGCGTGGACACCCTGGAACACAAGGATGGTGCCCTGAGGCTCAGTAGAAATAACATCTTTGCCCATGAACCATTCCAAAGAAGTGTGCTGGGGATGCACTGGGGATCACCCAAGCCAAAGACCAAGATGGCAGGAATAATGCTAAGCAAAAAGAAGGGGGAGTGGGAAAGGGGAGCAAGGGTTGGAGAAGGTCATCAGTCCAAGCAATATATCCAGCTTAGCAGCCTAACCTTGGTCTTTTATAAAAATGTTTAACCAATAGGATATTAGGATATCTTTATAGCATAGGAATGGGTGCCCCAAATGGGGCTGAACAAGGGTTAGCCACCCCACCGCCACCTGGGTCAGCCGCCCCACCACCACCTCCTGGTTGCGTGTACCTCCTTCCCAGGTGTGAAGGAACTCGTGTGTTGTTCTGCCAAACTTTGTCAATGAATACTCAGGCCTGAGTCCATTAATTCAGGGAATGCCTGTTCCAAAGGGAGAACTTGGGGTGGCAATAGTTTAATCCTCTTGAATGCCCAGTCAGGGATATGGCCTGGCTGAAATGCAAATAAGGATGAAGACGCAGGTAATGGGCCAGAGGAAGGCCTATAGCTGACTCAAAGGACTTGCCGAGAGCCACTGGCTTCTTCCCTAACCACAGAAGACTCAAGCTCTCCCCTCCACCCTGACACTTTCCAGAGTGTGAGCTGGTCACTGCCTCCCTTTGGCAGAATGCCATGCTTATTTTCTTCTCCTTCCAGGAAGCCTTGTCAGGACTCATTCTGCAGGGACTTCCTCTCCTTGAGAAGCGTATGCTGAGATTCAGAAGGAGCAATGGGCAAGCCAGACTTCAGTTTCTTCCCAAGTGCCTGACCGTCACAGCCCTTCCATTTCATCACTTCTCTCTTTCCAAAGACTGGGACATGGCATGTGCTCCAGGGAAAAGAGGCACCCTGGGTCCCTGTTACCTCAGTCCCAGCTCTGCTTCCCCTGCCCTGAGGCTCCCACCCCACCCCATCCATGGCTGTTCTTTCCCCAGGGCTCTGCTCTGCTTTCTGTGGGGTTCTGTCCCTCTCTCTTTCCTTGGCTGACTTCTGCTATTTATTTCCTTACTCCGCTCAATTGTAGGACACATATCCCGGATCTGTGTTGGTCTACATGTAAATAAAATTTAATTTTTTGTTTGTTTGTTTACAGGATAGCAAGCTGGATAGGAAGAAAGGGCCATGGACATTCCAGGAAGAGCAACCTCTCCCCCTGCTCCTGGTCTCGTGATTAAATGTTTAATTCATTTTCCAGGTTTGTTCCTTTACCCCTGGTCCTTCCTTCTTGACTTCCACAGCCTGGAAAGCAGCACGTCATAAGAGGTTCAATTCTCTACCCATCACAATCATTTGCTTCTTTACTTTCAACTGGAAACGACAAAGAGTTCCTAATCCAACCAATGTTTTTCGAATCACCCAAGCTAGAACTCTTGAACAGCTTCTCCTCCACGGAATGAAAGCTTATTTCATCGTTCCAGTGCTGGTCTAAGAATGGGCCCATTTTCTCCACAGAGCATTTCCATGGAACCAAGTACTACGTATTGCAGTCTTTTATTATGGCTGATTCCATGAATCTGAAGTTCTAAGAGTCGGGGAACCGGAGATACCATATTGCACACTGAACCCCATGTCAGGCCATTATACACTTCATTGTCATTTGTGTTCCTAAAAGAGACTGGGAGCCCCTTAAAGGCAAGGTGTTCTAAGGCAAGGACTTGGATGCTCTTTTAACTTAGAGTGAATTCATCAATGCTGTATGTAGGGGACCCTAGGATAACACGTGTAGTTAGATCAGCTAGATTCAAAGGACACTAGTTAAGGAAAAGCCTGCTAGGCTCACGCTGATGACCAATGCTAGGCTCAAGACCTCAGGTCTGTGTACCTTGCTTGTTGTGATGTGGGCAATTCTGTGCTTGTTTGAGTCCCACATGCAGAGTGCACTTGGGCTCCATTTTAGAAGGCTTCCTTCATTGTTTACTTCTCAAAGCTGCCTGGGTTTTGGGAAGGAGTAAAATGAGAAACTTCTCAGGGGGGGTGGTTTTGGGGGGAGCTAGGAAATCAGCTGATTTTTGTGATTAACCACCCAGTTACTGATAGATGACCAGCCAGTCGTTCATGCCATATCTATTCCATACAGCAGAAATATCTGTTACTAAGATAGAACTTTCTCAAATGAAGAAACCTATCCACGTGCCATCATCATTTCTCTGCTCCTGAGAAAGAGGGTTCTTAGCACTATAAATGCAGAGATGCTGAAGCTAAGGATTTGTAGATGGGGAGTAAGAGAGCAAACAGACTTTCCCAGAACCCTTTGTGAATTACACGCAGCAGCAGGAGGAAAGGACTGAAGGGCAGGAAGGAGGGAAACTTTTGGAGTGGGCTCAGGACTGACCAACAGATGGCCAAATGCAAGACTGGAAATTAGCTTTACTCAAGGCAGTTTAGATCCCGTGATCCACTGTCATGAGTCTCTGTAATCCAGAGAGATATTTTTACAGAGTGGAGCAGGGATTGGGCTTCCTTAGATAGACTACAACATTGTTTTTCAAGTACTATGTGCACTCCTCCACAAACCATCCCTGCAGCTAGGTGCAAGGGAGTCAGCTAAGCTAAAGCATGGCACGTTGCTTGGAGTTGCTATTTCACTCCCAGCCAGACGTCTTCTGGAGTCCCTGTCCTTCTATTTAGCCTTCTCATTCACTGCGAGTCCAACACCTTGGCCTGAAGGTAAAGGGCTGGTAGCCAAGGTAATGAACCACTGTGTAAAAGGGAAGTACCTATATGTTGCTGAAATAATCTGTCTGGTTCCATCCCAGGATAAATTTGCCCTGCTCTTTTCCCTACTCCCCGGAACAGTCCTCATTTCTCATTTTCCATTGTCTTTGAACCCTGAAATTCACAAGGATTTGGTTATTTTCTGGACAAGCTGCCAGGTGCAGGCAGAATGGAGCCAGCTCCTTTCCATTTTGGTCTCTGTCCTTCTTCCTTGTCCCACATGTAAGTGGGGCCCTTGCTATGCTGGCCTGCTTTGCCTGCTCTACTGTCCTGACTCTCGTCTTTGATCATATTCCCCACCAATATTTTTGTTTCTTCTCTATCTCCCAGTGTTGTTTCCTCTCCCTCGCTGTCTCTGCCTGCAGAAAGAACTACAGAGTTTTTGCCTCCGACTCTCCAATATTTTCAGGTCCCCCTTGGGTCGAATGGAATCAGCCTTGTTTCGGTCTGCCCATGAGGAAGGCCGACAGCACATGGGGAAGTGTGCAGGCCTCCTCTCTCGCTTATCCATCTCTCAGCTGAGGGAAGGACACCCTTTATTCTTCCATCCTCCCAGTCTGCATCTTTTTGTTTTTAAAACGTGAATCACTTAAAAATATACATGAAATTTACCATACAATCATTTGCCAGGTTGTTTCTCACCTCCACAAAGCACCATCTTGGTGATACTCCAACCACATCCACCACTTCCTGACTCTTTCTGGATTATTTCGAAAGCTCACCACTGGCCATGAGCAAGATGTTCCCATCTTCCCAGAACCAGCTGCAGGCCCTTGGCCCTTCAGCGGGGGGTACCAAAGTCACAGCTTCCAGACACCATCCCAACTCCTGTGAGGACCAACACTCCCCAGATTTGGGTCTTAAGGTCTTTACTGATTTATCTTCCTGAATCCCATGCCGGTGTCAGGAAGTATCTAGCTTTCGACCCCAATAAGCTTATATGGCATCCCCTGCTTTTTCCATACCTGGTGTTGAACATGGAACCCAGGGCACGTGCATTGAGGTATATCCCTAGCACCTTAAAAAAATTTTTTTAGACAGGTTCTTGCTAAGTTGCTCAGGCTGGGCTCAAATTTTCAATTCTCCTGCTTCAGCCCCCTGAAGTGCTGGGAACGTGGATAATGGCTTGCTTCTCTGAATTTCCTGAAGGGGAATAATAATGTGAGGTTTACTCCACGTGGGACACACAGCCCCAGAAATTTGTCTTGCTCTCTAAATATAGCAGGGGAAGTGATGGAAGAAATGTGGACGCCCCAAGTAGCATCGCCTTTAAGACCATGATGCCGTCTTGAATAGAGCATACCTGCCTCACTCCTTCCCGTCACCAATATATTCCTAATTGGTTTTCTAGTGACATTTTAGCTATCTTTACTATTGCAGTGATGTTAGGTCCCTACTGAGTGCTGTATGGGACAAGAGCCACAGGGTCTTGATATCTGCGATCTAACAAAGGCCTCTGGGATTATCTGTGACCGCTGCATTTCCCCTGATATTAAGGCCACGTCTTTGCCTGGGCAGAGGTGAGGAGCAACTTGTGGGCCCTGACTGTCACATCCCTGGCACCAAGCCCAAACTGACAGCTGCTTGGAAAAACACTCATCAGTAACTGAGGAAATGACCATGGAATGTGCTGTGGAGTAAGGACGCAGCGCAGGAACACATACTCAGTTAGGATGCACAAGGTAAGTTCTGGGGACTTTCTCTTGGAGTGAAAGCCAGAGGGTATATTTAGGTCCCTTTCCAAGGCAATACAAACAGTAGATACCTAAGTTACATTTCTCCTGTAGCTCAAATAATCAAAGAAGCTGATCCAGAGAAATGCAGCTTGGGAACCTGGCTGAAAAGAAACCCTAAGCCCAAACTGCTAGATCCAGGATGCTGCTAGCTTCTCAAGCTGCATTGTGATTTGTCCATTTCCTGAGTGTTTCATTTCACCTGGACCCCCGTTCGTAGCTTCAGCTCCCACAGGGGTCGAGCATGGAGGCCTCACAGCTCCAGTCCCACAGCCCTGTAGCAACCAGCGGTCTGTGGAAAGAGGAGCTGGAGAGCCTCAGTCTCTCAGAGGAGCAGCCCTCCTTTCTGCAGGGTATGGAGGGTGAGGCGGCATAGCCAGTATAATTCAGTGTGGTGGCAGCACTGTCTCTCAGCACAGCCTGGGCAGTAGCTTGGCAGGGACTCCTGCACTGTGATGCTTATTTTCTGTCCCTTCTGAGGGTAGAGCTCCCCAGCCCCTCCCTGTCCTGCTCTTTCTTCAGCCTGGTGGCCTGGGCTGACCTTAGCGCTTCCTCAGCACTTTGGTGTTCAGGGCTGCCAGAGCTTAAAGGAAAGATCCTCTAGAGGGGTGAGAAGGATGGAGAAACCATCTCCTCCCAGCCCTCAACAGAGGGAAGGGAAAACCAGCAGCTCCTTCAACCTCATGAGGGTTCAGCTCCACAGAGGTATCTGAGCAGGGATGGGTGAGGAAAGCTCAGAACGAGCTCTCCCTGAATTCCTGTTCAGCATCAGGACCGGACTGGTACAGGGATTCCAGCAAGTTCCTAAGGGGCCACTCCCAGGCTGTGGGATCTCAGCATTTTTATTTCATTTTCTTGGCCCAAATGCTCCTCTGAAATTAGAGTCCTGTGGGCATGTGGGAGAGGCACCAACAACCCTCCTTTTCAAGCTGTTCCTACGGGATGACAGCATTGGGCCAGTGTAGGGACAGCAGGGAGGGACCAGGTCTCAGCTCCCTTTTGGCTTCCTATCTTGCTCCTCAGGCTCTGGTCCTGAGCTCAGGAAGTATAGTGGTGACACTCCAACCTCACCTTCTTTTCCCGGCCTCCTCTATGAGGTCACTAAGTCTTCCCATTGACTGTTATCTGGGATGTTACCATCTTCATGGAATTGGACCCTGGGTCTCTCTGAACTTCATCTGGAGATACCAGTGTGGCAGCCTCCTCACAGTCATAGCTGGTACACAAGTAGGTGTTCCCTGTTTTACTTCCTGTCTGCCTGGTTACAGGAACCTTTTTAGAACCTTATATGCCTCCCCTGGGGCATTAAAAATCTTTAATATTCTGTTAGTAGTTGTAGTTGTCTGTGGGGGTTTAGAATGAAGGGGTGTGTAAACCACCAGCCTGAATCTTGTATTTCATTCTGCAACTGCCAATCTGCCCTTTCTCTTAGCTGTAGAGGAATATACTTGAGCACAGTAACTTTGTCTCATTCATCTTTGCTCCCCACTGCTTAGCATAGCTCGGCAAATCTCTGAGGAAATGATGAGTGAGTGAATGGGTGAATTCCTGAACACGTATGAAGGGTGAATGGCAACAGGGAAAAGCCAGAAGGGAGGAGGCAGACATCCGAACCGGGGCATCACTGACGTCAAAATGCTCAACTGTTGGGCCTGTTGGGAATGGAGGAATTGAGCTGGTCTTTGGAAAAGATCGCTTCCACAAAATCTTTTTCTGCTGGGTCTCTCTCCACGTGAGTACTCTCGAACACAGTGGCAGAATTAGAAGCTGCTGCCTAAAGAGAATCCTAGATCCGGCTCCTCCTGCTTTGTTGGTGATCACTAAGGATTACTGGGACTTATTTACTCTCTTTCCTGGAACCACACCACCCTCTCAGACCTAGGGTTCAGGTTTCCCCTCTGGGTCATGACCTTGTGTCTCACCAGAGAGCTGGGCCTCTGTGGCAGCAGAATTGAGAGGCAAGAGGGATGCTTGAAGGCATCTCTGGACCCAAGAGTAATTCTTCCACCTCTGGGGTTAGGGAAAGGACAATGCAATTATTCCTCATGGGGTTTCCAAGAAGACTGGCAGAGGCTTTTCGGCAAGCCTTTGTATATTATTCTCTGTTGCAACTAGGACCACAGTTCTCCAAATTACCTTCCTCTCCCAGTCCTGGAGCCATTTATGTCCCTCAAATGTGGCTTTCCACTGGGTTCTTGAAGAAGAAGGGACCCCAGGGAGCTGGGTTGAGATGGGTTCAGGTAACACCCAAGCCTGCACCTGGTCTCTACTGGATGCTACCTCTCCACCATTAGAGGGGAATTTCTTGGCCACTGGGCCAGGTTGCTATCAGCTATAATCTCTTCCCGAAAGGCCACGCTGTATCTACCCTTCCACCCCACCTTACTGAGATCCCTTTCCTCGCTTCCACAGCAAAGCTTCAGGGGATGCTGAAGAGAGAAGACAAAATGAACCAAAGAAAGGAGAGGCATGGTGGGCTTTCAGTCTTCCCTTCATCCTGCTTGACTGGATGCCGACTGCCTGTATCTGAGAGATGACTGGGCTCCAAGAGGGCACCCCAGGCTGCAGCCTCCTGATTCTATCTCCGCAGGTCTCTAAGGCTCTGCTGCCCTTCCTTTTCCTTGCTCTCTTTTCCCGCTCCTCTCTGCTTCCTGTCATTTCTCCTCCCTTCTAAACTCCCTTTATCAAGCCACAGCTTCTCTCCTGTCGGTCTTTCTACATCGTGTCAGCGATTTTTTTTCAACCACTCCATGCTTTGCCTTTGTGAGTCCTTCCCCTTATAGGTTCATCTCAGGATACCCCACTGTTGACTCATGGAAACTGAGGTACTGACACGTTGGTGATGTCGGGGCAGCTGGCAGGCCATGATTTCATGGAGAAAAGTCACATCTTTGCTTTCCTGGCTTCTGCTCCATTCCTTCTGCTCCTCAGCCCCTCCAGCTGTTTTAAGGCTTGAGCACTGTCTGTGCACTTCTTGGAGGGACTTGTTGAGGCCCCAAGGTCCACTTTTGGTACTTCCATTATCCCCTCCCACCCCCTGGCCCACGCCTGTGCCTTTGGTAGATTGCAGCCGTATCAGTATTGCATCTGTATGACTGTATGTATTGTAAATATCTACAGTTTCTTTTGAGGCACACTAATTGAGGAAATGATTTTGCTCACATCCACAAGCTAGTTAGTGGACTCTTTGATCCCTTGTATCTTCAAAGGAGAGTTGGGAGGCACGAGGCTCTTCCTTCCAGGCTCCGAGGTGCTTCCTCCCTAGGAGGAGTGAGGGCCGTTAGTGAGAAAGGGAGAGAACTCTGGCTCCCAGGCTGCCCCCTCCCTCAGCGGCAGTTGCTTCTGTTGAGGTCTCCCTCTGATCTGACAGTTGGCTTGTAGAACTCTGGGAGAAGGGGAATGACCCAGCCCAGGTCACACGCTTGGAGGCTTCGAGGATTTTCGTCTTCTTCACAGCAGTCTGAGTATCAGAGAAGAACAGTATTAGGGGGCAAACTCCTGCCATTGCCAAGATCCTCATTCAGATGTTGCTTTGTCCTAGATTATTATGTCCCACCCTTAAAGAATGCTTCCTGGGAATTTCTTCTTGGGAGAGACACGATTCAAGCTGCCACTGCATTTTTGTCCATTATGGTGGATACGTAGAGATCCACTGAGGTTAGTAGCTGGTGTCAGATGGGAGCAGGAGGTAAGGAGCATACCTGGGACACAGGTGCAGGTGGAAAGGCTGGAGAGAGGAAATGAAAACACTCCGCAGACCCTCCAATGGGCTTGGAGAGACCTTAGCACTGTGGTGGGTGACAGGCTGGGGAGAGGTTTTTCCAAAGCCCAGATCTCTGAGGCTGAGTCACAGGGTTTTCTGCCTCGAGGACAGCTCCTAATGCTGAAGATACAGCCTGATGCCCCGTTTTCTCTTTTGCAGATCCTCCCAACAACTGTTTACAGAAGCCACAACATGTCCCTGCAGATGGAGGCCTTCCTGGAGGAAACAACACCTGGGAAGGGAGAGAGGTAGGTGGCAGCATTGAGCCAGAGTCTTAAAGGCTCACACCGACTGCCTGTCTTTCTTGGCTTGGATGGCTTCTGCCTGGAAAGGTAGGAAGGATAGAAGGAACTACTCGGTAGTACAAAGTGAGAACTCTGCCGTGTCCTGTTTTCTCACTTTCCTCACTCCCACGCTCTGCGTTCTGCCTCTTACCTTCCTCTTTTTCTTCTGTTCACAGAGAAGACTGGACAAGCTCTGCAGTCAAAGATACTCAAGTGTATCATCCAGCAGCTCTGAGGGATGGAAGAGAAACACTTTGCTTTATTTGAATTAATTTGCCCCAGGGTTAATTCCAGAAATCGCAGTGCCAACAGCTCTCTTTTCCCAAAGCTCTTCCCCTGGCCAGCATGCAGTTAGCTGATAGCGTGTCAATCTCTAACCCTTTCCCTAAGCATTGCCTCCACTAGAAGTAGCAAAATTTCAGCCCTACATCAGACCCCATCACCTGGTCGCCGAGGTTTAGTCTTTGTCTTTTTCACAGCCCCGTCCTATACTCCTGAGCTACTCCCAAGAGAGAGACTCTTCCCCACCAATTGCCTGGTGTCCTAGAATGTAACATTCGTGATATGCACTCACTGTTGAACCCTGATATTTTCTTGTTTCTCAATCCCCAACTTATTTCATCACCTCCATTTCTGTTTCTCTTGAGCTTTTGGGGGGCAAGACACTGTTTCTCATGCATTTCTGTATCCCTTGTGGCTCACAAAGTGACATGTATATCCAGGACAAGATTTTTTGGGGAATAAAATTATTTTGCAATGCCATGCACAAATATTGGATTTCTATTCTGAAGTTTACAGATAATAAATGGTAGAAAGTTTGGGACAGTCTTGATATACTCAGGGGAAAACGGGAAGGTGAGGAAAGGATTTGGGTTGGGTGTGTGTGTTCAGATGGGGATGTTAGATCTCAGTTTGATCTCCGAAGGCAGCGTTGTTGGGACTCAGTATACACAAGGCTGATCTGGAGAGCACTTAGTGAATTGGACATTCAGAGACTACTACTGATCCTGACATGATTCCATAGGAAGTCATCATTGCAAAAGACACCAGAAAAACGTGATGCCTATGAGCCTTTGAACAGGAAGTTTGTTCTCCATCTCCATAAGGTTCTAGAAGTTGTCATAGAAATAGAACTGGTGTTTAAAATATGTGTCGATCTGCTATCTCCATGCACCTTGGGCTCTACTGTTAGATTTGCATTTTTATGCAGAAGTAGATCTGGGCTCAGTTTCTAGCTATGGCTTCACAAAGTACCTTAAACTTAGGATTCCAACTGCACGCATTGTTAGATAAAATTCACATGCAGAGGTAACTAGCTCCCGTGTTTGCTCACACTGGCGCATGCTCACAGGTACACAGCTTGAGGTGCTATGTGCATATGTCAGAGTCACAGTTCTCCTCACAACTATGGTCAGAATGCTTTTATTGCCTCCCCTGGCAAGAACAGGGCAACCTTTAAGGAAGAGATTGTAGCTTAAGAGCAACCTACCCACTACCCTGGGATTCCCTGTAGTGGAGTGGCTAACCAGACTAGAGTGTCACTGAAGGTGTCCCTAGCAACTCCAAGAAAGAGATCTGGATGAAAGGAGCCCTAGGAAAGGAGTAAGGTGACTGACATGGAAGTCACCACAGGTCTGGAGTCTGCTTTCTCCACATCTTCCTTATGACATTGCTCTTCCCTCTCCTCTCTGGCCGGGTTTGTATGCAGATGATCAGATCACCTCTTTTAGCTTTGTAAATCCACTTCCCCATCATCTCCACACTGTCTCCAGATCTGCCTTTTCCAGGACTTACACACAATCAATTGACTCGGGAGCTGAAAGGCTCATGGGAGTTTTTCTGCCATGCTGGCTCACTGCCTTGACTTCCTTGCCTTGTCTCTGTTATTCTTTCCTGGCTCCAGCCTCACAAGACTGCACAGCACTCCCCAAAGCTGCCTTCTGTACGTGATGCTCTTTATTCTCCTCTTCCTGCTGGATTTTTCAAGCTCCAGCTCCGTTCTCCCTGTTCCTGTGGGAAGAGTGAGCTCTGTCAGTGATGCTAGGTTAGAACGCCCAGTTTTTCAATAGGAACCTAAGTGAGACTACTTTTCAAGTATGATGAGCTAACAGTAAGTTATTGGGTAATGAAAAATATCTTTGATAGTATGGATGAACCCCATAAAATCGATGGATGATCATTAAAAGCAAAAATGAAGTTTTCTGGAAGTTTTGCCTCAGGTCTGAAGAATCAGCTCTGTGTACAGTTTTCCAGCCTACTGGTCGCCTTTCCAAATTTAGGGTTTACCTAGCAGACTCCAGACCCCGCAATCATGTAGAGAATGCTTATTTATCCACCCTCCCTCTCCTCTACCTGTTTTCTATCTATATTGTTATTTGTAAAATTGAAAAAAGAATCATCAAATTCATTGAGTGACTCATGTAATTCTTAAAGAACTGATTTTTCATCAATAAGCTACAAGCAGAGAGATTCTACCTTATTTATCCTTATATCCCCTAAACTGATTAGAAGGTTGCTATATCTGACTCTCTAATATTGCGTTTGGGATTTTAGGGCTCTGGTTCACAAAGCCAGAGGTGGCAGAGGTGTCACATTACTTCTCTCCAGCCTTCTTCTGAGCATTTCAACTACTAAAACAACAGGGCATTTCATTTCCATCACCAGAGCTTTCCCTTTTGAGCTGTGAAGGGGTACTCTGATCTCAAGGAGCCCTCACATATCAGGAGGATCCTCATATTCCAGGACCATTTGTGGAGACTGGTGCTGTTTCTCGAATGCCCATATGCCAGTTGCACATGGCCACTGGCTCCCTGGATGAGCAGTGCTGCCGCATTTGTGCCACACCCAGGGTTGGCCGTGTGCTTCAGGCCCAGCCTTGTTGGGGAACCGCAATGGTGCCTAAGGCAGGCTCCTCACCTACACCTCCAGAGACCCAGCTGCACTATGCACTTAGGATCTGTCCACATTTACCTCCAGACACTCTAGCTGGAGCTTCTTCTTCTTTCTGTTCAGTCAAGATAACCCCTCTCTTCTTTTGGGGGACAAAGGCAGGATCATACTATGTGTGAATTTTAGGTTTTTACAAAGGTCAGAAGAGCTGCTGATTTTAAATTACTCCCGGAAAAAAAAATCCCTGTAGCAAGAATCCCCAAAGAGGTTGGAAGATCAAACACAAACTGCTTAATAAACTAATAATTATCCATCCATTTGTCCATTGGAACATTCATAACTTTCTAGGATGCTACTTAGAAAAATGGTAGAAAGATGAAGTAGTTGATTCCCTTCACTTTATTGCCCATAACTTCTAAATATTTATAATAAACTCTATTACAATAAACATAAACATAATGACATTATGAGACTTGCTCATGGAAGATAATCAAGTTATTTGTTGAAGGAATGTTGAAGGAATGAAGACTTTATTTAATCCGCCATTGAAACCCAGGCGCGTTCTCTGTCCTGAACATATACATCTAATGCCCTTTCCGGGCAGTGACTATGCAGGTATATTTTTAAAAACAGATTGGCCTTTCTGCGTGTGATAAATTTAACAAAGAGCCTTGAAGGCCCTAGAGGAATTGCGTTATGCCACGTGTCACAAGCGCATCCGTGACCACGTTCTATTCTTGTCTTTGTTTTCATGAGTTTCTAATTATCTCAGTGTACACATCATATTTCTATAGCTGGGGCTCCACGGCAAGGTTATTCACATACTTATAATGAATGTTTCTGCTTGAGATTTGGCACTGATACGAATAAGGAAATGAGGAGTCACAATTGGAAGTTCAAAAAGTGATCAGTCTGGAATAATGCACCCCTAACCAATATTCCCCGAGTGGTACATTTAGCCTAGGAAAAGCATCTATATTGCTCTACATTTTTTGAAGACGTGCCCAAATTATTTATTGTTGCTAACAAATTACTATGCACTTAGCAATTTAAGATAACAACACATGGTTTAGATCACAGTTTCTGTGGAGCTGGAATCTGTATGTGACTTAGCAGGGTCTCCTGGATCAGGGGATTATGGTGCTACAGTAGAGACAGTGACCAGAGCTGAGATACCTTTAGAGCCTGGACTGGAAGTTACAATCTTGTGGAGCATTGCTGGAGAAATAACATCCCATCCTTTGTGCCATAGTTCGACCGGTTAGAAACAAGCCACTGGTCCTAGCCACACTCGTCACCCTAAGCAAGTGAGCCCCCTGGTCTTGGGCTGGACCAACCCTCCAGAACCATAAGGCAAAATAACCTTTCCTCTTTAAACCTGGGCTATTTCCCTATAGTGATGGACAACTGACTAAGAGAATAGGTGACAAGTGGAATCTTTATTGGGACACACAGCAAAGATATTATTTCAAAAGTATAGGATTCAAAAAATCAGAAACACGTCAGTAATATATTACGGAGCAGATGGTAACTGATCCAAAGATGAAAAACACACTGCCCATTATGATTTTTGGAGGGGATCAAGATAACACCTTGCCAGTACGCAACAGTCCTCATCAGTGGGCACAAAGTGCCTGAGGATCCTCACCACCGGCTAAACCAGTGTCGCTGTGTACGGAGAGTCATAAGCAGTAGCCAGGAAGAATTGTGAGAGGTCTTGGAGAAGTTTTCAGCAAAAGGCTTGTTGAATGCACAGTTTCCTCCAAGGGTCTTTAGCCTGAGGGTATCTGTCAGCCCCTGGCAGCATTTCTCTTAATTATGAATGAAGGCAGTAGAATCACGGGTATTTTAACATCCATTTACAGGCTATGGATACCCAAAATATTGCTTATGTTCATCAGCACCTCAAACCATCTGGGTAGGCTGACTGCTAGATCTTGTTAATATATTAATTAAGCATATACTCTTGTGCTATTATAATTTTTATCTTTATTTTGATAGATATATTTAAATATAGTTGATTGTCCCTGTAATTCTCTTTTATTTTATCTACTTAGAAATATCCCACAGAGAAACTGTACAGTCTTCAGCAGATGCCAGAAGGGTGAGACTCAAGAATGTCAGGAATGGCTACAGGCTTCCGTGAGGGTGCACAGATATCTCTCTTGGAGAAGACAGATAGAGGGGGTCTGGGAGTCAGGGCAGCCACCCTGCAGGACAGACTCAGCCTTCCTTGGGCAGAATTCCGTGGGGAATGAGGCAGCTTGGGTAAGCGAAGAAGTTTAGAGAGTTTCAGAGCCGATCGATGCTTACATTGAATATATAAGTCTAGTCTAGCTCTTAGCTCAGTAGGAATGTGCTTTATTCCCTGCATTTCTGTTTTAAAACCATTTCACACCTGCACAAATATTTCATGAAGAGAACAATTTCTCATGAGGAGAGCAAATATTTCATGTACCAGATCCACAAAATTTTCAACATTTTACCTCTGAATGTTCCTTCTCTCTGTGTCTCTGTCTTGCTGTCTTTCTGTCTCTCTCTCCCTCTCCCTCTTCCTTCTTTCTCTCTACATATTTTCATGCTCTTAAATGTGCCTATGTCTTTATTCTGTTTTTGCAGCTTCTTCACCACATCTGCCTTGAGTCTATGTGGTCCCCTCCCAGGCAATGTCCCCCAGCTCCACAGAGCCCAGATCCACGTCACTCACTCCTCATCACTTACCCTGTGATCATCATGGAGCCCTGCTCAACCCCACCCTGTCCCCTGTCCTGCCTTCCCAACTGCTTAAACCTGTCCATTCTGCACTCTGGCATTTATAGTCCATGGTTAGCACAACTCCACGATCTCACTTTCCTTGTACATTGCGTGCTTTATTTTTATGTCCAGAATTGAATCAAAGACCATGAACAGCACATGTCTACCTGACTGGAGTTCATCAAACAGTTCTTCAATAAATGGCTTCTGTGTTTCAGCGTCCGATCCACATTTCTTAAAATGGGAAATTAGGATAGTAAACTCCGTACAAGTTTTTGATAAGCAAAAGACACCTGGAAGTGCTTTAGAAACTGTGAAGTAAGTCCAAGTGGTTATTATTCTAAGTTGCTTTTGGAGAGTGGAAGATGAGATCCAAGTCGTATTTTACCATTTTATCTCCAGGACTTAGTGAGATGCTTGGAGTCTGGCCCGACTGAAGGGTTGTGACCAGATGATTGCAGGGAAGCCCGTGTGGGGATCAGAGCAAAATGTGGTTTTCTTCAACATCCTCACCAACAACTCACAGTCTAATTGCATCAACACTGGCAGCATTTACATAGTCAAAGTTCCAAATTTCAGTGAGAATTTTGAGGTCAGTAATATCTTTTTAGTAATATTCTTTATTTGTGGAATCAGAGTTAAATGCAGAAAATAATAATAGCTTATTAAAAATGAAAATAATAGCTTATTTTGGTAATTTGTAAAAAAAGAACTAAATCAGGCCAGTGGTTCTGCTGCCCGCCTCGTAAGCACAATGTCCTGAGTCTGATCCCTCACCATACCAAAAAAAAAAAAAAAAAAAAAAAAAAAAGGCAAATAAAACAGAAAGAAGAATTAGATAAATGATTTCAGTACATAAAATGTATTACTGGTTCTCCCTTCTTTCTACTCTTCTCTGTTAAAAAAAAAGAAATCCATCATTACATAAAGTGTAGCTATTTTTTTTAATAACATTGGCTTATTTGTGATTGTAATGTGAGCCAACGTTTCCTTACAGTTCATCTAGGTTTACAGATGCAGGACATTTTTCGATAGAAATAGCTGTCGTTTTCGGGGATTTAGCTCAGTGGTTCCACCACCTGCCTCGCAAGCACAAGGACCTGAGTCCAATCCCCGGTACCCCCCCCAAAAAAAAGCTGTCTCGTCTGACGTCCTAGTTATGAATATTTTGGTAGGAGGACAGGAGAGAGGGCAAGGAACTGAGGTTTGTGAAACGCCTTTGCTCCACCACCTCTTCCGCAGGATTATTTCCACTGCCTGAGCAGACGTCACCTCCTCTGTGGCTCTGTCCCGTTTCAGGATGAGGACGGGAAGGCTCCGCTGAGACACCAACCCCCGGTCCGGGGCTTGAGAAGCTGCTCTGGTTTCCACAGCTCACGCATTTCCAGCTACTTCCTGCCACGTGACCAGAGGCCCAGGTCCCCCAGATTCCCGAGGAGGCTGAGCCAGGCCGCTCCTCTTCCCGCCGTGCGGATCTGGATAGAGCAGGCACATCCGTTCTGCAGGGAGCTGCGGCACACAGACCCGCCGCGGCAACCCGATAACGTCCATTTCACTGTACAGAATCGTGACCCAGGAAAACGAGTGGTCCCCAGAGAAAAGAATATAAAGCTAAAATCAGCAGACACGAAACATCTCTTAAGTGCTGTCAACATTTGTAATTTACAATTACCACGTTTGTTTGATATTGGAAAAGTGCAAAAGGTGAGACTGGTTAAACACTGTAACTTGTTCCATCTCTATTAAAATAAAGTATACTATACAGTATAATTTTAATGTCATATAAAGAGGGTTAATTTTGTAAAACAAAAAAGCCTCTTAAACCTGCATTAATCATTTTTAGGAGAAAATAAGCAGTGTTTCTCTCCTGTTATGTTGTTACCAGCTAATTGATGGGATGGATTTACATTTGCATGAGCTTAAAATACCTTTTTATCTACATTAGGTAGGATGTCAAAACTAGCTTTTGGATTATTTTAAAGCTTAGTAAGATCAGAAGGCTTCCCTGAAAATATGTCCTATCTTGACAATGCATTAAACCTTAAGAAAAGTTTAATTAACAAATGTCAAAATGTGTTTCTTCTAACAAAGTGATATATTAACATTTCGTTCCTATTTTCCAAGTCTAACAACATCTTAACCCTTAAGGAAAAAAAAGGAAATTGTTTATATATTAACATCGCTTATGCTGAGGAAATTCAATGTTTTAAAATTAATAATACAATACAAAACAAAAAATTTAAGTATCTTACTGCCTTAGTTGATGTTTCAAAGTGCACTCTTACTAATTTCCAGATAACTAGTTTACCCAGTTGGTATCATTTTTCACTCTTCTAATTGCACACTCGCTGCAACTATAAAGTCAGGGTAAGACACTGTACCTCTCCTGCCCATCACCTTTGTCTTTTGGAAAATGGAGATAACTTTTCTATTCCATGTGAATTTGGGGGCATAGCAGATGGTAAAATATGCTTTCAAACGCTTTGGCAAACCCAAGGGGCCATGCTAAAGGTATATTTTTGCTTATTTGTATCTTTCTTCAAATGATGCATATGTGTGCAAAAAAAAGAACAAATTGGCCGTATCTTATATATATTCTATCTCTTCATTTTAGAATTTTTATTTCCCTCTATCCTGTTTTCTCTTTTCAGATAGAGAAAATTCCAAGTGTGTATTTTACAAACAAAAGCTGTAATAATATTTTTCCTCTCACGTTTTCATTGAGTACTCTCCCACACTAGTTTTTCCAATGGCTTATCAGTATTCTACCTATCAAATTTACTTAATCAAACCCCTATTGTATATTTAGTTTATTTCTATTATCTCACTGCTATAAACAATGATATGATGATAATCTGTGTAAAAGTACTTTTAGACACATCTCTGATTGCATCTTTAAGACAGAGTCTGAAAATTGAAATTCCTAAGTGAAAGGGAACCTCAAAGGTTTTGGACTTTGCTAATATTTCCATAATGCCCTGTATAAAAACGTTTCCAACTTATGCTGTCAAGCACATGGATGAAAGTGCTGATGCTCCCTATCTCCTTGTCAACCCCTCGGTTTTTGCATCACTTTGAACCTTAACATGATGTTATTGCTATTGTTATGTATATTTCAGCATCTCTGCAACCAGTTTCCTATTTGATCCCCCTTTTTTCCCCTTTTCTCACCTAACTTGGTGAAAAAATGCAGGTTGTGAAACTGGAAACTGTCATTCTTTGAACTAGAATTCATTCCTCTGCAGGCACACAAAGTTGTTTTATAAGGAAATGTCCCACTCTATAATTTTAAGAGTCCCGATCATCACTGGCCCCATGTAGGCCTGAGGCCTACACAGACGCCTGGGCAGCCTACGGACAACATTAATGTATGTGACATTCGCTTTTTATTCCCTTTGGCAACCTGTGCCTTTGGGATGTCTTTGAGGTGTTTGATGCTTTTTTTAGCTAGAGTTATTGATCAGGGGAGAAAAAATTAATAAAAAAACTAGCCATGGCCAGAAGAGGGGCTTCCCTGAGCTTGCAGCCAGGGGTCTGCTTGCACTTGGAATGGAACTGTCTTGTGAGTACCGATGCTCCTGACGAGACTGATCCCAAAGGAAAATTCTTTATCTTGGCTGGAAAATCAGGACAATTTGATACCTGGTGAATGAATAATAATAATAATAATAATAAGTATAATACACATCCCCAACCACAAAGGATGTGTCCTTTGTGTCTCCTAACACCACCCTACACTGGTTATAGCTTAGCATGTTTTCTTAGTGCTTTATATTCTGGGAAAATTATGGAATTGACTGGGGTCTTGGAACTGAGGGGGACCTAACGATTATATCCAGCTACTATTTGCGAGAAGGGACAGGTGTCACTTGTAGGCTGGAGCATGTGGCTGGGCTGTGTCTCCAGCTTTCTCTCTCTCTCTCACAGACACAAGCAACATGGGGAGGACTTGGGATCCAGCAGAAAACCACCTCGCTACCTGCAGCAAAGAGGAGACGAGGCCCGACACAGCACTGCTTAAGGACACCAAGATTTTTGGATCACTTGTTACAGCAGCATGACATGCACCTCCAGACATTTTGAAGCATTTGACTATGACACTGTTATGCCTTGTATCTACATGTCCTACATCTGAAGCCTGATGTGGTCATAGGTGGGGCTTTTCAGAGGCGGCTGGACCTAGGGTGGGTGGTACTGGGATTAAGAGTGTGATCACTCAGTTGGTCCATTGATTGGCTTACATAATTCTGGGTGTGGCTAATGGAAGATGCATGCTGGGTGTGGGTGGCTGTACCCAAAAGGCAGCTGCTTGCTGCCTTCTGCCTGCCCTGGTTTTTTTGGGGGGAGGTATCAGGTATTGAACTCAGGACCTGTGTTTGGGATGCACTGCACTAAATCCCCAGCCCCTGCCTGCTGTGTTTTGCAATGGACATTTCTTCTAGTCCATACCCCTCTGCCCTGCCTTAGAACCAGCCAGCCACAGACTGAAATCTCTACATTCTGTAAGCCAAAATAAACCTCTTCTCCTTTGAGTGTCAGAATTTCTCAGCAACAAGAAAAGTAACAGACAAACACTTACAAAAATCATCAATGGACATCATAGTACTGAGACACATGCACACCCATGTTGATAGCAGCACAATTCATAACACCTAAATCTTGGCAGCAGCTTGTGTGTCTATCAGCAGATGAATGGATAGAGAAAATGTGGTATTTATACACCATGGAGTGCTACTCTGCCATAAAGAAGGACAAACTTAAGCCTTTTATAGGAAAATGGATGCACCTTGAGATCATAATGTTAAGTTAAATAAATCAGACTCATGAGTTTGACCATTGTATGGTCTCTTTTATATGAGAAACCCAAATTTTACATGAAGAGTAAAATAAAAGATGATAATAAGGAGTACGGAGATTGCTCTTTCTCAAATAGGAAGGGGATCAAGAGATGGAAGGAGGGCAGGGGAGGGGAGGGACAGGGGTTGGAAGATGGAATTAAGGTTTGTTAAGTACGCGGACCACCTCCACACGAGCAATGTGAACATTATGCACTGCAAGCATGTATTAACACTCAATGCTGGCTATCTGCCAGTGCAGTGCTAGATACGCCCCCCCCGTGCATGTCACTCATGGCATTCTATCCCCACAGAAGGGCAGTGACACTCCTTTCTAAGGAAGGAGATTTGAGATGCATGGAGTTTGAGAGTCTCTGAACCTAGGCCAGTGTCTTCCTCCTGCCTTTGCCAGTTTTCCTCCTCATGAGTGCTTTACTGCATTGATTGTTTAAGCATTAATCTAAATATATACAACTTTCATTATTCATGTATTTGAAAAGTATATAATAACATTTTCCTACCTGAAAACAAAAGAAAAATGGGGTCCAACTCAGATCTGGAGTCCATTTGTACATTTCAGACACCATGAATTCTGCTGACACTCAATGAAGGCGGGACAAAAACAAAACATTTCCAAGGCCTTCTCTTTCAATTAACAGCTACAGCTTCCAGGACTCCAGGTGTTGTCACCTCAGGTTCACATCCTGCACCGTGTCCCCTGAAGCCCTTTGTTACCGTCCCAGCTGCTGGCTTCAATTTTTTGCTCTACCAAACCACATTTGCAAACAGAGATGCCAGTTGGAAACTGACACTTGCAAGAGCGCTACCAGAGCACCCTTCCTGCTCTGGAGAGGGATGGAATTTCTTGTCCTGGGCACTTGTCTAAGATGAAGTCGAAGCAGGCAAAGAAGGAAGAAGATAGTTATAACTGTGGTGAAGGTCACCACACTCTGGTCTTTGTGGAGCATTTGAGTTCCTGTCTGCCTACCATCCCTGTCCTTGGGTACTCTCTGCACCCCAAAGTGTCCTGCTCTGCCTGGACCACATGACCAGCCTGTCACAGCGGCGTGGACGCCAGCTCAGTGAAGACACGGACTCCTGGTTGTAACCGGACAGTCTCCCAGGGGCCTCCAGATGCGTCTTGGTGAATCCAGCCTCTTTATTTTTTCCCAGAGAAGCAACAGTAAACACATCTTTCCAAATTCCAAAGTCTGCCTTTTCTCTCCATCCTATAGGAGATTGTTTTTGAATTATAGTTAAAATCCCCAGAGGGCAGGACAGTTGGAAACTCTCTCCCTGAAGTGCCTGCCCACCTGTGAGACCCACTTCAAGTCCAAACTCAAACCTTCTGTCCGGTTGCTCCTCTTAGATTAGTCTCCCTGAGCTGTGGCCACACACTCACCCTCTTCACTGTGCCTGCCACCTCGGAATTCTTAAGCATTTGAAAGCAGGTAAATTAACAGAGAGAAAAATGCTCTGCTGCCAGACAGAAACTGATCTTGAAGCCCAGACCAAACCAGTCCTCATCTATGCGACCTTGGACAAAAGGCCTTACCTTCAAGCCTGCTGTTTGTTCACGTGTAAATGGAGATAACAGAAGCTACCTGTTTGTCTGTTCTACAAATGAAATACGTTGATATACATCAAGGCTTTGCCCAATGCCTGGCTCAGAGTGGCCAGTTCTGCCTCACGTTGTTTCCCCTTGAAGGCAGAGCCCTCATCCCCTGTGCCTTTTTTTGTGTGTGTGTCTTACTCTGCACAGAACTTGCAGAATGCTGAACACACAGGGGAGAGACCGATCAATACACTCTGAATTGAGTCATACGAAGCCAGTCCTCAGACACCTCCTTTGGAGAAAAACTCTTCTCAGGGGCAGGTGGCGCTTGGACCGTTTTTTGCAGTCAGGGGCATCCTTTGAAGTCCAGAGGCATCTTTGACAGAAACGAGTGAGAACTCACATGAGGATGCATCTGGACCCTACCAGATTCCAGCAGTGTGGGGAAAACTCCTTCTTAGTGGTGCCCAGCAAGCGGAATCCTTCTTTCTCTCTGCCCCTCCACATGGGAAAAGCACCAGAGATAATATTACCTGGGACACGTGTATGCAAAATCCATTTCTTAGACTGCAGCGTTTGGTTAGAAAAGGGCTGGTTGAAAAAGAAAATATTCATTTAAAATTTAAAAAGCAAAATACATATCTGCTGCTTCTGCCATGAGTCAGGGATTTTTTTCCTTTCTTTTTTGTGCTTTCTCATTTCCTGATTGATTTTAATTAATTTTGGCCTAGATTCATCTGCTTTGTAAACTTGGAGCTTCTTTTCTTTTCATTTAAATAAATAAAAAGGAGCCTGTAAGTTTTCCCCAGATCACCAGCCTTTAATATTAAATTACTGTTTTCTGGCAGGATCATCTGCAGAACTCTGATTTTGTTTCTTCTTCTGTTCCCATCCTGATAATTGTAGCTGAATTCCCTTGTCTTTAATATGCCGTATATTCTCCACCTGGCAAAGGATTCAGACAGATACAGATAATAAATACCCCGTAGACATACAGACACAGAAACTGCTGTAATTGCCTTCATAATGACTCCAAGACATCAAAGGAAGGCAAATAATGGTATTTAACACTGTTTCCATTCTTTAGCTGAAATGTAATTTTATAGAGTTACTGTCAGGCAGGACGGTGTCAGTTGTACAAGTACAACTGTCATATTCGGCTCATATTAATTAGCTGCCCACGAGAGGGCCAGGCGAGTAATGGCAAAGTTCTCCTCATCTCAGATGGTCTGATATTCAGACAGAACCACAAGTACAAAAGCTTGATTAACATAGTTGCTTAGATCAGGTTTTCCCTGGGAGTGTGTCAATTGGCATTTTGAAGAATCAATTAATTAGCACTCCAAATAATCCATTCTTGGGTTAATGAAAGTGTTTTGTACAGCTGCAAAAAAATTACACGAAGAAAAACCAAACCTTCCCAAAGTCCCGATGAAAAAGATTTATCTCGGGAAAGTATACTGTCCACTTCAAAATACCACCGAAAATGTGTGTTTCTTTTTAAAGCCATGGAATTGATGTGGAAAAATTGAACCATTTTGGCTTGGAACAGGGCAAATGATGGAAGCTGGGATGGTAGGGAAATTAGAACTTTTATTTTCACTAGTTTGTCTTGTAATCATGTTACTTAATTAGGGTAAGCCATGTCCAACGTTTTGCATATCATTATCTATTTTAAGCACTATTTTATTAGAATTCTAATTTAAGTCTCGGAAAAATGAGAATCACAAACTAAAGAAGTAAAATTATTTTAAATCAGAGCTCCCTAACTTAGAGATACTTAAAAAAAAACAACAACAAAAAAAAACAAAAACAAGTTCAAATGATCAGAAAGGCAAACCGTGAAAGTCTTGGACACTTTTGCTATCATTAAAGTGATACGTTTGCACACTTTCTCAATTCTTCCTGCTTTCAGAATGTGCTTATGTGATCTTGTTTCTGAACTTTCTCATGGGATACAAATTTACAGAGTCTGCTTTTGTGGCAGGACTTTCTTATACTTGTAGCTATCTCTGCCCCGCCTATATGTGACTAGATCATTATTTTTGGGGTGTGTGATTTAGATCTTTTCAGCTTCCAAAAGTTGATGTGAAGCACAGATGATTTTTACTTGCTATTTCCTCTGCTAGAAACATCCACATGTATCAGCCTCCCTGATGCAAGTCACTTTTCAATCATAAAGAAGGCCCTTGAAATGGAAACTATAAAAGTATGTATTAACTTCAATGGATATTATTAACTGAAAATTATTGCTCAGATTATTTTTTTTGTTTTTTATTGTGCCAAATAACAATTTTTTTTGTTTTTGATACCAGAGATTGAATCCAGGACCCTGTAGTTGTGAGGCAGTCAGCAGCACCACTGAGCTACATCCCCATTCCCAAAATACAATTTCTTGTTACTCACAACTAGTAACCTACCAGTTTCATTCTTAAGATTGATTATTGATTCTATGTGGGAGATCAGCATATTTACAACAGACAAAAACAAAGCTTTTGCTGTTAGCAGACATGGATCAGTTTCCTTTCTGATTTGTGTTTTCATTAATATGTGATAACTCCTTGGCATTTTGATGAAGTTGAAACACATTTTTGTGCCTATTCATTGGTGTGGAAAAGTTACATCACTACATTTATGTAGGAATAGTGTGAGGGTGAATATATATCTAAAAAAAGTCAAAATGAAGAATAGACAGGACAAAAGCTAAGAACACACCTAGCGAGATATGCACTAGCCACTCACGCCTCTCCATCCGGGTGAAAAATTCCTCCAAACTCAGCTGTTTCCTTTCAGGTTGGATGAGGCCAGTCTTGTGGGTGACAAGGGAGAACCATTACCCAAATCGCTGAGGGACTCACCCCACACCTTACTATTCCTCTTCCTTCGAGGTGACCAAATGATGGGCAAGGGCTTGTTTTCCAGCGCACTTGAGCAGATGCTGGTGAGACTTAGTGTCCCTGTTTATTGCTTATTCTTTATTTTTAGATTTTCGTGGAAATGTGAAATGGCCAAGTTTCGTCGTCCCTGCTGGCTGTGGACTTCAGCCAGAAATGAGATCCATTGCTTATTTTGCTAATCAGTTCCTTCCATATCTGCATGCTCATTTTCTGATAGCTGATGAGGCGACAAGGTCATTGGACGTACAAGTACTTATTTAAAAACAGACATGAGAGTGAGATAGAGGTTAGTTGGGTCTATCAGGGCTGTCAATCAATTAATGAAAATTATTGAGCAAGGACATTGTGGGGGAAGTGAACAGAAGGAGGAAAATGACCATGGAGACACAACATAGGGAAAACGACAGAACTGACTAACTGTGCTCACGTGGATGCTACACACAGACACGCTCACACCCCAAGTGAGAGGCAGCTCCGAGAAGCACTGACTGGAGTCTTTGAGACTCCAGCACTCACAGGAGGACAGCACAGGGCTTTTGCCCAAAGGTATATCCTGAACAATGCCGCTCCTTGGACCCGGAGGAGGGAGGTGTGAAGCCTGATGAATATTTGATTAATGTGCTGAAGACCTGTGGCCACGATTTCAGGTTATTTAGAGACATCATTATCCAGACAGAAATTTGTGGTCCATATAGGGCAAATGAGTACCACGCGTCCCCTTCTCCAGGGAGAGGAGTTCCTACCTGTAACCCTGTGCCAGACGTGGAGAGGCAGGTTCAACAATGGGTACCGGATGCATAAAAATGCTGTCCAAGCAGCCCCGCTGTCACTCCTGTCCACCTTTAGCTGGCACCAGATGAGCACAGAACAGTTATTCACACAGAAAAGAAATAATTTATAACTTGGTCCTTGGGGGAATAGAGGAAAAAGTACACACATACGCGCGCACACACACAAAACACACACACATATGAAAAGCTACAGAGAGACAGAAGAGAAAAATAAGACCGAAAGACTGAGGAACTAGAGAATAGAAATTGCCAGTATGCTCATGTGAATGAAAGATAGTGAGGGAGAAAAAGGAAAGGCTGCAATGTCAAAAACAGGGAGATACTGACACCAAATCTCTGCAAAGCGTTCAAAATTCTCCAGCTGCCACGCTTTTAATTTGCTACCATTCTAATTAAAATGCAAATTAAATTTATAATTAGCATCAGCGCTTTCTAAAGAAACCTCCTTGTGCGCTGCACAAACATATGGGGCGATGCTGTAGTGTAAAGTTTGTAAAACAGAAGTAATGGCACAAAGTGTGCGGTGGGAGGAGAGACAGACTTTTCTTTTCTATTTTCTTTTCTTTATTCCCTGGGAAGCAAGTTTCCTGCAGATGCCTGGTTGACTTCGGGGGATGGCAGCGCTGTCTGGAGGAGGATGGAAGTGGTGAGGGTCCTGGTGTAACAAAAGGATTGCTGAATGTGGAAGAAGGGCTGGGCTGTGACTGGTGGACAAGATGTCAAGGGTCACTCGCATGTCATCAGGACTGCATAGCAGATGCCAAAAGGCACAAGGGGTCAGAGCTTCTAATCAAAAAGTCTATGGCCAAAATTAACCGCGGCTTGCTTTCAGATCATTAATTTAAAAATTGATAGGGAACAAAGTACCAAAATTGCCTCATGATTCGAACACATATCATGTTTTCAAGGTAAACTGTCTGCAGCTAACACTGAAGGGTGGGTGGAGACCTGAGAACCGAGTTAAGCAATGAGGGCACGTGTGGGCTACCCTTGTAGGAACACTCACTGACTGTGTTAGT
Source organism: Fukomys damarensis (assembly GCF_012274545.1). Classification (NCBI taxonomy): domain Eukaryota; kingdom Metazoa; phylum Chordata; class Mammalia; order Rodentia; family Bathyergidae; genus Fukomys; species Fukomys damarensis. Next base: position 10,611,053 of record NW_022900919.1, on the reverse strand, counting down.
TCTGCCACCAGATTCTTTTAAACATAAAATGCAAACATCTATTTGGTGCTCAGCGAGTCTCATGGTGCAGAAAGTCATCTGCCTGCAGCTCTGCCAGGCAAAGGAAAATTAACCACAACCCAATGTTCTCCTATTGGCCATATTTTGGTTCAAGAGAATCATTACGAATTAAAATAAATTTGCCATGCTCATGGTAATTGTGCTTTTGTTTGCAGTGGTGGGCACTACCTGCACCTCACTGTTTTTTAATATCCCAGAAACTCTCCTTTATCTATTAACCAGGCTCTCCGTCAGATATTTTCAAATTTGAATGTAACAGGAATGAATATTTCATAAATGTGTGTTAAGCTGTTATTAAACTATAATGTAAAGCGGGATTGTAGGAATATTTTTATATGTCAAAAAGTCAATTAAAATGATAAGCCTGTAATATTACTATTGTGGTGCTGTGCAAAGATTCATTCCATATGGAAGGAAGTCCTCCACCGCCTAGCATGTGGGTATGCAGAGGCGCTGTTACATATTCAGAGGCCTATGTACTTCAATTTAATTAGTAGCACTTAGGTCCATTTTTGGCAGAGACTAACTAGAGCACTATGGGGGATAAATTTTACCTGACTTGATTTTTATTTATTATTATAAAAACAGCATTGGACATTCTTAAAGGCAGGTGCTTACCTAAATGGACCATGGATTCATAGGGAAATGAATGTCAATCCCTAGGAAAGTCAGCTGTCTCTAATATAATCTGTAGGAGGGCTGCCACCATTGTACTGAATAAAACTAATGTGATAAGGAATGTCACATGACACTGGAGACAAAATGAAAAGTATCGTGAACCAGAGTAACACAGTCCTTCACAAAAACAGATTCCCATTTGTAGTCTTCAAAACAAAAACAAACATGATGCACGAGGGTATTTTTGTTTTTCTGTTTGCTCATTTTGGAAGGAATTGTTAGGAATGCAGTTGATAGAACTAAGGCTGGGATGACTTGAAACAAGTTCAATTCTTTCCCAAACTTTCTTTGACCACCAGTTCTTCCCTGGCCAATGGTCATTGTCAAAACTGGGATGTGAAAAGATACTCTTCTTGATGTGTTTGACATAACTCAATTAATCAAGTCTTCAGCAAAGAAAGAGAAATAATCCCACCAATACAGTCATGAAAAGTGTCTTCTTATGTTCACAGAGTAGAAGTTCCTTATTTTTCCTGACATCTAGGGAGAATGAGGCCCTCCTAAATAAGTCTTCTGTGTGATGGGGACAAAAGACTGAGCACTGTGGCATAAAAGCATTTCTTTGTTTAATTTCTAATTGTTGTCCTTCTCTTATTCAAAAAATGAAGTCACCTTTGTGGTAGTTTCATGAACCGCTGGGTAATCAAAATTATTATGCCACCACCTGTTGTCTGTTAATTATTCTGAGGAGATACTCATAAATCATAACACCGGACAATAAATCAAACTGTCAGTTTGTGGGTCACAGGTCACCCATGAAGAGTTATAGGTCACCCACAGGGTGTGAAAGAGCAGGGTTCGGGGGCATCACTCATTGTCAGGCAGTGTTGGGAGAGGTGCTGTGGGAACAAAAAGAAAAGCAAAGTACAGAAGAATTCCAGTTGTGGGGAAAAGGAGGTATCCGACCACTACCACACAGCCAACTCCCAGCGAGGTGGGCTGGCCTGAGCTAGCCCGGGAACTGCTTACTCCTCTGGGATCTAGCTGCAGATGGGGTTTCTTTTGGAAAAGTCAGAAGAGATCTGATTTTGGAAAATCATCTTCTGTTTTGCGTTTCACTGGATAATATGCCAAAGGAAGTTCACGTCTTCCTGTATTATTCATCAAGACAATCAGAAAACGTCAAAACCTGTTTGATGGGAGGATGCTTCGGAATATCTTACTTCCTAAACTCATTTGGTTCGGGATATGTTTTCCTCGTGGTGTGACAAGAAGTTGAACTGCGTGTAACATTTTCAACTCATTTATTTTTAGTCCCCTGTATTTAAAATAACATCACCACTTCAAAGCAGTGTATGCTGATGGATATCCTTGATTTAAAGCATAGCTTGGGGTAAATTGTTTCTGATGTGGTGGGAGCACCTTTAAGATAAAGCATAATAAAGACATAATGACAAGGCAGCTGGCACAGAGAACTAATGTTTCAGTTGGGAAATGCATTGCCTGCTGTTTGAATTAAATTCTGTAAAATGGACATTGTGGCTTTGTTAAAATTTCTCACTAAAATATTAACTTTTTGGCTTTGTGTTCATTTGTTATTTTCTGCTCAGATAACCATATTTTTCCTAGTGAGAGCTAGGAGTGCAATCATAGAGCTGATATGGTCTCTTTTTTGCTGAACGGACACACCACAGGTTCTGCTCAGACCAGAGTTTGGTTTGGATATTCATAAAGACTAGACTCCAAGAAATAATCTGATCCACCTTATTCTTTTCACATGAAACATAATTATCACCCCATTTTTGTTGAGGCTAGTCAGTCCTACAACATAAATTATTTTCAGGTAATGGTAGAAGTCAAAGCATGTTCATTGATCCAACCTTGACCAGGGTTTCAAATATATTTATGCGGAGGAGAATATTTACTTCTCCAGCCATGATAAAGTACCTTATGCACATGGAAGGCCACCATGTGGTGAATTCAGTAGCTGGCCACGAACAATTTCATCTGCTGATGACGTTCTTAAACATAAAAGTCATGTTACTTGGCACTTCTCCCACCAAAATGTAATTTGTTGAAGTTTTTGGATGACCTTTAAAATTTCCACCACAGAGACATTCCTGCATGTGACTGCAGGTTATGGAAACTAAAATTGTGAGTAGTGACTCTCACAGCTCCTTCTTGAGTGGATTGGGGACCTTTCACACTTTGAACACATGGATGCATTGAGGTCCTCTTGTGAGCTAGGCAGTACATTAGGTTTGGAGTATAATCTAGAACAACACAAAGTCCTGCTGTGGTTTACAGTCCAATGGTCCTTTCTCATCCACCAAATTCCCTGCGTTCTGTCCTTTAGGAAAAGCTTAGGCTGATTTACTTTCCTTGAAGGAGAATAGCTATCCTTACATCTGGAATATATACAATCAGGAAGTCTGGTCATGCTCCTCAGTGAGATGTCTACACTCATCAGCAAAGAGCACCAACTCCCATTCCAGAAAGTCTCATGAACGACTCCCCTTATAGGCTGAAGATTCCTTTCTTTGTTTCACCTACCAGTCTAAGGTGCTTCGTCACGGCATCCCTGCCTGACGAGTGCAGCTCCTTCCTGATGAAAGTGGGGATGTCTTTACAGGTGAATGTCCAGAGAAGAAGGCAGATCTGGGGCAAGCCTGAGTGGTGTTCTTAGAACTTAGGATGCTATAATCGTGGGAGAAACCACTGAAGTGAACAATAACCCACCAGCAAGCAGAACAGCAGGCGAGAGAGACTCTTGCCTGGCATCCTGAGTACAGGTGAGAGGTGACACCCCAGCTTTCCAGTGTGGGCACAACTGTATGTATGGTGCCCCTGGCTTGGCTTTAGGGACCTGGAGTTTCTCCCTAATGTACACTCATGAGCTAGGCTCTGTACATACTCTTCCTAGGCTTTCTCCAGAGCATATCTGGCTTCCTCTCTTATTTCAACCAGGTTGCTGCTCAAAAAGAGTCAGCTTTCCCAGCCATTGTCCCTAAAACAGCTCCCTGGTTATTTGACACTTTCTGTCCCCTTGCTTTGAATTTTTTTTTTTTTTTTTTTTTTTTTTTTTTTTTTTT